>NC_088404.1:47255190-47562690 GCF_034236695.1 Oncorhynchus nerka
ACAATGCAATAGATGTTCTATTTAATTCTGTGGCTGATAGTAAGGTGGTATGCTGTAAGATGCTCCCTATATAAGACATGAATGTTACATTTTCCACACCACAGTGATGATAATACCAAGAGATACCTATATAGATATATTTATTCACTAACTGACAGGCTCTCATTCAGCGATAGACTTCCACGCATCCACGCTGCTGTGAGAACAGCAGCAGCAACAACACGAAAGCTAATTCACTGCTGCCTCAGCAGTCTGACAGGTAACTCATCAGTCAGAACAAGTCTCATAATTCACCTCTTCACCCTGCAACTAGCCTGTTTATCCACCGCGTGTATTTGGTGTTCAGTAACATTTTGCCGACTCCCACATCGCTCAACGTGAAAAACGCTAATGGCCCCACCACCGTAATTTCAAAGCCATCGCACGTCTCTCTCCATCTGAAATGATGTCGAGGTGGGTTTTTCTCTCTCTACATGAAAGCCGTCACTGTTCCCACACATTCCCCCTCACAGCTCCTCAGTCATGTCCAAACAGGGTGATCAGTAAATCAAATAAACCCCCCCGTCCCTCCAGCTGTCATTCTGTCCGTCTGCTGTACTGTATGTGGGCCCTGATGGCCCGGCTCAGGGGACTAGGAAAATGGCACTCCCAACAACAGTGCTAAGGAGAGTGGAGTGAGAGATGTGGATGAGGGGCTGAGGTGTGGGGTGGGAGAGAGAAAGAGGCCGCTCGCCCCATACGGACGTGGATTGTACCTCCATGGGAAAGTAGCTCTGAAACAAAGCAGCTTTGAGAGCACGCCCACTCAGTGAAGGAGATTAGGCGGTGGCGAGCGCCTGTCCCTGCCCCCCCTGGAAAGGCTTTGGCACGTGGCAAAGGCCTTGATACTTATCATGTGCGTCAGGTGCTCTCGCTTGATTTCCTGTTCTTGAAAAAAAATAAAAAATCCTCCTTCTCCCTCCACGCCACCACCAAATCCCTCTGCTCAAAACCCACACCGCCCTCCCTCCACTTCTCCTCCCTTTTCTCCTTTTTACAAATACAAAGAACATATTGTATCTGCCAATGTTAAACTGAATCCATTCGTCTTGGCAGGGGCCGGACGGGCTCTGTGTATCTGAGCTGTGCTCCGTGTGCTTCCAGTTGGCCGTAGTTACTGGTTGGTTGGTCCGATCATTGGTTAGTTGTTGGTGAATTTGATCTCTGCACACACACATTTGTTTGGGAGTATTTCTCTCCTGCACTGGATTCAAAATCAACACACAAAACACCTAGATGCACGGTTCAAATCAACACACAAGCCCTGAGTCTACACACACATACAGTACAAACACACTTTACCCAGATTGTACCAACTTTGTAGTAAAACACACCACACCCTCAGTGTCATGTTTGTCCTGAGGTAATGACAATAACACACACACACATACACTACCCTCTGTATTTATTTGGACGGTGAAGCTAGAAATATGTATTTGGCTCTGTACTCCAATGCTGCAACCCGGACACAGGAGTAGACGTAACAATGCCTGTGAAATGCTAAATGTATGATATGTTACGAATTCCAATGTCTGTGGCTAACGTTGGCTAGGTGGCTAACATTAGCTAGGCTAGGGGTTAGGTTTATGGTTAGGTTTAGGAGTTACAGTTAGAGGTTATACACAAAAACTAGGTTTCAAGTGAGAATTATGCAGGTCTGATGCCGAAAAAGAAAATAAATACTTGCCTACTTCAACCATATTTTTCTTTTAATTTTGCAAAAATAGTAGTGTGTAGTTCCAGTAGTTATCTACACCACTACATGGCAAAACAGTAATTAACTTCTGAAAACACTACCAAGATAAGAATTGAGTTAAACTACCACCAAGATACTGTAAATTGTAGCTTAATTACTAGTTAACTACAAGTAGCTCCCCAACATTACTTCTAGTGTATTAAGTAGTCAAACGTTTTGTATTTGGTCCCGTATTCCTAGCGCGCAAGCCAGGACAACATCAAGCTGTGACTCTACAAACTTGTTGGATGCATTTGCAGTTTTGTTTTGGTCGTGTTTCAGATTATGTTATGCCCAACAGGAACTGAATGGTGAATACTCTATTGTGTCATTTTCAAGACACTTTTATTGTAAATAACAATAGAAGATGTTCCGGGGGCGTATGCCTTATGGCGAATGAGACATGGTGTGATGAAAGAAACATACAGGAACTCAAATCCTTCTGTTCACATGATTTAGAATTCCTCACAATCAAATGTAGACCGCATTATCTACCAAGAGAATTCTCTTCGATTATAATCACAACCGTATATATCCCCCCCCAAGCAGACACATCGATGGCTCTGAACAAACTTTATTTAACTCTTTGCAAACTGGAAACCATTTATCCGGAGGCTGCATTCATTGTAGCTGGGGATTTTAACAAGGGTAATCTGAAAACAAGACTCCCTAAATTTTATCAGCATATCGATTGCGCAACCAGGGGTGGGAAAACCTTGGATCATTGTTACTCTAACTTCCGCGACGCATATAAGGCCCTGCCCCGCCCCCCTTTCGGAAAAGCTGACCACGACTCCATTTTGTTGATCCCTGCCTACAGACAGAAACTAAAACAAGAGGCTCCCACGCTGAGGTCTGTCCAACGCTGGTCCGACCAAGCTGACTCCACACTCCAAGACTGCTTCCATCACGTGGACTGGGATATGTTTCGTATTGCGTCAGATAACAATATTGACGAATACGCTGATTCGGTGTGCGGGTTCATTAGAACATGCGTTGAAGATGTCGTTCCCATAGCAACGATTATAACATTCCCTAACCAGAAACTGTGGATTGATGGCAGCATTCGCGTGGAACTGAAAGCGCGAACCACTGCTTTTAATCAGGGCAAGGTGTCTGGTAACATGACCAAATACAAACAGTGCAGCTATTCCCTCCGCAAGGCTATCAAACAAGCTAAGCGTCAGTACAGAGACAAAGTAGAATCTCAATTCAACGGCTCAGACACAAGAGGCATGTGGCAGGGTCTACAGTCAATCACGGACTACAAGAAGAAATCCAGCCCAGTCACAGACCAGGATGTCTTGCTCCCAGGCAGACTAAATAACTTTTTTGCCCGCTTTGAGGACAATACAGTGCCACTGACACGGCCTGCAACGAAAACATGCGGTCTCTCCTTCACTGCAGCCGAGGTGAGTAAGACATTTAAACGTGTTAACCCTCGCAAGGCTGCAGGCCCAGACGGCATCCCCGGCCGCGCCCTCAGAGCATGCGCAGACCAGCTGGCCGGTGTGTTTACGGACATATTCAATCAATCCCTATACCAGTCTGCTGTTCCCACGTGCTTCAAGAGGGCCACCATTGTTCCTGTTCCCAAGAAAGCTAAGGTAACTGAGCTAAACGACTACCGCCCCGTAGCACTCACTTCCGTCATCATGAAGTGCTTTGAGAGACTAGTCAAGGACCATATCACCTCCACCCTACCTGACACCCTAGACCCACTCCAATTTGCTTACCGCCCAAATAGGTCCACAGACGATGCAATCTCAACCACACCGCACACTGCCCTAACCCATCTGGACAAGAGGAATACCTATGTGAGAATGCTGTTCATCGACTACAGCTCGGCATTCAACACCATAGTACCCTCCAAGCTCGTCATCAAGCTCTGGGACCCTGGGTCTCGACCCCGCCCTGTGCAACTGGGTACTGGACTTCCTGACGGGCCGCCCCCAGGTGGTGAGGGTAGGCAACAACATCTCCTCCCCGCTGATCCTCAACACTGGGGCCCCACAAGGGTGCGTTCTGAGCCCTCTCCTGTACTCCCTGTTCACCCACGACTGCGTGGCCACGCACGCCTCCAACTCAATCATCAAGTTTGCGGACGACACAACAGTGGTAGGCTTGATTACCAACAACGACGAGACGGCCTACAGGGAGGAGGTGAGGGCCCTCGGAGTGTGGTGTCAGGAAAATAACCTCACACTCAACGTCAACAAAACTAAGGAGATGATTGTGGACTTCAGGAAACAGCAGAGGGAACACCCCCCTATCCACATCGATGGAACAGTAGTGGAGAGGGTAGCAGTTTTAAGTTCCTCGGCATACACATCACAGACAAACTGAACTGGTCCACTCACACAGACAGCATCGTGAAGAAGGCGCAGCAGCGCCTCTTCAACCTCAGGAGGCTGAAGAAATTCGGCTTGTCACCAAAAGCACTCACAAACTTCTACAGATGCACAATCGAGAGCATCCTGGCGGGCTGTATCACCGCCTGGTACGGCAACTGCTCCGGCCTCAACCGTAAGGCTCTCCAGAGGGTAGTGAGGTCTGCACAACGCATCACCGAGGGCAAACTACCTGCCCTCCAGGACACCTACACCACCCGATGTTACAGGAAGGCCATAAAGATCATCAAGGACATCAACCACCCGAGTCACTGCCTGTGCACCCCGCTATCATCCAGAAGGCGAGGTCAGTACAGGTGCATCAAAGCTGGGACCGAGAGACTGAAAAACAGCTTCTATCTCAAGGCCATCAGACTGTTAAACAGCCACCACTAACATTGAGTGGCTGCTGCCAACACACTGACACTGACACTGACTCAACTCCAGCCACTTTAATAATGGGAATTGATGGGAAATGATGTAAATATATCACTAGCCACTTTAAACAATGCTACCTTATATGATGTTACTTACCCTACATTATTCATCTCATATGCATACGTATATACTGTACCCTATATCATCGACTGCATCCTTATGTAATACATGTATCATTAGCCACTTTAACTATGCCACTTTGTTTACATACTCATCTCATATGTATATACTGTACTCGATACCATCTACTGTATCTTGCCTATACTGCTCTGTACCATCACTCATTCATATATCCTTATGTACATATTCTTTATCCCCTTACACTGTGTATAAGACAGTAGTTTTGGAATTGTTAGTTAGATTACTTGTTGGTTATTACTGCATTGTCAGAACTAGAAACACAAGCATTTCGCTACACTCGCATTAACATCTGCTAACCATGTGTATGTGACAAACAAAATTTGATTTGATTTGATTTGGGACACTTCTACATTAATGTGGATGCTACCATGATAACATATATGAACATACCCCAAAAATCATGAATAAAGATCTTATCCCGCCAAAAATGCTAACCTCCCCTGTTATTGGTAATGGTGAGATGTTAGCATGTTTTTGTTGTAGCCTATGAATGGCATGTCACTCATCAATATTCATGATTCATTCAAGATTTTTCTTGATCATGGAATTGTCAAGATTAATTTTGAAATGTTCAGAAAGACAATTACTCGAGTCATCATTCACCATTCAGTGGGCAAAACATTATCAAAACGCAACCAAAGCAAACTGCAAACCCATCCAACGAGTTTGTAGAGTCACAAGCTTGATGTAGTCATTGTGTGCTCAAAATATGGGACAAAATACTAAACTTTTGACTCCTTTGATACACTAAGTGAATGTGTCCAAATACTTATGACTTCTTCACATTAGGGGACTAGATAATCAAATCCCAAACGCTGAAGTATAGAGCCAAATGTAAAATATAAGCCTCACTGTCCAAATACATATGGAGTGTACATTCACATACATCAATATACACAAGCGATGAGATATGAGTATCGCATTCCTTTGTCATAACAAATCTCATGACAAACAATCTCTCTTGCAAATATGAAAGAGACGAGTTGACAAGAGTTAACATACAGAAAGCAGGAAAAACAAGGCTCTAAATGACACTGGGCTAAGTCTGCTTTGAAGTGAATCTGTCTGTTCTCCCCTCTCCCTCCTCTCTCCTCCCTCCATTCCTTTCTGTTCCACGCTCCCAGAGAGGAACGGACATCATAAAACATCTCTCTCGCTTTTTCTCTCTCTCCTTTTCTCTCTCTCTCTGTATGTCTCTGTCTTATCTCTTTCTCTGTCTTCTCTCTCTCTGTCTTCTCTCTCTCTCTCCCTGTCTTCTCTCCCTCTCTCTCTCTCTCTCTCTCTCTCTGTATCTCTCTCCCTGTCTTCTCTCTCTGTCTGTCTGCTCTCTCTCCCTGTCTTCTCTCTCTCTGTCTGTCTGCTCTCTCTCCCTGTCTTCTCTCTCTGTCTTCTCTCTCTCTCTCTGTCTTCTCTCTCTCCCTGTCTTCTCTCTCTCCCTGTCTTCTCTCTCTCTCTGTCTTCTCTCTCTCTCTGTCTTCTCTCTCTCCCTGTCTTCTCTCTCTCCCTGTCTTCTCTCTCTCTGTCTTCTTTCTCTCTCTGTCTTCTCTCTCTCCCTGTCTTCTCTCCCTGTCTTCTCTCTCCTCTGTCTTCTCTCTCTCCCTGTCTTCTCTCTCTCTCTGTCTTCTCTCTCTCTCCCTGTCTTCTCTCTCTCTCTGTCTTCTCTCTCTGTCCATATCTTCTCTCTCTCTGTCTTCTCTCTCTCCCTGTCTTCTCTCTCTCTCTGGCTGCTCTCTCTCTGTCTGCTCTCTCTCTCTCTGTCTTCTCTCTCTCTCTGTCTTCTCTCTCTCTGTCTTCTCTCTCTCCCTGTCTTCTCTCTCTCTGTCTTCTCTCTATCTCCCTATCTGCTCTTTCTCTCTGTCTGCTCTCTCTCCCTGTCTTCTCTCTCTCTCTCTGTCTTCTCTCTCTCCCTGTCTTATATGGTACACTAGATCCCATAGGTCATCTGAAGCTTCATCTGCGCTCAGCCTCCCTCCTCGCTCCATTACTCTTCTCAAGGCCTAACCCTGGGAGTCTGGGAGGGCGGCTGCATCTCTCCTCCATTTAAAATGTACAAACATGGCTGGAGACAAAAGCCAACCCCCTCCGTCCCTCTGTTCCTCCTTCCCTCTATCCACCCCCTCCTTCTAACCCCCCCTGATGACCACAGTGCAGCTTGTTAGTCACACACATAAACATATACACACACACATACACACAGCGAGCCCAGTGTGTGCTCCTACTGTACATTGTCCATTGTGTGAGATCTCTCTGCTTCTGCTCCAGGAGATGGGCGGAGGTAGTAAGGCTGGGTCAGGGGCCATAGGAGGGGGGATTTCACACAATGAGAATGCAGCCAGGCAGGGCAGCGGAGGCCTGGGCAGAGGGCCCCGAGTAACCCCTCGGCCGAGCCAGGCTCACCTGAACTGACCCCGTGTTGTTATTCTTGTGCAGGGGAAAAGGAAGCTCCACTGACATGCCCTCGGCTTCAGACCCAAGGCCCAGAGACAGTGAGGGAGAGAGAGAGCCCCAGCTGTGGTTGGATGGGGCTGGCTGGGCTGATATGCAAGGGCTCCAGTCCAGGGTCACCAGAGGGAAAATAAATGTCACACATATGACGATGGGCACCGATCGTGACTTGTGGGATTGTTTTCTTTTGCCAATTGTCGCTCCATTTTTTTCCTACTCTCTCCCAATTTTCAAGGGTGATGGAGAGCTACGGCAGTTCAATGACAGAAATCTTGTTTTTTTAATAGGGCTAACTCCTCTTAGATGCCAGCCCAGTAATAACCTGAAATGAACACAACTTCAACGTCTGAATTCTTTCTTTCTTTTTAATCTGGATGTTGAAAAGTTGAAATCAGGTTCATTTTCAGTTCTGAATGAAAGTTGAAAAGACATTTACAGATATTGAAAATACCTATTTTTTGGTCATTTATTTTATGGCAAAATTTCAACTGCACACACATTCTCAATGAAATAACCATTTTATCACGATAATAATTGTTCTGTCTATTTAATATAGTAAAGAGGAGCCTCAGTAATGGTTACATAGATGTTTTTTTCTTGCTATGACTGTGAGATGTTGTTATTTATCTACCTTAGCTGAATACACTGACTGTAAGTCACTCTGGATAAGAGTGTCTGCTGAATGACTGAAAATGTAAATGTATAAACAAACACTTACAAAGCATGCTGGGTATTACTCTAATGAGCTCTGCCCCAAAACAAGTCAAAATGTGGTTGGTCCGGACGAGACCAAATCTGAACACTTTACTGTTCTCCACTTTGCTCTACTGTATTGTACTGTACTTTACTGTACTGTACTATACTCCACTTGTCTTTACTGTACTGTAATGTACTATACTCCACTTGTCTTTACTGTACTGTAATGTACACTGCTGTGCTCTGCAGTACTGTACTGTGCTGTCCAAACTTGTGAAACATAAATGTCTATGATTGGGCCAAATCAAGGCCAGTCTGTGGACATTGAAATCAAGGCCAGTCCAGACCAGATCAAATCTGAACCAAACATCAATGTCTACAGTATGTTTGGGCCAAATCATGGCCAGACCGGACCGGACCAAATCTGAACCAAACAGATGTCTATGATTGGTTCAGATTTGGTCCGGTCCAACAACAAAAAAAACACATCCAAAAGACATCGGCATCGGTCCGTGTTTATTAAGATGGCATTCCTGGAGATGTTGCCATTCAAACCTGTGTTTTACTCCTGAATAACAGCCCACTTCATAATATCACCGAATAATAGTTCTACATTACAGGTCTAGGATATAAAGCAATTTTCAGCCTATTACTTTCTCATGGATTTGTTGCAATAGAGCGTCTCTATTTCTTAGTATCCATGCTATTACTGCATGTCATTAACATGAATATACTGTAACACCTCACAACAGCAGCAACCCAACCTTTCCCTCCCTCCAACAGATGGCAGTATGAATCACATGATTTACACGTGTCAGAGAGTTTCCCTGAAGTGCTCAGAAACCTTGTTTAGATTCACCTACTGTGTTTGTTCCACTCAAGATGGTAAAGCTAGAACACTTTTTCCCCGAAGCAGCTTCAACACAGAGTAATTATCCATAGTAATTATGCTATTGCCCCTCTGGAAAGAAAAAAAGAAGAGGCTAAATTTAGACCTGCAGTATATTATAATCTACCTCGACCCAGCCCAGAAATGGTCTGCGTCCTAAATGGTAACTTATTCGCTATATAGTGCACTACCTTTTGACCAGGGCCTATAGACTCTGGTCAAAAGTAGTGCACTATATTGGTACTAGGGTGCCATTTCAGATGCAGACATGGCCTTTATTTGGACTCAAAATGAACCATGCAATTAGACCAGGCAGTCCAGTCTTTTAGTCCAGTCTGTGAGCAGGAGGAGATATGCTAGATGTGCTAATTAACTGTGACAAGAACTACTATAATTTGAGGCAGGTTTTCATTTCTCTCGTTTATTTTTGCTGTGTGATAATTGGTGTTTAGTAGGCTGACTAGGGTCACACATGAGTATGAATTGGACAGAGCTGTGACAAGCCTGAGCTCTGGACTGAACTGACTGCTTTGCTGTTGTTGTTGTTGTCGTCAAACAAACTCAAACGAACAAAGAACGGGGCATTTGGCGTTCAGCAGTATTTAGCGGCTGGGTGAGGCTGCTCTGCAGATAATACAGCTGGTCCCAGGGAAGGGGCAGGAGGTAAGCCAGGAACGGAAGGGTGTTCCTCTGTCAACACAGCCATTGGGTCCTGGTCCCCTGTCCCCAGTTGGTCCCCACTAAGCCCACGTTCCCCCCACTGCTGTCCCCCTGTAAAGAGACACTTTGGGACAGACAGGGTTGCAGAGAGAGTGTTGGGCCTCTATGGGTCTCAGAACAGTGTTTCCCCTACTATTGGTTAGGCTTGGCAGGGTGGGGTCCCAGCCTAGCTTTGTTGTCCCCCTCCTAAACAAATTTGGCCCATGTAGTTTCAGTTAAACATTCAATTGAAAATGTTTGTGTTTTTCAGGCTGCTGTGTTATCCTAAGGGCTTTGGTGCCCCGCCCTATATATAAAAAAAGATTGTGCCACATAGTATGAGTGGGGCGGGGAGGCTGTCTGGTGGTTTGTACCATGTGCTGTTTAGGAGGATGGGGTGGGTGGGTTGGGGACAGCTGAGGCATCACCTGTCTGTGTATCACATGTCCTTTGACACAGTGAGGCAGACAGCGTTGTCACCAGCCATCCCTGCCCCTCCACAGTGACACAATCCCAGCAGCGGTCAGTCAGTCACACACCCTTCTATGTTGCCTACCCTGGGTGGAAGTTGCCAGCAGGCATAGATCTAGGATCAGTGTAATGGAGGTGGTTTGAAAAGCACCTTGCCTGAGACCAGACGACTTGTGTTAGCTCCCTGAGCTAACACCTATTAGGCTAGGGTGAGAGTTGACTGGGATGTGGACACGAAGCTACACTGAAAAAAATGAAGGTTCTTAAACTGTTCTTCCTTAAGGCTCCTTGGAGAACTCTTGCCCAATAAAGAACCTTTGAGTTAAGTGTGGGGTTCTTGACGTGGCATCCACGGTTCATCAGAATTCTAAACGACACTTGAAATGTATGGAAGTTCTTTTCATACCACGCAGCAAATTGGCCAGTGTTAACTAGTGTTGATTTTTCAATGTAACATTTCTAGTGTTGATTTAAGAGTTACATTAGCACTGTAAATAGTTCCATTTAAACAAAGTGGTTAGTGTTGGTGTTCAAAATTAGAGATGAACCAAAACCACACCCATCATTATCATCTTTCCCAGCATGCTCTATTGCGGGTAGATTTTTTTTATTGTTTGTTTCAATATCTACATTTTTGTACATACATTGATTAATTCATCTTATGCTACTCAAATATAAATAACAAATGTTTCTAAACTAATCCAATCTGTTACTTGGATTTATTGCAACCATTAGTGATACTGAAATGTTTTTTCCAGTTTAGATGTTTAAGATAGTCTCATATGTTACTCTTCCCTTACCTGGCAGTCATTCTGAATGTAGGTTGTGGGTGAATAGAAATTCAAAATGTTGAATATCCCCACTCTGGCTGGATTCTAATAGGAATTACACATCACTTTGCAAACCAGCCAAATGTGACCTGATGTGGCCTGCAAACTATGAGTTTCAGGTCACTACATTATGGTAAAACTAGGTCCTTAAAAGAAGTCCTTATGAAATATGTATTGTCTTAAATAATTACATTTTAAAGACAACATATTATTCACTTAGGATCTCACTTGGTGAAGGCCACTTGACAGAGCATGAATGAATGCAACAACCATGTCTCTGTCTCTAGCAAACACAGTCATGGCTGGTACGAGTAACTCTTAAATTCACTCAAGGCACCCTGGGAAATATACAAACAAGGCAACCCTACAGCAGGACTATTCAATTCCGGTCCTGGAGGGCCGAAACATTTCTGGTTTTGGATCTTAGTAAGGTTCTTCAAAGAACCATCCTATTTATGGTTCTTCAGAAACCCTAAAATGTTTCCCCTATTGCATCGCTCTCCAGAACCTTATTTGGTTCCAACTCGCACCTTTATTTTTAAGAGTGTAGAATTAGGGTTAGGGTTGTTAGTGAGGCTGGGGTTAGGGTTGAACCAGGATGTGGACATGAGGCTGGGGTTAGGGTTGTACCAGGATGTGGACATGAGGCTAGGGTTAGGGTTGTACCAGGATGTGGACATGAGGCTAGGGTTAGGGTTGTACCAGGATGTGGACATGAGGCTAGGGTTAGGGTTGTACCAGGATGTGGACATGAGGCTAGGGTTAGGGTTGTACCAGGATGTGGACATGAGGCTAGGGTTAGGGTTGTACCAGGATGTGGACATGAGGCTAGGGTTAGGGTTGTACCAGGATGTGGACATGAGGCTAGGGTTAGGGTTGTACCAGGATGTGGACATGAGGCTAGGGTTAGGGTTGAACCAGGATGTGGACATGAGTCTGGGGTTAGGGTTGTACCAGGATGTGGACATGAAGCTAGGGTTAGTGTTA
Organism: Oncorhynchus nerka; assembly: GCF_034236695.1. Lineage (NCBI taxonomy): Eukaryota > Metazoa > Chordata > Actinopteri > Salmoniformes > Salmonidae > Oncorhynchus > Oncorhynchus nerka. The sequence goes on from NC_088404.1 coordinate 47,266,951, forward strand.
GGGTTGGACCAGGATGTGGACATGAAGCTAGGGTTAGGGTTAGGGTTGGACCAGGATGTGGACATGAAGCTAGGGTTGGGGTTAGGGTTGGACCAGGATGTAGACATGAAGCTAGGGTTAGGGTCAGGGTTGGACCAGGATGTAGACATGAAAGTAGGGTTAGGGTTGGACCAGGATGTGGACATGAAGCTAGGGTTAGGGTTAGGGTTAGGGTTGGACCAGGATGTGGACATGAAGCTAGGGTTAGGGTTAGGGTTGGACCAGGATGTAGACATGAAAGTAGGGTTAGGGTTAGGGTTGGACCAGGATGTAGACATGAAAGTAGGGTTAGGGTTAGGGTTGGACCAGGATGTGGACATGAAGCTAGGGTTAGGGTTAGGGTTGGACCAGGATGTAGACATGAAAGTAGGGTTAGGGTTAGGGTTGGACCAGGATGTGGACATGATGCTAGGGTTGGGGTTAGGGTTGGACCAGGATGTGGACATGAAGCTAGGGTTAAGGTTAGGGTTGGACCAGGATGTGGACATGAAGCTAGGGTTAGGGTTAGGGTTGGACCAGGATGTGGACATGAAGCTAGGGTTAGGGTTAGGGTTGGACCAGGATGTGGACATGAAGCTAGGGTTAGGGTTAGGGTTGGACCAGGATGTGGACATGAAGCTAGGGTTAGGGTTAGGGTTGGACCAGGATGTGGACATGAAGCTAGGGTTAGGGTTAGGGTTGGACCAGGATGTGGACATGAAGCTAGGGTTAAACAAGGATGTGGACATGAAGTTAGGGTTAGGGTTGGATTTAAGGCCCCGGAAAAGGAGGAAAAACACAGTAACAAGAAAACCCTAACCCTAACCCTGTTCAGGATTTTAACCCTAACCCAGTCTAGCCCAGATTACATGTGGTCTATCTTCTTAACACAGCTATGTAGGTCATGATAAACATTGTAGTCTAATCCAAGGCTTGTTCTAACCTTTTGTTATTTTGCTTCCTTCCTACTTTGATGATTATATGATTCCTGACAGAATCATCGCTGTGGGGGGGTTAGGGTTAGGGGGGGGGGTCTTATTGTATGTGATTTAATATCCTTCATCCTTGGTTTCATATCCCAATAACAATGAGTGATACCCAATGTCCTGGTCTACTATAAAAGTGTCATGGCTGTCAAGCACACACACTCAAAGATGGATAAGAGGCGCCTAATCCTCAACACACAAAAAAAATACCAGTAAAGTCTGCAATGTGAATTTCAGACAAAATACTGCATGGTTCCTCACTATCAGTTATGACTGGAATGAGAGTCTACAAATTCCAGTCTGTCTGTTGTATGAGATGCCATGGCTCCTTCACATACTTTGATGTACTTTTCTCTTCCCTTCAACCTCGTCAGGATCCATTACCAGGTATCTCAATGACCATAGAGTTTGCCAGCTTGTAGTCTTAAAAAAACGGAAATGACTTACCTCTGGTTCGTTCAGCCAATCCTATGGGGAAAATGAATGGGGAAAGACTAAGGTTTTGGGATAAACGCCGAAAATAAGGTCTGAGGTTAACACAGGTTTAGGAGATCATATACCTTTTGTTCTATGAGATAATAGCAGTCAGTTTACATGAACTTTATGAGTTATGGAGCCTTTATGTGCTTTTTCTGATTACATAAATGCTTCAAAATTCACAAAATGTGACGTTAGCTGATGAAGATGATCTCATGGAACAAAACGTATCAGATCTCCTAAGCCTGTGTTTACCTCAGACCTTATTTTCGGCACTTATCCAAAAACCTTACAAAAGCTCCATTCATTTCCCCATAGGCTTTGTCCAATGAACGTAACTCATGTATATAACACGAGCTAGTTCCTACAATAAGACGCCATTACCATTGGTCTCTATTGCATTTATAAATCAGGTTAACAAGCAGTGTTAAGTGAAGCCTAAGATGGTGCCTTCCTGAAAAGATAACTGGATAACTCAGATATGAAGACGCAAAGCATTGCAGTAAAGATCTGTAAAAACTCATTGATGTTCAGAAAGGGGTGTGCGCACGAGTGTGTGTCTGTGTGTCGGCAGACAATCCGGGTAATAGAAAGAAGTCACCTGGTGGAGATGCAATGTCCCTATCAATTGGGTGACAGACACACACACCTCTGTTTACAGTTGAAACACCATGTCAACAGTAGCCATGCAGCCACAGCTCCTTGTGTGTGTGTGTGTGTGTGTGTGTGCGTGCGCTAAGAGCCCTCCCACTCCTGGATCACTCAACCGGCCCAGCTGCTATAATGAGTGGTTTTAGTAGGTAGACCGTGACAGATAGACAAACATGTTATTATACGCCACTGGTCTGTCATTGGGATGGGGTCATATTAGAGACCTGGCATCGCGGACAAAAGAAAGGCACAAACTCAGGGACACTCCTCAACTGCTGCACCCATTTAAATGCCCTCACTGATTGACTCTAGTCACGCACATATAATTACTAGATTTCCACTAGATGGGCCAGCTGCAAAGTCAAAATTGGCTATATATCGTAAAAATTCATAAAAAATGTAAGGTTAGGTTTAGGCATAAGTTTAGAAGTGTGGTTAAGTTTAGGGTTCAAGTTCAAGTTTTATTGACACATGCACAAGTGCAGTGAAATACTTCACTTGCAAGCTCTACCCAATAGTGCAGTAATCAATATCAAAATAGTGTAACTAAAAGTTTAAAAATATATACTGTACAGTGCCTTCGGAAAGTATTCAGACCCCTCTACTTTTTATACATTTTGGTACTGTAACGGCCGTCGATGGTGGAAGAAGGTGAGGACCAAGGTGCAGCGTGGTATGTGTCCATATTTATTAGAATGAACACGGAAATAACAAAATAACAAAGAGAAACGACCGAAAATGGCTGGTGCAGACACACAACAGAAAACAGAAAAAACAAATCACCCACGAAACACAATAGAAAACTAAATATGGTTCTCAATCAGGGACAACGATTGACAGCTGCCTCTGATTGAGAACCATACCAGGCCAAACACAGAAATAGCAAATCATAGAAAAACTAACATAGACAACCCACCCAACTCACTCCCTGATCATACTAAAACAAAGACATAACAAAATAACTAAGGTCAGAATGTGACAGTTACGTTCCAGCCACATTCTCAAATGGATTAAATAAAAATAATTCCTCAGCAATCTACAAACAATACCCCATAATGACAAAGTGAAAACAGGTTTTTAGTATTTTGTGCAAATTGAAAAAAAAAAAAAAGCAGAAATACCTTATTTACATAAGTATTCAGCACCTTTGCTTTGAGATTTGAAATTTAGCTCAGGTGCATCCTGTTTCCGTCGATCATCCTTGAGATATTTCTACAACTTGATTGTAATTCACCTGTAGTAAATTCAATTGTTTGGACATTCGCAGTTGACAGTACATGTCAGAGCAAAAACAAAGCCATTCGGTCAAAGGAATTGTCCGTAGAGCTCCGAAACAGCATTGTGTCGAGGCACAGATCTGGGGAAGGGTACCAAAAAATTTCTGCAGCATTTAATGTCCCCAAGAACACAGTGGCCTCCATCATTCTTAAATGGAAGAAGTTTGGAACCGCCAAGACTCTTCCTAGATCTGTACACCCGGCCAAACGGAGTAATCGGGAGGAAAGGGCCTCGGTCAGGCAACTCCCGCAAAACACCAGCCTCAACGTCAACAGTTAAGAGGCGACTCCGGGATGCTGTCCTTCAAGGCAGAGTTCATCTGTCAATTGTCCTGTATTCTTTTGCCCATCATAATCTTTTAATTTTATTGGCCAGTCTGAGATATTGTTTTTTCTTTGCAACTCTGCCTAGAAGGCCAGCATCCCGGAGTCGCCTCTTCACTGTTGACGTTGACACTGGTGTTTTGCGGGTACTATTTAACTAAGCTGCCAGTTGAGGACTTGTGAGGCGTCTGTTTCTCAAACTAGACACTCTAATGTACTTGTACTCTTGCTTAGTTGTACACTGGGGCCTCCCACTCCTCTTTCTATTCTGGTTAGAGACAGTTTGTGCTGTTCTGTGAAGGGTATAGTACACAGCGTTGCACGAGATCTTCAGTTTCTTGGCAATTTCTCGCATATAATCTCCTTCATTTCTCAGAACAAGAATAGACTGATGAGTTTCAGAAGAAAGGTCTTTGTTTCTGGCCATTTTGAGCCTGTAATCAAACCCACAAATGCTGACGCTACACATACTATATACATAGCCCACCTATAATTTAGCCCAAACAACTACTACCTCTTTCCCTACTGTATTTAATTAATTAATTTATTTATTTTGCTCCTTTGCACCCCATTATTTTTATTTCTACTTTGCACATTCTTCCACTGCAAATCTACCATTCCAGTGTTTTACTTGCTATTTTGTATTTACTTTGCCACCATGGCCTTTTTTTGCCTTTACCTCCCTTCTCACCTCATTTGCTGACATCGTATATAGACTTGTTTATACTCTATTATTGACTGTATGTTTGTTTTACTCCATATGTAACTGTGTCGTTGTTTGTGTCAAACTGCTTTGCTTTATCTTGGCCAGGTCGCAATTGTAAATGAGGACATGTTCTCAACTTGCCTACCTGGTTAAATAAAGGTGAAATAAATAAATAAAAATACTCAACTAGTCTAAAGAAGGCCAGATTTATTGCTTCTTCAATCAGGACAACAGTTTTCAGCTGTGCTAACATAATTGCAAAAGGGTTTTCTAATGATCAATTAGCCTTTTAAAATGATAAACTTGAATTAGCTAACACAACGTGCCATAGGCCCCTGTACGCCTATGTAGATATTCCATTAAAAATCTTCCGTTTCCAACCTAAATAGTCATTTACAACATTAACAATGTCTACATTGTATTTCTGATCAATTTGATGCTATTTTAATGGACAAAAAAAATGTGCTTCTCTTTCAAAAACAAGGACATTTCTGAGTGACCCCAAACTTTTGAATGGTAGTGTATATAATAAAGAAAACACAAGAAATAGGAGAGGGAGCTATATACAGGGTCAGCGCTAATACCAAATGTACAATGTGCAGGGGTACTGGAGTATTTGAAGTAGATATGTACATATAGGCAGGATTAGGAGAAAGTGATTGAAAGCAGAAAAAATAATATTAATAGTAAACTAGCAGCATAAGCAGCAGCATAAGTGGTGGGTGGGAGTGGTGGTGGGTGTTTGTATCTAAGTGTAAGTGTGTGAGTGAGGGTGTGTGTGTGCAAGTGTTACAGTATAGGTGTGATAGGCAGATATACATGTGGACAGGGCTGAAAAGTGACTGGTAGCAGGAATATATAAATAATTGTGGTAATAAGGCAAGGGTTCGGTTTACAATCAGATTGTATGACTTTGTGGCTGTGCCAGCTAGTAACTACCCTGCAGAGCTGCCTCCAGTACATGAGTCATCTCAATAAATGCCAACCTGTCAGTCAAGCATGGGTATAATATGGCCGTCTCTGTTGTTTGTTAAATGTCCTCCCTGTAGTCACCCATCCTACAACATGTGCCCTTCTGTTGTTTATTTTGTGTGTGTTGTATAAATAGATATACCAGATGGACCATAAGATGGAGGCAGTGCTGAAGATCTTGGTGGACCAGTACAAGCCCAAGGCAGAGCTGCTCCTGAGGGCCCCAGCCCCAGCCCCTCCACCCCCAGCCCCCTACAGCTCCCGCATCAGCATCGTGAGACGCCAGAGCATCGGCGTCAGCTTGGACGAGGGGCGGTGATGTCACAGTGGACAGAGAGGCGCCAGTGATGGAACCACCAGGGGCTAGAACCAGGCATGAGATATTAGCTGCTTGGCCAGGAGGGTACAGACTCAAATAAAGAAAAAGGGGGTACTCCTGTTACTTCATTAGGAAGGTGGTGTAGTTTGGCTACTCATACATGTAGTACCCCATGCTACACTTGTCTCATAACCCCCAAAATACCTTTATGTCACTGTCTTTGACCTCTGAACTTAGAGAGAGAATGTGAACAAGTCAACTCCTGCTTCTGTTCCCCTCTAGTGAAGAGGTGGGCTTGTCTGAAAGTTACGGGAGGTAGAGAACTTTGAGAGGTAACATGGCAGCAGTATACTGACAGTCCCTCCTCCGTCCCCCACATCATGGTGAACGGGGATACGGGGTTCTCCTCTTCTTCAGAAGTTTTTTTCTCTCTATCTCCCTTTGTAATAGCAGCACTGTGAAAACCTGCTGCTGAAACTTCCACAGCATAGAGTGTAGGGAAAGCACACATAATTCCCCTTTAGTTACATAAGATTAGCCTGCCACTTTCACTCCTCTGTAAATAGTCACATAAGCTATGCTAATGTATTCAACTGTATTCATTCAGTGAGGCACATCAGAGCACTGATTATTATTATCATTTCCAAGCAAACCAACACATTAATGACATTATTAGGAGCACTCACTAAAGACCACAGCAGACCAGAAGTCTAACAGAGGAATTCTTCAAATCCTACTGATGATCTTGGCACCATAAAAACCTAAATACAGCACCCACTATTTCCATATGGCCACCAATTCATCTCAGCTTACTGTATTTAGGCCTGGCGTATGTTTGTAGGTAGTTATCAAGTAACATAGAGAAGGACCAGGAGATGATCTGTTGACTTTGCCCGGAGTGTGTGTCTGTTAGTGGCTGGGCCTGTGCTGCTGGAGCAGAGTAGAGGGGGGGGAAAGCTCTGCAGGAACTAATCTGGCGCTGATTTACGGCTACGGTTAAGCTAATAAAAATAGCAAAACAGCCGTGACAAGGCAGAGTGCAGTACTACAGAAATACAGTGATAGAAAGAACAGTATGGGGAGTTATGGTACGGCCTTTTGCAGTTGACTCAACACCCCGTGCCAAGATTTTCACTCGGATATTCCTATGAACCACTTCACCACCCACCCTTCTTCATGCTAAAACATTTTTATTTTCCTTCTTTGGACTCCAACTGCTGTATGCAATTTGAAATGAATTTTCCCCATTAGAGCTGATTATTTTTCATTCTCTTTCTAATTAAGTGCTGAATTCCTGGTAAGGGGAGATTGCTCTGTGTGTGAGTTGACTAATGAAAATAAATACTGGAAAAATGTGTACAATTTAAACAGTAGGCTTACATAATTTAGTGTGAAGGCCCTGAAATATCAGGCTACCACAAAGAGAGAGAGATGTACCATGCTTTGATTTCAAAGCCCTTTAAAGCATTTGAATAGAAAGAATGCTTCTCTTTTAGTTTCTCACATATTTCTCGACGGCCAGGACCCAGCTGGGTATAGCCAGTAGAAAATATTTTTTTAAATAACCAAGCTATGAATGCAAGCCCTTCCATTATTATAGTATGAGAGAGGGAGAGAGGGAGAGAGACAGAGAGAGAGACAGAGAGAGAGAGAGAGAGAGAGAGAGAGAGAGACAGAGAGAGAGAGAGAGAGAGAGAGAGAGATAGAGAGAGAGAGAGACAGAGAGAGAGACAGAGAGAGAGAGAGACAGAGAGAGAGAGAGACTCTCCACTACTAGTATATATTTTATTATTTTGCCGTGGTTGAAGATTAGTTGTATGTATTTTCTATTAACGGGTTGCTTTTTAAAGCAAGTTTCTTTGACATAACTGCGCCACATACATCTGGCTGACCTGTATAGTTTTATAAGAGTTGTGTATAATAACATTGCCTCATATTTATTATCATGTGGAACGATCAACCTGGGAAGTCTCCTGGTCTGTTGAGAGATGATGAGAAACAAAGAGTGTTTTAAAACGGATTGGAATGACTGTAAATTATATTCACAACCCTCTGTAAATCTGGTGTAAATAAAAATCTATTTCATTATATTTTCTGGCCTCTCCTTGGGCTCAGTGTTTCTTGATTACCAGCTCATCTTGTCTATAATTTGCTTTCCTTGGACTCAATCCTTCGTTCTTGGCTGCATCTGTTTGATTTGCCACGTCAGGTCAAGGTAACCCATGGCCTCTCATTCCCACAAGGTTTTTAAAAATACTTAAATTCAGTGTTTTTTCTTCACACTGCAATCAGGGGAGAAAAAAGAAGTTCACTGTGCCTACTTTGAACTTCAATATTCCATAACCATTCAGGAGTGATGGAGGCATGTGGGCAGGGGAGTGAGAGAGAAAGAATACATCTCAAATTACCACTCAATTATATTTCCCTTCAAAGGCCAATAAATACTGGGGATAGCCCAAGAACAGCACGGCCAGAGCGGGGAGAGAGAGAGGTCTCTGGGGAGGGGTGGATTGAGGGGAGGAAGGCAAGAGAAGGAGGATTGGGAGGTGAGGGGAGTAGACGAGTAGACCAAAGCCATTTTCAATTACCCAGAGAGCCACAGCCCAGCCGAGGTGTTATGCTGCCATTGTCCTCCCCTGGTTTATGTCAGTGGTGGGGGACCTTGATAGCCCCTGCCCCCTGGTCTCCCCCTGGTCTAGCTGCTGTTTACTGAGCCAGCTCAGCTCTTCCTGGTCCCTGCTACTCCACTTTCATCTCCGACTCCCCACTTCAAACAAGGTTTTGGTGTCAGAAGAACACACGAGCAGGATCACAGGCTAAAGCATGGAACACACAGAGAATCTGACTGCCGATAGACTGCCGATAGGTACTTATCACAGTAAGGGGCCGTTCCTTCACTTGCTAGAACAAAAGAAGTACCTGCTGTGTACCGATGAATCTGAAGTCTCTACTTGTAGAATCGCAATGCTCGGCAGTGGCCGACAACTTGACTTTGAGCCAATCAGAGAGCACGAACCTCCGCGTGGGGGAGCTGAAAGGATTGATAAGAAAAATTTAAAAATACGGCACCTTTCCCGGTGTAATCCACCCCCTTTTCATCAGAAGATGCATAATACATTTTATTTTCTAGAGGAAGGAGCTTTGTTCTTGAAGAAGGATTTATTTGTTAGGTTTGATAATATCCCCTAGCCTATTAGTTAGCTAGCTAAACACACTTCATATGAAATGAATGGGGTAGTAAGTGCAGCACAATGCACACAACACTAAATGCTTTCCCAAGCTAGCTATCTGGCCACTGTAGCTAGTACCATTATAATTAAATCACAATGGATTCGTTTCCATGAAGCAGCTGCCTGCAGCTGGCAGCCAAGAGTCAATGCAGTGTCTTTACTTTACCTAGCTAGCACAACAGCTAGCTAGCAAATCATGCTAACCATTTAGCTAACTTTAGCCAGCTAACTAAAAATGTATATATGGGCTCTATGCGATTATGGAGAGTGAATTCAATTGTTTCATTGTTATCTTGTAGCTAATTATCTAGCTGTGGCCATCTGGCTAGTATCAAGGGCTTTCTAAAACAATAGCAACATTAGCCCTAACATTGACTATACCATAAAGCGACACATTGCCAAACAACACCACTGCCACCTTCTGGTTTGGAGTAGTTTAACAAGGCTCAGTGGCTGACGACTTCAAGGTCTTTGCTGTGTGAGCACAAAAGAGATTGACTGCCGACACTCTGTTCAGAGGTGCTAAGTACTATCGGCAGGCAAACTGAGCATCAAGAGATGCTCGGTGTGTCTGAGCATCAGGAGAGAGCCAGCAAGAAAGTGGAATATAATGTAGCTCTGTGTGGGATGTAGTAGCCTATACCCTCATAACTTGTGTTCACAATAGCATGTTACGGCATCTGAGAAAGTTATATATAAACAGTAGTAGTGAAAAGTTTAGACACACCTACTCATTTAAGGGTCTTAATTTTTACATTGTAGAATAATAGTGAAGACATCAAAACTATGAAATAACACATGTGGAATCATTTGTCATCCTTTGCCTTGTTGACAGCATTGCACAGTCTTGGCATTCTCTCAACCAGCTTAAACTGGAATGCTTTTCCAACATTCTTCAAGGAGTTCCCACATATGCTGAGCACTTGTTGGCTGCTTTTCCTTCACTCTGCAGTCCAACTCATCCCAAACCATCTCAATTGGTTTGACGTCAGGTGATTGTGGTGGCCAGGTAATCTGATGCAGCACTCCATCACTCTCCTTCTTGGTCAAATAGCCCTTACACAGCCTGGAGGTGTGTTGTGTCATTGTCCTGGTCAAAAACAAATGATAGTCCCACTAGGTGAAAACCAGATGGGATGGTGTAGCACTGCAGAAGGCTGTAATAGCCGTGCTGGTTAAGTGTGCCTTGAATTCTAAATAAATCACAGACAGTGTCACCAGCAAAGCACCTCCACACCTCCTCCATGCCTCACGGTGCGAACCACACATGCGGAGATCATTCGTTCACCTGCTCTGCATCTCACAAAGGCACAGTGGTTGGAACCAAAAATCTCAAATTTGGACTCATCAGACCAGAGGACAGATTACCACCGTGTTTCTTGGCCCAAGCAAGTCTCTTCTTCTTATTGGTATCCTTTAGTAGTGGTTTCTTTGCAGCAATTCGACCATGAGGGCCTGATTCAGGCAGTCTCCTCTGAACAGTTGATGTTGAGATGTGTCTGTTACTTGAACACTGTGAAGCATTTATTTGTGCTGCATTTTTAAAAACTATTTGTGCTGAGGCTGGTAACTCTAATGAACTTGTCCTCTGCAGCAACAGTACCTCTGGGTCTTCCTTTCCTGTGGCGGTCCTCATGAGAGCCAGTTTCATCATAGCGCTTGATGGTTTTTGCGACTGCACTTGAAGAAACTTTCAAATTTCTTGAAATTTTCCGTATTGACTGACCTTCATGTCTTAAAGTAATGATAGACTGTCGCTTTGCTTATTTGACCTGTTTTGGCCATAATATGGACTTGGTCTTTTATCAAATAGGGCTATCTTCTGTATACCACCCCTACCTTGTGACAACACAACTGATTGGCTCAAACACATAAAGAAGGAAAGAAATTTCACAAATGATCTTTTAACAAGGCACACCTGTAAATTGAAATGCATTCCAGGTGACTACCTGATGAAGCTGGTTGAGAGAATGCCAAGAGTGTGCAAAGCTGTCATCAAGGCAAAGGGTGGCTACTTTGAAGAATCTCAAATATAAAATATATTTTGATTTGTTTAACACTTTTTTGGTTTCTACATTGTTCCATATGTGTTATTTCATAGTGTTGATGTCTTCACTGTTATTCTACAATGTAGAAAATTGTACAAATAAAGAAAAATCCATGAATAAGTAGGTGTGTCCAAACTTTTGACTGGTGCTGTGTATCGCAGGAGACCTGGAATATGGTATTTAAGACTGGGCACCTTGAGGGCCCCATGCAGGCCCAACAACGCAGAAAGCCGATACCGGTGAACAGGTGTGTGTTTTTGTGTGTGTATGGGTGAGATATGTGTGTGTATGTGTGTGTGTGTGCGTGCGTGTGTATATGTGTGTGTCAGAGAGGGACATAAACAGTGTCAGCAGCAGCTGATGCTAGCCACTCCATCGAGAGTCCCTAAATAGCGAAGGGCAATAGTTGGGTTCAAGACAGCTGTTGTTGCTGCTACTGTGGCTCCTCAGCCACTGTCAGTTAGTGTTCAAGCATAATTCAAATTCCCATTCAAAATCCCCTCACCCACTTTTTGCAAAGGGCTCCATCAAACATGTCATACAAAGCCAGTGGAGTACAATGTCGTTTATTCTAAAAAATCCATCACAGTGGAATAAAAATAGCATATGCCATTCAAAGTAGTACTGTGTCGTCAAGCAGACAGCAGTAAGTGCTGTCCTTAGGGACCCTGGCCTTTGACCCACTGCAACCTCCAGAGGCCTACCTCACCCTAGCCCCCTTCCGTAGAGCACCGGATATTGTCTTTGAATGTAACCATTTAAAAGAAGAGACAATACAATGCACGACCTCTGACCTCTGCTGTGGTTCGTATAGGTAGTTGCTACATCACCCCTGGGAGAGGAATCACCAAGAGGTTACAGGGTTAGTTTGACCATCGGTGACCTTTACCCTCTGAGATTTCCCTTGGACCATATGTCTGGTGTGGTTGTTTCAACCTATCCACTGACCAGTGACCAGGGTAAGTAAGTTCAACAGCCAACAACAACTAGATCTCAAGATCCCTCTAGTCTACGCTCCTCTGGAACGCCCCACGCTGCTCTGCTTCATGTCCAAGCCAGGGCAAGCCGGCCGTCCGCAACAACCCCACCCAAGACTGGCCAAGTAAGCCAACAGCAGCAGCAGCTGCTGAGGATCAGGAGGAGAAGGACGAGGAAAGGAAGTCTGGGGTGGTGCACACATGTTATGTAAAGAGGCCAGTGGACAGAGAGGCTGTCCATTGCTTATGTAGGTCACAGTATTGGGGACTTTTCCCCCAGACAGGCTGAGATTCCTGGCTGGAACTGGAAGGACTTCAGTGGTGCGGTGGGGTTTGGCCAGCCAGAGCAGTACGTGAGGCATGGAGTACAGCTGCAGCTAAGGGCTACTGTGGAGACAGAGGCCGAGTAGGGCTGCAGAGGAATAGGAGGGGAGAGAACATGGCTTGGAAAGGGCATGGTGTTATGTCACACCACACATTGTCATACAATAGCCAAGAAAAATACAAGGATTATTTTGCAAGCACTACCTTTATGTTTGACATACCTTCTCATGTTAACATTACTTTAAAAAGTATATATACACATTGCTGCCAACACATAACAGAGTAAATATTGGAGTCCCTGTGTCCGTTGGTCATATCTCTAAGTCTCTGCATGGCTGGCCCTGACCAAGAGCCTGACAAGAGTAGAGAGGACTGTTTTCCTCATCATGCTGTGTACTTGAGAACATGCTCATTCCTCACTACAGCAGCCGTCTCTTCTGAGCCCCACTGAGCCACGGTTCAGGCCTGCTGAGGCACCTAGGGACATGAAGAAGCAAGAGACCTGCACGGAGAAAAGAAAAACCTCCTTCTGAGTTCTGCAGCTGTGTGAGAGAAAGCTCTAGTATCTTCTGACATGCTGCCTCGGTGATAGCCCGAATCAGCTGGAGTTATGGGCTGCTTGATTGATCAAAGGAAAACTCAACTGTGTTTTGTTGCAGTTTCAAGAAATTCCACAAAACAGATTGGCAGTGGTTTTTAGGGGAGAGAGAGTGGCTGTTTAGTGTGATATTTCCCTCTGTGCATATGCCAGATGTGAGGTCATTTATTTGTTGGTGTATCACTTTCGTTATGACTAATATTAAACGCTTACTGGATGTTTCTTCTCATCCTATCATTTCATTTGAATCCTGCTTGTTCATGTATTTATGTATTCAACATCTCAATATTCTTAACATTTTCTTCCTTATGTTAAAATTTGAAAACTACGCCTCAGATCAATTTCCTACCTGGGACATGTTGACAGTAACTACTACTACTACTACCGTGTAATAGCATTATGTTGCAACATGTAATTTGACTGACAGGAATGATTGCCACATCCACTTTTTTTTGTTTGTTTGCATAATCCTCGTGAAATGATGTGACACACACCACCACACCCTGTGTCATCATCATTCTCGGTAAACGAAAGATCAGCTAAGCAAGATTAATATTTATCTTCAACAACAAAATGATACAGCATAGTAATACTATGTTGAGCATCTTACTGCTTCTGCTCTATTCGCTGTGTGGAACATCTCCATTGTGACCATTACACTCCCCATCCCACCCCATTCCCTGCTGTACAAGTAATTCCTCTGACTGCAATCTGTTGAAACATCTCATATATGTGGCTGTAGAACAGCTGGTTGTATCAGTGTGGTCCTCCTCTCTAGCAGTCATCTGCAGGCCATCACACCTGATCACATCCATGAGTATGGCACTTCTTTACCTCTCAGCTCCCTCCAATCCCTGTCTGTCAGCACTCTGTTGTCTATCTACACTGCACAGATGTTTGAGGCCCTGTTTTCTGGCCAACAGCATCTGAATGCATCCTTAAGACATTCCTGACTAGATTGGGCTAGGTAGGGGAGAGTGGGGTAAGAGGAGCCAAAGGGGGTAAATTGAGCCACCCTTGTTTCTAGGAAACCATATAAAAAAAATCATAATTTGACTAAATATTCATTTCAGGGAGTCTGTGAAGGAAAAAAACACATGTAAAAAAGTGGTAAGTTAGGTCCAAAGAATGTATTTTCACCAAGTCAAATGAAATGGTTGTGTTATAAGTTTAATGATACTTGTATCTAAACCAAAGTAGATCATTTTAAGATTGTTCTATACATCAGTTGGGGTCTCTATACGCTTCAATATGTTGTCCTAAACCTAGCATGAAAGTGCATCCTTGTAGCCTTGTGGGCTAATATAGCTAAATGCTTGCCTTGGGGTAAGTTGAGCTAATAACCATGAGGTAAGTTGAGCCAATGTTTGTGCCCATGGCAAGTTGCAAGGCAATATCGCTGGGATATGAGTTAACAACAGGGCCTGGACTATGTTAAAAGTGTTAAAAAAACTAGTTTAAGCCTGTGATAAAATACACTTAAAATGATTAAAATACAAAAAGGTGATTGTGATTGTGTTGAATTGTGTTTGAGAAATAAAGATAGACATGGTTTTACAAAGGTAGTGGTAATATTTCATTCAGTACAGAAATGTTTAGGCGACTTAACTTACCCTGTCCCACGGCTCAACTCACACCCTTACCGGGGGGGTAAGATGTGCCAAGAGGCCACTTTTTTTGGTCGGACCCCCTTTGCCTTCAGAACATCCTGGATTCTTCGGGGCATTCTACATGGTGTCGGAAATGTTCAACAGGGATGTTGGTCCATGCTGACGCAATAGCATCACGCAGTTGCTGAAGATTGGACGGCTGTACACTCATGCTGTGAACAGCCCGTTCCATCTATTCCCAGAGATGCTCTATTGGGTTGAGGTCTGGGAACTGACCAGGCCACTCAAGTAAACTGAACTCGTTGTCATGTTCCAGGCAATATTTTAACACACCTCAATTGTCCAATGTTGGTGATCATGTGCTTATTGGAGCTGCTTCTTCTTGTTTTTAGCTGATAGGAGAGGAACCTGTTATGGTCGTCTGCTGCAATAGCCCATCTGTGACAAGGATCGACCAGTTGGGTGTTCTGAGATAAGTTGTGTGTAAAAAGTGGAGGGCGGAAGTTCCTGAGATACTGGATCTGACTCACCTGGCACCGACAATCATACCATGCTCAAAGTCGATTCACAAATTTTGCCCATTCTAATGTTCAATCCAACAGTAACTGAATGCCTCGATGACTGTCTGCCTGTTTTATATAGCAAGCCACAGCCACGTGACTCATCTGTAAGTAGGAGCGGGGTGGTGTACCTAATAAACTGTTCGGTGAGTGTATACTGTATGTAGATATCTTTGTTGGAAAGAATTATATATTTCCCCTGATGGAGTGATGCTGAATGTATAAAAGGGCTCAACTTACCCTACTCTCCCTTACCAAAGACATACTGGTCATGGGGTAGGAGGTACTTAGGAGAGGGACAGAGTGTGCCTTGCCTCGCTTGATTTCGCGGTTCTATCTGCGTACTTGAGCAGATTTGCACCGATAACAGATAAAGGCTCTTTGATAGGCTGCAGGTGCGCTCGTTTAATGAGCATTAGGGCCTAACCATTAGCTCCCCCACAAAAACTAAACATGCCATAGACACATCTGTACATCTATCATTTGGTGCTCCGCAGCATCACATCTCTCATCTCTCCACAGAATTCACCCCTCTCTCTCCACCCTCTCCAATCATTCATCTCCAACTATTCATTGGCCATCATTGTGCTGTATTTGTCAGAGAAGAGGGAACACAGGCAGGTGTTTGTTTGTGGGCACTCTTCCCCCGTAGGAGATGGTGCCAGGGGATTGGGTTATGACGTTGGTTGTGGCCAATTCAGGAAACATGGGGAGGAACTAGTGGTTTTATATAAAGTACTGATGCGGTTAACAGGAAAAGATAACCTGTTGCTGTTGATATAACTAGGAAGTGTGAATTCAGTCTCTGTCTGGCTTGGCACATATAAAACTGAGACAAAGAAATGTTCTGGAATATTCTCAACTTCATAGCGGTTTTCTTTATGGTGGTCAGAGTGAATAAGAATAAAGTAGAGAAACATGCGTTGCTTTATGTTTGAATTTGAAACACTTCAAGGAGATAGCAAAGGGCCTTTGCTGAAAGTTGGGACTTAAAAATTATGGACTATATTCTTTGGCCTCCATAGTCTTGTCTATGGCTCATTGGATGGCTGAGATGTTGTTGGTAAAAGCACAGATAATAACAGGGGAGCAACTTTGGTTTGAGAAGTGGGGGGACAAAAACATATTTTTTATCCAGTCGGATAAACACTCCAAACAGCCTACCCGACCGCTCGAAGGCATCCGCATGGTCCTAAAGCACACAGTTCCCTCGTTCTGTATCATATTCCAATATTCCAATAAACTGTGGGGGACAAAAATGTCCCGTCCCCATCCCCAGTGAAAGTTGCACCCGTGGATAATAACAATGTAATAACAGTGTAGGCTACTTTCATGTTGAACATTTCCAGTCCAACTGTTGGTTGGGCCTCTGGAGAATAACCAGGATTGCCTATGTGGTCAAACTTACCCTTTAGTTATAGAGAAATGAATTATACAGAAAAACAACAGCATTGCCTGACAGAATTCTTGGGGAGCGTTATAAAAACAGAAGGGCTTCTGTTTTGAATGAACCAACAAATTAGTTTACTCAATGTTTGGCACAAATAACCTAACATTGACCTTGACCTCTGTCCATGCCAATATGACTTAATGACACAAATCATCCCCCCGTCCAGTGATACTCTTAGTGTGGTATTCTCAGACTGCAGATAGCACTTCCTCCTCCTCCTCCTCTCCAGTATTTCGGGCCGGCAGGGCGGAGCCCTGCGGAGGCTCCTAGACGGGCCCTTTTGTCTGACTGGGAGCCCCAGACACAACAGTGCCAAGCGCCCACCCCTCACAATGGCCTTCCGCACAAAGCCACACACACATGGACAATGGACCCAGCTCTGAGTGGGGGTGAACAGCAGAGCTAAGGTTACCCACCTGCACACTTCAGAATGAATCAGGAACCCACTAAGAGCTGCTGCTGCAGGTGTCTTCCTGATGCATCCTGCTTTCTGGTGCTCTCAGGCTGTAGTAGGGTAAGGAGAGGAAGGAGCCCTTTTACCAACTGAACACTCAATATCCTCTTTTAAAAATATATATTTTTAGAATTGTAGTGGATGGTTGGTACATGAGCATGAGTGAATCAGACTAATGGATTGAATTGACCTCTCCACAAGGTCAAGGTCTTAAATTGCCATGGAACTGATCAGATGGAATTTGGTGAGAAATGGCACAGGTCTTAACAAATGCATGACAAATTGTGCAATAGATTTTCAAATATCAGTGTGAACATGTTTTATTGCTTTGCTGCTAATATTTACAATGCCATTGATGATTTCCAAAATAGATTCTTTAAAAAATTGAAAATATTAAAAGGATTTGGGAACCAGATTTAATTTCAAAATTGATGCTATAAAATGTTTTTATGCTATTTGTGTAGGCGAATATATTGTTTGAAAATGTAGGCTACATTTTACAGTTGTAAAATATAGTTGGCCTATAAATTGTTGCAAACAACTCTGCAAATAGGGCTGAAATTGTATTTAAAGTAGCCCAGTAAAAACATCTAGGACAAAACACAATTCTGGTGTAAAAAGTGAAAATAAATATATGCCATTGCCCTTCATGACAAAACAGAGGAAATTCATATTTTTCATTTAAACTAATTACCGAATAGGCTACAAAATAAGGCAAATGAACAATCTACACCAAAACAGTGTTTGTATAGCTTTAATATATAACGACATCAATAACATGATAAAAATATATAGACATCATTTAGGGCTGTTGCTTTATTCAACGGATATTTCTACATGCATTTTTCTATAATTCATTCAAAGTCAAACTACATCTGCATGAATGCATTTAAAGTACTAATTGGTTATCGGCTATACTTATGCACTCGGGGAGATGAAATTGAACAATAAACGCATGCACTAAGACTAACTTGCGTATTTCATTTGTGGACCCGTGTGGAGAGCAAAAAGTGAATCGTTTCAAACATGCCGTTAGACAAATGTAACTGGATGCAACAGCGGTGTGCTTTCCTTAGACATAACCGGATTGGAGGACTCAAACGTCAATCACCAGGCATATATTTTTTTTAAATACTCCACGATTTCATCATATTGGGAGTGTCACTGCGCAGACGGCGGCAGCCGTGGCACAATTGATTTTAAACACAAGCTAAAATATATTGAAATAGCCTGATTTTGTAACCGTAATAGTAGCAAGGGATCGTTTTATTTACCGGATCCTATTACGTGCTACTTCAAGCTTCAAACATGCAAACGTAATGTGCCAAATGGTACTCAATTACGCACGGTTTGGTTCCAGTTTGTCCTCGAGCCGAAGAGAATACACCAATTGATAAACATGTTAACTTAATTTACTGAAATACTGTATCTAAACATAAATCCTATGAAAATCACTAGAACCACAAAAATACGTTTTTATCGAGTTAAATCTTTGCATGCCTTTGACTTCATTCCAAAATGGTAAATGGTCTAAATCATACTAAAAGCAGTGGATATGGAGAGAACTGAGGTATAACACAATCACAGCAATCTGTTATTTTCTTATGCCTAAAAGCAGGGCCCTGAGGCATTTTTACTTGTGATTCACAAATAGGCTATATGAAACAAGTTATGAAGTAAAGGAATATAGATGTGAGCGTAATCTAAATAGAATAACTTTTATACTACTGGCTGAGAGATAGGAATGCTCTCCAGCCTACACAGTCCATCAACAGTACAAACATGACCAACAAATCAGATAGATGTAATTTCTCAGTTTTAATTGATTGCAACATATCTTATAACCACACAATACAAAATGCACATCAAATATTTTTTTTAATCAGGCTCAGGTTGCAACCTTATTTGATCAAATAAAAACTAGCAAAAATATGCTTTTACAAAAAAAGAAAAAAAATGTTTAATGTAAATGCCACTTTGGATAACCGTAATCAAAACCCCATTTTATTCTACATTTAAAAAAGCCTGACATAAATAAGTTAGTATAATTTCTCAGTGTTTTTACACAGTTATGTACACTTCAAAGATTTACACGAAATACACAGGCAGAGTGACTGCTTTTTTGTGTGACAATTCTTAGCCTCTGAACAAAGGCTGATTGTAACTGGGTGAAAAAAGTTATTTTCGAAGCTACATTTACATGATCAGCAGTCTAACAATGACATGGAGAAGAAGGGGGGGGGGGGGGGGGCGAACAAATTCTATTACCTTTCTTAATCACGCAGGAGTACAATGTCAAGGCAACCTGATGGTAAGTGAAAGCGTCGACAGCCATATTGAAGCAACCAGGTATTTGGTATTGTAGGGCATTATTCCACCCATATGGAAACGCCTCATTAAAAAGAAACAACCATTAAACTAACAAAGACATATTTGAGCATGTCAGGAGGAGGATACAGTCGATTCATACAACCAGTACAGTTAACATAGACTATCCTTCAGCAAATGATAACCTCCCACAACTTCAAATACAAATTGGCTACACTTTCAAAAAGGGTGAGAAGGAAAAATGTGATATTCCGGAATCTCTCAAAATACAAAAAAAATATTGTCTGACTTCAGATCTTTTTGTTGTTGTTGTGTCATAACAGAAATAGTTTGTGGGGTGGATGAGAACCCAGATTGAGTGACACTTAAATGACCTTAAAAAAACCAACAAGGCCACACATTAAGTACCGTCCTTCTCTCCTTACATACAGGGATGACCTATGAAGATCTATAATGACGAGGAACAATTATTTAATCCATAATCATTTTCTCAATGGAGCAGATTTATTATACTTCAACAGGTTACACTCACTGCCTTAAGATACACAGCATTTTGAAAACAAAAATACACTGCAATTCTTCAAGTCAAATCAAATTCACACCTTTTACATAAAGGATTAAAAAAAAAACATAATACGTTTTATGTGCTACATATGAAGAGAAATATATACACAGGTAGTAAAAAAAATGAGCAAAAAAGGAAAACCTAATTGCACACTGCTACATTGACTGCTTTTAGAGGCAGTAACTTTATGAGTGCCAGAACTTTAGTGTTTATATTCAGTGCTTGCACAGCATCCCCATCCTTCAGGAGAATTGATATGTTTCATTTTCTTTGTAGTTCCTCTTCAAAAATCAACCAACACTGAGGCTTTTGATGACAAAAGGGGAAATACGGCTTCAGCTCTGCAGAGAAATTTTAAAAAGTTATGAGATCAGCTCTAATTTACAACCGTGAACATGATTACATACAAATGCATAAAAAAAAACAGTGGTAGTTTTGACATTACAAAACATTTCTAAGAAAGCTAAAGACTGCCAAATATTGAAGTCAAAAAGACACCCTGTGGACTCATTCAAAGCACCAAGACTCACCAGAAAACTTTCACTTTCCAAATTATAATTTGTTCTCTCCAACACACACTTGAAAGATTCATTAAAACTCTAGGCCTATTAAAAAAACGTTGATAGGCTACTGTGCTTTCATTCACGAGAATGGACAGATGTTTTGAGAGGGGCCTAGCGTGCATAAGGCACTCTGAGGAGACCAGCCTCTTCTCCCTCTGGTGAGGGCAGTGGTTGCTGACGTTTTACTATAGTGTTGTTCTGAGACTTGTTTACAGTTTCGTCGGAAACTCAACCTCACCGTGGCAATGGTTGTAGTAAACGTCGCCTATGTGTAGCCTCTTGGACTTTAACCCTTTACTAGACCGCATTGAACGTCACGATATAGTTCATTATGCATTTCGAGCTTCATTAACGCGAATAGTCACTTGGCAATTGCGCATAACGTGAGAAATTCACAACTACTTCTCTACAACTATATTATTTAGACAGTAGGTCTTAAATTTTTACAGGAACACACGTCAAGTGATGTCTCTCTTCACAAAACCCAACTTGAGCAGTTTTACACTCCCTGCAAAAAAATTGCCAATATATTGGGTGAGTTCCAGAACAGCATAGTCCATCTCACTGAAGCCAGTCAATATCTAACGAACTATGAAACTAGTTGCCTGAGCTAGAAATAGAGAAACTCCAGCATATTCCAAGCTCCAAGAGATCATAGTCCTTCTGTCCAGTTGTATCAGATAAGTTACTCACCTTTGTCATCTTCACGTTTGAGTCCTGGGACTGGTTTTCAACGGTGTATGTTCTACAGAATGCGCCAAGGCTGGGCAACGAGTATTTTCATCCGAACTGCTGTGTGACCTTTTATTTTGGGACGAGAGGTCTGGAAGAGAAGTCAAACAAAGTTAAGATGTCAAAATTATATTCTCGAAATGAAGTTTTGCCAATAGCGCCGGGCGTTACTTTTTAAAATTATCTTTTGTGATTTTACTTATCAGATTCTATGCCGTCTCAATTTGACAGTCATATACTACCGGTAAAGCCTAGTGAAAACGATGATAATACATTGCAGTAACGCTTTTATTTAGAATAACTAAGTGGGCCATCTAACTGGTAACTTTCGACCATGTAGCAAACAAACAGTCTGCTACAAGGTTACAACGTCGAGCCTGGCTGATACAAAATTACATCAGCGAATGGGCCAGCACCGGAAAAGTGGCCAGAAGGCAGAAAGACAAAGTAGCCAGACTGACATCATGATCAGAATTTATCATCATTATTCATAAACGCGTACCATGGCAGGCTGGTCTTTTTCTCTGCCCGGTGCACTGCTCTTTGCTCTCCGACCTTTCTGTGGTTTCAGAGGGCTGCGGTGGAGTCACACAACTATTCCCATTAAGATCCACATTATTATTCCCAGAGGGGCAAAGGCCCTTTGCCGATCGTTGAGTTCTGCTGTAGAAACGTGGAATGTCTTTACTATCCACTAATTCCCATTCGAATCTCCCGTTTAATAGGGGCGTTTGACTTGAAAAATCGAAGTTCCATTTCGCTGAGGACGTCTCTTCAATCTCTTGCAAATGTCCCTTTAAATCCCTCCTTAACTCTTCGTGATCCACCGGGCCGAAAAGGTTCCTGCAGGCTGACGGTTTGGGGTGATCCGAAAACCGAGCATCGGTCCTTTCAAATGTAGGGCTCCCATTTGAAACACGAACATTTGACATTTTCCGAGAATCAAAGAACGTCCAAATAGAACACTTAAAAATGCTTATTTCCTCCTTGCTCGCCGCGATCCAAAACAAGAGTAAATCGGCTGATCAACACAAACGCATGCATAGGTCTGTAAAGAAACGCTAACTTCCAATATGGCAATATGAGCTAAAGTAGTCTCGACAGACCATCAAAACAAAGTGCCGTAACTGAAGCCACTCCTGTCAATTTCGTCTCGTAGTAAGAGAGAAGAAACAACAGACAAACCTTTTCAGTACCCAATATGGCGATCGAGGGAGGCTGACTAGGGTAGAAATGATTGACACAGAGAACGATTTAAAACGAAGAAGGGCATTCATTGGTTAAAGAGTATAGACCCGCCCATTTCCCTTAAGGTTATCTACACGCTACAAAGGCTTTCTTCTATACGTTAAACTTCATGAAACCTGCTGTAATCACAATAGGCATCTGTAACATTGTAGCAGTGGATGTAACGAAATAAAGGCCACTATAAGGAAACGTCAACAAACGAATAATGGATACTTTATGTTGAGAGAATACTTGAATGGCAATGTTGTCTATCTCCGTGTCAAGAGTTTTTCAGCACCAAAATGTAACAATAAATATACAGGGGGAAATCTAATTTTATTTGTGAATTATAGAATTCTAATAGTTTTTCAATACATGTGGAGATTGTAATACCACCTTAATGATTTGAAACGTTTGAAAATACACAAGTCAGTGTGAAGCAACTTGTTGCATGAGGGAGGCACACTTCCATTGTCATATCTGTCAAGCATTCTACAAATCTGAACATTTTAATTATTTTACACGCCGTTGACTTATTTCTCTCCACGATTTAGATGAGAATATTTACCTATTTGGGCTAAGTCAAAGTCACCAGTGGTCACCCCAGCAAAATGGGTAGCACAGTAGTGGCAAGCATCTCTCATTGGGAGAACAATCATAATCTGCAATATATCGAAACAAGACAATTTTGAAAAAAATCATCAAACCATCAACCAACTACCTATATAAGTTCCAATAACTTCTTCGCCATCTGCAATAGAGACAGACTTGGCAGTACAATGTGACAAACATACACTTGTTTTTAATTAGTGTGCATGGTGAAGGCAGGACACTGGATTTCTTGCATACTTCTATTTATTACATTTAGAGCTGAAACTATTTAAGATATTAACAAGAAACCAACTTTCAAATGTGCAGACGGCCCCAACTTACATTGATTTCCATTAAATATCTTTTTCAAGCAAAGGGCCATAGACTTCAATGTTAAAAATGATACAATTTGGCCGCGCATCTCTTCCTGAACCGTTTAACCTATTAACACCAAAAACAACATTGAGATGTTCAGACGGACCTTACTTAGATTGGTTGTCAAAGACTTTTTGATACCATTTACACTTTTTGAACTATTCTGATTTAAAATGTGCAATATTAACTTGAGAGTCAATGCTGACCATGAGAGGTAGATACAGTAGTCACAGTGCCACTGCTTTCTAACCATTCAAGCTAGAAACTCCAGACCAACTTCAGGATGATGGAAACACTTCGTAGATTCATTCATTATTTAATTCCCCCATCCTTTAATCAGCTGACGTATAAGCTATAAACACAAAACCAACTTTCAAATGTGCAGACCACCCCAACTTTCCTTGAGAAAATTCTATAAATAATTTTCTACAGCATCTATACTTTTTTTGTACTACAACAATATTTAAATGAGCTCCCAATGCACTTCAATGGCAATGAAAGAGCTATAGACTTACATGGAGAACATTTGGCAACACAACTCCTCTTGAACAATTTAACACTAGAACTGGGGCCTCAAGGGACCCCCCCCCCCCCCTTCAAGCTAATAAGCAGTCAATCTCACTGCAACAATCTAACAGTCTAATTAATACATGTCATATATGCTATTGCAAAAATAATCATTTGGTTGTGTTTATGATGAGCTTAGGTAAGATTAGATTAAGATTTTTTTTTTTAAATGTATAACAATAGCATTTTCATTAGTTTATGTTACTGTAAAACTAAACACACCAACATTCAGGTGTTCAATCAATTTTAATTTGTGGAGTGCCTTTGTTACAACTATGAAAAACAGAAAGCATGTGTTGAAACACATTAACAGCTTATTTTAACAACAACCAAATAAAAATACCCCAAACACCAAGCCTGTGTTCCACCTATATGCATCTGGCAGCGGCACCCACCAAGCCTGTGTTCCACCTATATGCATCTGGCAGCGGCACCCACCAAGCCTGTGTTCCACCTATATGCATCTGGCAGCGGCACCCACCAAGCCTGTGTTCCACCTATATGCATCTGGCAGCGGCACCCACCAAGCCTGTGTTCCACCTATATGCATCTGGCAGCGGCACCCACCAAGCCTGCGTTCCACCTATATGCATCTGGCAGCGGCACCCACCAAGCCTGCGTTCCACCTATATGCATCTGGCAGCGGCACCCACCAAGCCTGCGTTCCACCTATATGCATCTGGCAGCGGCACCCACCAAGCCTGCGTTCCACCTATATGCATCTGGCAGCGGCACCCACCAAGCCTGCGTTCCACCTATATGCATCTGGCAGCGGCACCCACCAAGCCTGCGTTCCACCTATATGCATCTGGCAGCGGCACCCACCAAGCTAGACACCATTCAAGCTATGCATTCAATCAATCAGCCAATCAATCTTTCCATATACATACTTTTCCAACTATAACCAGTCACCACCCATTATTACTGGAGTCACTACTAGTGATGCGCGGGTTGACTCATAATCCACATGGCGGATGGGTTTAGGGTCACTAAATATTGTGTGGCTGAAGGGTGGGTGCGTGGCAGGCGGGTTGAACAAAGAGAAACAATACCTTCAAAAAAAAATCCATAAAAAAATTATAATTCTTGTGCAATTTATATAGGCTACATTGAGGTTTTTCTGTCATTATTTTAGGCTACCTGGTATTAGTGCATAAACCTAAGCTTTAGATCTTAACTGTATGCTCCAAATAGCCTACACAGCCAATCACCAAATAATGCTTTTGGGAACGGGAGGAAAAAGTTCATGTCAATCCACGGAGGTTAAAAATGACATTGTGGAAGTTTAATTCAACAAGACCAAAGCTGTGAAAGAAGACTTGACAGAGAAGGATGGGCCAGAAAAGTCATGTTTGGGAAAGATTTGGTGAAGTGGTAAAAGAGGATGTTATGTGTGATGATTGTGAGGCGCTGTATAAATCCCACAGTCACAAGACGGGACTTCAAATAGGCCTATGGCACGTCAAGAGAACTGTAGCCCAGTGTTGTTCAGATGGGTTAAATGGAAACTGAAATCTGGCCACTGACTCTAGATCTATAACCTTTCACATAGCCTTAATATTAACTCCTGCAGAATGAAGCATTTCTTACAGTAAAATTATACACCAAATGTAGGCTAAATTTGGACTTAGGAACAGGAGTGGAGAAATATGATTTCTTTCTTTCTGCATTTTGATAGAATGCATTGCTCAGTTAGATAGATCTGCAGAAGTGCTGTCTTCATCATAAGAGCAGCATAAAAGCTGATAGTATTTCAAACACATAAAATATGCATCGAAGCCAAACTGAAATATTATCAGAAACACTTTGGGTCATTTTCACAGCTTTCGTTTTCCTTACAACTGGTCAAACTGATGTCATTTGGACATTTTGCACAGAAATCATTTTTGTTGTTGTTGCGTCATTGTATTTTCTCCCCAGTCCCTAAACGTATTTGCTCTGCAAAAGAAGACTGAAAAAACATGACTGATGTCAACTAGATTGAAGCATTCACTCTAGGGATCTATTACATTATTCTGGTGAGCAAGGGTTTATGTAGTCTTTTAGGGAAACATAATAATGACAGAAGAGAAGCTACATGCATCCAATTATTGGCAAGTTGACTAACAAACAGCCTACAAATATGTTGGAAATTATAAAAGCAGAATCATGACTAACAAATAACCTACCAATATGTGGGAAATGATATGCAGAAACATATCTAAATCATGCCTATAGCGCATTTTCTACATCTCATTTCATCACATGTAGTCGTGCGGTTGCAGATGGGTTATTAGCAATTGCGGGCGGGTGAACAAACAGCTGACCCACGCACCATTAGTCAGTACCACTACTATAACTTATTTCAAAAACCATAAATACTTTAAAACAAGCTAGCAAGCACACATTTTCTTCATGAAATATACTTCCTTAATTTCCTATTCCTATTGTCATTTTTTAAATTTTGAATTATCATTTATTTTAGCTGTAAGATATTTCTGCCATTGAATTTTAATTCCTGAATGTAACTAGGGTCTCACAACCGAGCTTTCCTTCAGGCTTGCTAAAGGAGGTTTTTCCCGGTCCTCATTGAAAGAGAAGACAATACTGACACCTAGTGGTGAAATTCAATAGTAGGCAAATCTGCTATCTAATATCGAATGATCACAAAAATAAAACAGTTTACGGACACAGTATGTAACATACAACTAACAAGACAGAAACCTAACAAATATACTTAATACCACATCTTACAGCATCATTCAATCCACACATATATAGTGCACTAAATCCCCTCAGACACCAACAGGTGTATTGAAACAATACAGGTCCATTTCCAATATCCATCTCCCTTCACCTAAGCCTCCCAGCTTGCGGTCCTACCTCCAGTCCACAAACAGTCCATAGTAGTTTTAAGGTCCCAGTGCCACTCACAGATTGAGCCACTTGATGATGTGGAAGTTCTTCTTGCCCACTTTGAGGAGAGAAAGTCCGTTGGCCAAGAGGTGCTGTCCAGGGATCAGTACCTGCTCTGGGCTGTCTGTCTTACTGTGGTTGATCCATACAGCTCCTTCTGATACCATGCGATACCTGCAGCACATCACAACACATTACAGCACAGAAAGAGTCAGTTAACACCGTTTGAAAGTCAGACAGACAAAAAAAGGAAGAATTTGAGAGAGAAATAGAGGGAGTGAGAGACACAAGCAAATAAATTAAGACCGGCCCCAAAAAATAGCAATGTCCTGCTCTTTCCCTGACTTTACTGCTCATTTGTCTGAATTTTTAAATCACAAACAGAAAAGTATTTGGAGCTTAAATAAAGAATTTAAAAAATCCCCCCACACCTATTCCCAACTTAACCCACCAAGACAATGCATTGTAAGACATTGGTACCCAGTCCGGAGCTAATGTGTCTAATGTGCTAATGTGTCCTGAATGAATAACAAATGGATAAATGGGCAATAATTGCACACGTTACTTTAACATTTGAATTAGGAATAACTGAATGGTAAGGAGGTTGAAGAGGTTGATTTAATTAAAAACAACAGTGTAATGATGAGTTTGTATTATGCCTATTTATCAGCGTTGGCGCTCATGTTTATAGCAAATCATTTGACCGTGCGACTCGCGGGCTAATATTCTCTTTTACATTTTACTTTGTAAACCAATCACATTTATTGTAAGGGAAACGAAAACATGCTATGTGTTGCAGTAGACCTTTAGAATAATACAAAACATACACTATATATACAACAGTATGTGGACACGAGAGGTCGACCGATTAATCGGAATGGGCGATTAATTAGGGCCGATTTCAAGTTTTCATAACAATCGGAGATCGGTATTTTTGGGCGCTGATTTCCGATTGTAAAAAAAAAAAAAAGCTTTATTTTTTTTATACCTTTATTTAACTAGGCAAGTCAGTTAAGAACACATTCTTATTTTCAATGACGGTCTAGGAACTGTAGGTTAACTGCCTTGTTCAGGGGCAGAACGACAGATTTTCACCTTGTCAGCTAGGGGGTTTGAACTTGCAACCGCACAGTTAACTAGTCCAACGCTCTAACCATTGCACTCCACGAGTAGCCTGCCTGTTACGCGAATGCAGTAGAGGCCAAGGTAAATAGCTAGCTAGCATTAAACTTGTCTTATAAAAACAATCAATCATAATCACTAGTTATAACTACTAATCCAGTTTGGCAGGCAATATTAACCAGGTGAAATTGTCATTTCTCTTGCGTTCATTGCACGCAGAGTCAGAGTATATGCAACAGTATGGGCTGCCTGGCTCATTGCGAAGTAATTTGCCAGAATGTTACGTAATTATGACATACATTGAAGGTTGTGCAATGTAACAATAATATTTAGACTTAGGGATGCCACCCGTTAGATAAAATACCGAACGGTTCTGTATTTCACTGAAATAATAAACGTTTTGTTTTCAAAATGATAGTTTCCGGATTTGATCATATTAATAACCAAAGGCTCGTATATCTGTGTGTTATTATGTTATAATTAAGTCTTATTTGATAGAGCAGTCTGACTGAGCAGCAGCAGGCCTGTAATCATTCATTCAAACAGCACTTTAGTGCGTTTTACCAGCAGCTCTTCGCAAGCACAGCGCTGTTTATGACTTCAAGCCTATCAGCCTATTGGCTGGTGTAACCAACGTGAAATGGCTAGCTAGTTAGCTGGGTGTGCGCTAATACTGTTTCAAACGTCACTGGCTTTTAGATTTGGAGTAGATATTCTCCTTGCACTGCAAGGGCAGCGGCGTTTGTGGAGTGATGGGTAACGATGCCTCGAGTGTGGCTGTTGTCGATGTGTTCCTGGTTCGAGCCCAGGTAGGGGCGAGGAGAGGGACGGAAGCTATACGGTTCCACTGGCAATACTAAAGTGCCTGTAAGAACATCCAATAGTCAAAGGTATATGAAATACAAATGGTATAGAGAGAAATAGTCCTATAAATACTATATTAACTACAATCTTAAACCTCTTACCTTGGAATATTGAAGTCTCATGTTAAAAGGAACCACCAACTTTCATATGTTCTCATGTTTTGAGCAAGGAACTTAAAACATAGCTTTTTTACACGGCACATTTTTACATGGCACATATTACTTTCTTCTCCAACACTTTGTTTTTGCATTATTTAAACCAAATTGAACATGTTTCATTATTTATTTGTGGCTAAATTGATTTGATTGATGTTTTATATTAAGTTAAAATAAGTGTTAATTCAGTATTGTTGTAATTGTCATTATTACAAAAAAAAGAACAAAAAAAAGTTTTACATTTTATTTTATTTAAATCGGCCGATTAATCGGGATCAGCGGTGAAAAATCATAATCGGTCGACCTCTAGTGGACACCCCTTCAAATGAGTGGATTCAGCTATTTCAGCCACACCCATTGCTGACAGGTGTATAGCCATGCAATCTCCATAGACAAACATTGTCAGTAGAATGCCTTAATAAGTCAAATGTCTACCCTGCTAGAGCTGCCCCGGTCAACTGTAAGTGCTGTTATTATGAAGTGGAATGTCTAGGAGCAACAACGGCTCAGCCGTGAAGTGGTAGGCCACACAAGCTGTCCGGGGGTGTCCTCGGATGGGGCCACAGTGTCTCCTGACCCCTCCTGTCTCAGCCTCCAGTATTTATGCTGCATTAGTTTATGTGTCGGGGGGCTAGGGTCAGTTTGTTATATCTGGAGTACTTCTCCTGTCCTATTCGGTGTCCTGTGTGAATCTAAGTGTGCGTTCTCTAATTCTCTCCTTCTCTCTTTCTTTCTCTCTCTCGGAGGACCTGAGCCCTAGGACCATGCCCCAGGACTACCTGACATGATGACTCCTTGCTGTCCCCAGTCCACCTGGCCATGCTGCTGCTCCAGTTTCAACTGGCCTGGGCCCTAGGACCATGTCCCAGGACTACCTGACATGATGACTCCTTGCTGTCCCCAGTCCACCTGGCCATGCTGCTGCTCCAGTTTCAACTGTTCTGCCTTACTATTATTCAACCATGCTGGTCATTTATGAACATTTGAACATCTTGGCCACGTTCTGTTATAATCTCCACCCGGCACAGCCAGAAGAGGACTGGCCACCCCACATATGCTCTCTCTAATTCTCTCTTTCTTTCTCTCTCTCGGAGGACCTGAGCCCTAGGACCGTGCCCCAGGACTACCTGACATGATGACTCCTTGCTGTCCCCAGTCCACCTGACTGTGCTGCTGCTCCAGTTTCAACTGTTCTGCCTTATTATTATTCGACCATGCTGGTCATTTATGAACATTTGAACATCTTGGTCATGTTCTGTTATAATCTCTACCCGGCACAGCCAGAAGAGGACTGGCCACCCCACATAGCCTGGTTCCTCTCTAGGTTTCTTCCTAGGTTTTGGCCTTTCTAGGGAGTTTTTCCTAGCCACCGTGCTTTTACACCTGCATTGTTTGCTGTTTGGGGTTTTAGGCTGGGTTTCTGTACAGCACTTTGAGATATCAGCTGATGTACGAAGGGCTATATAAATAAATTTGATTTGATTTGACAAGCTCACTGAACGGGACTGCCGACCGCTGAAGCACCTAGGCCCCTTAGTTCCAGTGAAGGGAAATCTTAATGCTACAGCATACAATGACATCCTAGACAATTCTGGGCTTCCAACTTTGTGGCAACAGTTTGGAGAATGCCCTTTCCTGTGTCAGCATGACAATACCCCCGTGCACAAAGCGAGGTCCATACAGAAATGGTTTGTCGAGATCAGTGTGGAAGAACTTGACTGGCCTGCACAGAGCCCAGGCTTCAACCCCATCGAACACCTTTGAGATGAATTGGAACGCCGACTGCGAGCCAGGCCTAATCGCCCAACATCAGTGCCCGATCTCACTAATGCTCTTGTGGCTGAATGGAAGCAAGTCCCCACAGCAATGTTCCAACATCTAGTGGAAAGCCTTAGCAGAAGAGTTGAGGCTGTTGTAGCAGCAAAGGGGGGTACCAACTCCATATTAATGCCCATGATTTTGGAATGAAATATTCGACGAGCAGGTGTCCATATACTTTTGGTCATGTAGTTTCTTTAGACCTGCATAAAATAAAGAATATATTTATACAAAAGGGATGTATTCCATATCAAATGGATTTATTCGACTTTGTAAACGCAGATGTTCCAAAGGCACGCATCAGCATCTTGTACGCTGAGGCCTGGAGATGCTAAACATGTTGATGTTCAATGACAACATTTTGAGACTGCCACAGCCCTATGCACGTTACCTCACAATCGAATTTCAATAAGGCCTAACTGATTGATAAGGAGGGTGAAGAGGTTAGAACAACAATAGTGTAAAGATCTTGTGTTATGCCTATTTATCAGGGTTGGGACCCATTTTAATCGTTTGACCGTGGGCCTTGCGAGTTGATATCATTCTCTTTTACATTTAACTTTTTAAAAAGACGCTATTGCGGGACAGTTTTATTTACTATAACTCTACTACTAATAAAATGCAAGACGGGGGGGGGCGGCAGGGTAGCCTAGTAGCTAGAGCGTTGGACTAGTAACCGGAAGGTTGCACGTTCAAACCCCCGAGCTGACATGGTACAAATCTGTCGTTCTGCCCCTGAACAGGCAGTTAACCCACTGTTCCTAGGCCGTCATTGAAAATAAGAATTTGTTAACTGACTTGCCTAGTTAAATAAAGGTTAAAAAAAATTATATCCTTGACTCTTTCCAAGTTGATGAGTGCAGGGAAACAAACAATGCCAGTCAGCCTTCGAAGCTGGCCCACGAAACTACACCTAAACTAACCTGAAACTACTTTCACACATAATAAAAGTTATCCTGAAGACACTATTAAATTGATAATAGTCTGATGAGTGACAATATGACCAGTTGTCAAAATGCACATGAAGAGATGAGAGCACAGCTTGGAATTGACAGATGCAGCATAACTTCATCAAATCCTCCTTCAGAGTCACATGCAGGTTAAATGTTTTGATTTCAATACCGAACACAAATACAAACGCAACATATACAGTGTTGTTCCCATGTTTCATGAGCTGAAACAAAAGATCCCAGAAATGTTCCATACGCACAAAAAGCGCACAAATTTGTTTACATCCCTGTTAGTGAGCATTTCTCCTTTGCTAAGATAATCCACCCACCTGACAGGTGTGGCATATCAAGAAACTGATTAAACATCATGATCATACACAGGTGCACCTTGTGCTGGGGACAATAAAAGACCACTCTAAAATGTGCAGTTTTGTCACACAACACAATGCCACAGATGTCTCAAGTTTTGAGGGAGCGTGCAATTGGCATGCTGACTGCAGGAATGTCAACCAGAGCTGTTGCCAGATAATTGAATGTTAAATCCTTTACCATAAGCCACCTGTGGGAACATCTGAGACCAACCACCCGGACAGCTGATGAAACTGAGAACTATTTCTGTCTGTAATAAAGCCCTTTTGTGGAAAAATACTCATTCTGATTAGCTGGCCCTCCCAGGCCCACCTTTGGCTGCTCCCCTGCCCAGTCATGTGAAATCCAAATACGAACTGTAACTCAGTAAAATCGTTGAAATTGTTGCATTTATATTTTTGTTCAGTATATATAGTATCAGAAAGAGCATATTCTGCAGTTTCTATGACACTTACCTGTGGTAAAGTAACTTAAAATTCAAGAAGTGCATCTCTATTTCCAAGAATAGCTGCGCTGTCCATGCGTTCAGCACATGCTTGACCACTCCGCTGTCCATGCCTTCATGGACAGCCGTAAGTGTCGAAATATGGCTTTAGGCGTACGTTCTTCACTCAGACTTTGTAGAACTACACAAAACATATCCTTGACTCTATCTAAACAAATATCGATTGAGACATGTTTACATGGATATAATTCCACAAATATGCCTTCATGCCATTCATCATTTACAATAGTTGATGCACTATTTATGGTGCTTATGTGTTGGTGCTTGTGTTTGCGCACTTTGAGGGTTGATATGCATATGATGCGTATGCTAAAGGTGCGAGTAGCGAAAGAGAGTGAGTGACCCTCCGTGTGAGGTAGTCGGGTCAGGTATAAGGAACAGAGGAACGTAAAGGGGGAGCCCTACCCTTTGCCCCCCTGGGGGATGGCCTCTGCCCTGCGGCAGGCATCCAGTACTGTGGTCCCTGGCTCCAGCAGCAGCTCATGGAAAGAGGCCTCTCTGAAGAGCTCCTGCAGCTCAGCATCGCTCATCTGCTCTAGGGCCTGTATGTTACTGTGGTACAGGGCATTGGTGCACCTGGAGGGAGAGAAACAAACAAACACACACACAGCATTACTAATAGTGCCAAGCGAGACCTCATTAATGACACACAAATGACCTATGCACATGTGCACTCACATAACACACACGGACACACTCCTCACCTTTTGGCACTCTCCAGACCCTCCTTGCCGTGGACCAGTTTGGTGATTTCGGCGGCGAGGCGTTTGTGTGCGGGCCGTTTGCCTGGCTCCTGTCTCTGCTGCTCCATCACCCTCTCCACCTCGGCCAGGGGTAGGAAGGTGAACAGCTTCAGATACCTGCAGGTAGCACAACCAACCCGACTCAGTCTCCAACACCACCATACATAGGCTGCACTCAGGTGCTAATACCACCAGGTCCCATGTTCACAAAGCATCTCGGAGTAGGGGTGCTGATCTAGTTGCGCCTTTTAAATCATAGAGGGGGGACCTTGTCCTAGATCAACACTCATCACATGAGACGCTTTAATACGGGCCCAATGCCGGTTTCACAGACTCTGGTTAAGCCTAGTGGTCCTAGTCTATACAAACAAACCATCAAATTATACCAGAATGAATATAAGCCTAAATAGAAGGCTCTGATAAGTGGGTCAGTTCTATTGCGGTCTCGGTCTCCAGCCACCTACCATTCCACACTGCTGTCAGGCTGCCTGAGGAAGAACTGATATAGGTCAAACGGAGATGTCTTGTCCCTGTTCAGCCACACTGCATTGCCTGCTGTCTTCCCCAGCTTGTCCCCCGCAGAGCTGGTCACCAGTGGGATGGTCAGCCCATACACATCCTGTCCAGTCACCCTGTTACAGAGAAATTGATACAATGGATATTAAAGAGGCCATCAACGGTCAGTTAATGTTGAGGCAAGTGTGTGTTATTGCATGTTTACTACTGCGGCCTATTTATGGCCTTGAAGCATCACTCTGGTGTCTGATGCACCATGCAGATGCTAGGCTACAATATCTGGAATCAATGTGATAATTGGTCAGTACATTTGCAAATGTCTCTGTGTGTGTCCAATGAATCTGATGCAACATTACTTGTGTATAAACTCGTGCCCAGACATCAGGTTGCCCAGCTGGTCTGTCCCTCCCAGCTGGATCTTACAGCTATGATTCTGGTTCAGGTGGTAGAAGTCATAAGCTTGAAACAGCTGGTAAGAGAACTCAGTTAGGCTCATGCCCTCTGCACTCTTCAGCCTGGACTGGACACTGTGCCTACTGAGCAGGGTCCCCATTCGGAAACGTCTGCCAACTTCTGACAGAAAAGCAACCACATTCCAGTCTTTGTACCAAGCTAAATTGTTCAATAGGGTTACAGTGCCAAGCTTTTTAGAGTCGTTGTGGAAATGCAGTTCATGGTTGGTGAAGATTCGCTGCAAGCTGTCCCTGATAGCCCTTGTATTGTCCTCCACTACATCAGACGGTAGCTGCTCTCTCTCGCTCGTTTTCCCGCTTGGGTCCCCTATCTGTGCTGTTGCACCACCGATTAGAGCGATGACATTGTGTCCTGCGCTTCGAAAATGCAATAGCCCGACGATGGCGAGTAAATTACCCACGTGAAGGCTGTCCGCCGTGGGGTCGAATCCGCAGTACACGGTCTGGCACCCAGACTGCAGCAGTTGAGGAAGTTGATCTTGGGCTGCGTTTTCGGGGAAAGCATCCTTCAAAATGCCCCGTTTATTTAGCGAAAAAAGAAGTCCACTTTGGGTTGTTGCAGAGCGATGAAACGTGTATCTTAACGATATACATGGGAGTGTGTTTTTCAAAAGAATACAAGAACCATGCCACGATACACGTGAAAAAAACCTGGCTATGGATGCCGCCATATTGGAAACTGTGACACACCGGACAGGAAAAATGAAAGGGACTAATGTATGACAGAAAAAATATAGCGCCATCTGGTGTATTGTGTAACTATACCACATCCTGCCTGTTCCTCCTGACCTGTGGCCTTTTTATTCAAATGAGCATCACCCTCACCACTGTGCACTTTCACCACCCTGTGAAGTTCCTCATAATTTATTTCATCTGTAGTAAACTGCATGCTTTCCCGACGAGTGGTAGTGGGAGGACCACACAACATGGCATCACGTGACTCCAAATTTACTTCGGCATGATGGTTATTACAGTATATCATTCAAAACGATTCCACCAACATTTCTCACATAATTCATTTGACCAACACAAAAAGATTCCACCTTGTATAGAATATTTTGTTCAGTCAACATTTGGAAGGTTTAGCCTACCTGTTTCCATCAGGCCTGTCATGACATGTTTTATCCGACATGTAGGCTACTGTACTAGCATAAAGAAATTGGAAGGAAATCGGATTATTTTCCAGATTTTTTCTGCCCGTTCCCAAAAACTTTTGGCGATTGACGTGTAGGCTATTTGGCGTGCGTACATTTAGACTCTATTAGATTTACACTCTAATGCCAAAGTTCCCAAAAATTCTGGAGAAAAAAAAATATCTATGTACTCCATGGATATTAATTGCACAAAAAAAAATCTAAATGTATGGATTTTTGATTGTGTTCTCTTTATTCTACGATTTTGAAGCAACCGCCCTGATTCCACTTGTTCTAGTACCTTTTCTAACACATCTGCCCCCAGAAAATCGAGCATTTTATGCAGTTGCGCAAGATTTTAGTTCTGGGTTTCCGATATTATACATTGTGTAACATTGTTCGTACGTAGTTTCAATATTGAAATACGATCTCTAATATTGAGAATTAAGTGTCAGGACGACAGTGACATTTTATATCAGCCAGTCGAAATCATGAATCAACATACATTGTATGGATATATACAAAAAAAATATAAAAAAACAGGTCAAACTTCGCTGTTATTCCCCCCCAAATAAATGCACTACTAAGCAGGTGGGGGGTTTGCTTTTATTTTTAGTCTCCTTGTCTTTTGTCATTGACATAGGGGAGTAAGAAAACATGGTCAATTACACATTATTCCCATTTTCCAAATGATCCAGATTTAAATTCGTGAGATTTGAATGGGATATCCACATAACAGGCAAACGCACAACCCAAACAAATACTTTCTTTCATTATCAACCTGAGAGGATAATAAGACACATTGTGTAACATTAAAATCAAATATATATAAATATTGAGGTTGTTATTCTGGTGACATGATGATCGTGTTTGGCTGCCATTTGACAAATTAAAATAATCTCACACTTTTGTCCATAATAATCTCATCATGTAGTTATAGGTATTCCCAAACTGGGGTACGTGTACCCCTGGGCAATGCCGTCAGGGGTTCGCCAAATAAAAACATTGAAAAAAGATATAGTACTTTATTATTCAATTTTTGAATATATTTTTTATATTCACATTTTCAAACAGTCCATTTATATTTTCCAACGGGGCTGTACATTTCGGTGAGGTTTTTATCTCACCTGAGTAGCATCGTTTCACTGCCAAATATAACATTTAACTATCCAGTGTTCAGCGTAATAACATCACAATGTCAAATACAGGTAGCCTAGTCAATTGATTAACATCCAATCACATTAACCGTTACTCTCTCGCGGGAATTCCACTAACCGTCCGTATGTTACCAAACGTAGCTGCTGCTCATTCTGTTTGCTCAAAAATGGATAAATGGTAGTGGTAAAAAAAAAAAAAAAAAAAAAAAAAGTAAGGCCTGCGTCCATAGAGACACATACCAGCTCTACTGGTAGTACTGCTAATACCAGCATTACTACACCTGCACCTGTCGACGACACAAGTTGTTCTGCTTCCACGAGCACGTCCAATGCTTAGCTTCAGTAATTCTACATTTGTTGTTAGCCCAGCTAGCATGGACACTGACAGTTGTGAATCTGATGCAGCCGTGCATTCCCTGAAAGAACCAAACAACAGACAGGGACGATGGACAATCGAAGAGGAACAAATATGATGAGAACTACATTGATTATGGGTTCACTTATATTGGGAGTAGTGCCTTTCCTCAGCCCCAGTGTGTTATATGTGCAAAAGTACTATCTCACAACTCGATGAAACCTTCACTCTTGTGCAGACATTTCGAAACAAAACATGCCAATTAGAAAAATAAGCCACAGGAGTTTATTTGAGTGAGAATTAAGACGACTTTCGAGTAGTAAGACATGTATAAAAGCAACAGATACCATTAATAAGAATGGCCTAGAAACGTCGTATATGGTGAGCTACCGAGTGGCTAGGACAGTCAAGCCCCATACTATTGTGGAGGACTTAATTCTTCCTGCTGCAGCGAATATGGCTGGGGGAAAAGGCCAAAAAAACTATATAGACAATGTCTTCATCAAACAACACTGTTTCACGATGCATCAGTGACATGGCAGGAGATGTTTTGAAACAATCACTGCTTTGCATACAAGCCAGTGAATTCTATGTGTTACAGCTGGATGAGTCAACAAACGTGGCGGGCCTGGCACAGATCCTGGTATATGTTCGTTCCGTTTATGGGTGGTCAATTAAGGAAGACATCCTCTTCTGCAAACCAGTGGAAACCAGGAAATTAAATTTTTAAGTACTGGACAGCTTTGTGACATCAAATGGACTTTGGTGGTCAAGATGTGTTGGTATCTGCTCTGATGGCACAAAGCCATGACAGGGAGACATAGTGGAGTGGAAACGCGCGTGCAAGCAGTTGCCCCCAACGTCACTTGGGAACACTGCAGCATCCACGGAGAGGCTCTTCCTGCCAAGCTTGACAGCTTGAAAGACATTTTGGATACTACAGTGAAAATGGTTAACGTTGTTAAAGCAAGGCCCCTGTATTTTCTGCACTATGATATGGCCAGCAACCATGTAACACTTTTACAACATACAGAAGTGTGCTGGTTATCAAGGGGCAAAGTATTGAAAAAGTTTTAAAAGTGTGGAAAATGATTTAAGACTGAGACTCTCTCCAATACAACCCAACATTGCAGAGTTATGTGCATCCTTTCAAGCACACCCTTCTCATTAACCAGTGGTGAGTTATTCACAATTTTCAATGAACAAATAAAGTTTTATATGTAAGATGGCTAAATAAGGAGAAAAATGATTGATTATTATATTACTATTTGTGCCCTGGTCCTATAAGAGCTCTTTGTCACTTCCCACGAGCCGGGTTTTGACAAAAGCTCACACTCATTCTTATGTTTAATAAATGTATCGTATAGTGTGTGATGCAGGCTTACAATGATGGCAAAAAACAACATTTGAGAATGTGCTGTACCCTGGTACGCAGCTGGGGGTTGAATGTTTGAAGGGGTACGGGACTACAAAAAGTTTGGGAACCACTGATGTAGTAGGTTAGAGCCAGAGTGGGCATATTATAGCCTACGAACCATAGCCACAGGAAGTAGGGGTGCTGAGGGTGCTGCAGCTCCCCCGAAAAGAAATACAAATAATAATCATTTAAAAACCTGTGCACTGGGCCTTTACTACTATTAGCCGACCAATATCAGTCTGTCGCACTGGCAAAAAAAAAATTTCAGGAACTTCTCTTTGGTCAAAAAAAAGTTAGCTGTATAATTAAGAACAGTATCTTGCAGGATTCAATAGCTGGAATTGTAAGAGTTGTTGCCCCGTCACTTTCTCTGCGATTGAATCCAGAAAGAAGAAGAAGAAAAAAAACAGTTTTTGTGCAGTATTAATTTACCATCCTTACAAACCACTTAATGTAAATGTACATTACTGTATTGTACATAGGCTGGTCATCTAGGTTTGTGTCTGTAGACTTTCCATCACCACGAAGAAAAATAATGTTCAATACAGTAATTGAGTACATTGAGACATCAAGTGGTTTGTGATGATGTGGCTCAGTTGGTAGAGCGTGCCACTTGCAATGCTAGGGTTGTGGTTAATGTTCCCTCTAAACTGAGCGTAGAGGAAATATCAGCCCGCGCAGAGAAGCACAAGACTGAACTTCACTCAACTTTCTATAGAGTTTTCTCCTTTAGTTAACACTATTGACGTTTCCATCTACTGTGGGAATTGTGATTGAATCAACACAATATTAGCCACTTTCAGTGTAACATATCCCGAAACAAAACAAACTACGCAAGACCCTTTGTATGCTAAACTAACTGGGTAAGAGATATTCGTGTAGGTAGAGTGCATTGGAGTTGGATTCTGTTGCATTGACGAGCATGACTCAGGCCTGTCTGGACTGTGTTTAGGCTACAGTAGATGTGCTTGTTTGAGATCAAAGCAAGAGCTGCACGTAGCCACGTGTGCACATTTGTTCATATTCTTTGCTAGTTCGTGAGTTATTAGCCCAGTTATAGATCATTTTAGGTCTACAATGGGGGAGTGGTTGCTTACTACAATAGCACAACATTTTAGCCATCTTTGAAAAGCGAGGCAGGTAAGGAGCTTTATATTATGTCTTAAAGGGGCAATGTTGTATTTTGAGAAGGTCTTGAATAAGCTAAGTAGCCAATATGCAGAGCGTATCATAATTTATCTGATTCTCTGTAATAGTGGTATGGGGATAATAATGAATTGTATTTTGTAATGTGGTTTCTTGTATCAAACAAGACAACATTTTCAGTCACCGTGTCTGAAGTGGAAAAACAGGTTAATGTCAAGCCTGCATGTTTTTTTCGAAAGTGTCATGGAATATAGGCCTCCATTGAACACCACACATTGGCTGCTACTGCAGCTGAATGATATAAATAGCTGTTCTATGTTAAAATGTTATGGGATGCATTTTCCTCCGAGGTTGTTTATGGTATGCCTACAGTGCATATTTTTAAATAGAAAATTCAAGCTGAAATATTACATTTACATAAGTATGTATACCCTTTACTCACTACTTTGTTGAAGCACCTTTGGTAGTGATTACAGCATTGAGTCTTCTTGAGTATTACCTTACAAGCTTGGCACGCCTACAGTTGAAGTTCGAAGTTTACATACACCTTAGCCAAATACATTTAAACTTAGTTTCTAACAATTCCTGACATTTAATCCTAGTAAAAAATTCCCTGTCTTAGGTCAGTTAGGATCACCACTTTATTTTAAGAATGTGAAATGTCAGAATAATAGTACAAAGAATGATTTATTTCAGCTTTTATTTATTTTATCACATTCCCAGTGGGTCAGAAGTTTACATACACTCAATTAGTATTTGGTAGCATTACCTTTAAATTGTTTAACTTGGGTCAAACGTTTCGGTAGCCTTCCACAAGCTTCCCACAATAAGTTGGGTGAATTTTGGCCCATTCCTTTTGACAGAGCTGGTGTAACTGAGTCAGGTTTGTAGGCCTCCTTGCTCGCACACACTTTTTCACTTCTCACAAATTTTCTATAGGATTGAGGTCAGGGCTTTGTGATGGCCACTCCAATACATTAACTTTGTTGTCCTTAAGTCATTTTGCCACAACTTTGGTAGTATGCTTGGGGTCATTGTCCATTTGGAAGACCCATTTGTGACCAAACTTTAACTGATGTCTTGAGATGTTGCTTCAATATATCCACATAATTTTCCATCCTCATGAGCCATCTATTTTGTGAAGTGTACCAGTCCCCCCAGCAGCAAAGCACCCCCACAACATGATGCTGCCACCCCTGTGCTTCACGGTTGGGATGGTGTTCTTCGGCTTAAAAGCTTCCCCCTTTTTCTTCGAAACATAACGATGGTCATTATGGCCAAACAGTTCTATTTTTATTTCATCAGACCAGAGGACATTTCTCCAAAAAGTACGATCTTTGTCCCCATGTGCAGTTGCAAATCGCAGTCTGGCTTTTTTATGGCGGTTTTGGAGCAGCGGCTTCTTCCTTGCTGAGCGCCCTTTCAGTTTATGTTGATATAGGACTTGTTTTACTGTGGATACAGATACCTTTGTACCAGTTTCCTCCAGCATCTTCACAAGGTCCTTTGCTGTTATTCTGGGATTGATTTGCACTTTTCGCACCAAAGTACATTCATCTCTAGGAGACAGAATGTGTCTCCTTCCTGAGAGTTATGTCTGTGTGGTCCCATGATGTTTATACTTGCGTACTATTGTTTGTACAGATGAATGTGGTACCTTCAGGCATTTGGAAGTTGCTCCCAAGGATGAACCAGACTTGTGAAGGTCTACAATTATTTTCTTGAAGTCTTGGCTGATTTCTTTAGATTTTCCTATGATGTCATGCAAGGAGGCACTGAGTTTGAAGGTAGGCCTTGAAATACATCCACAGGGACACATCCAATTGACTCAAATGATTAGCCTATCAGAAGCTTTTAAAGCCATGACATAATTTCTGGAATTTTCCAAGCTGTTTAAAGGCACAGTGAACATAGTGTATGTAAACTTCTGACCCACTGGAATTGTGATACAATGATATAATCTGTGAAATAAGTTAAATAATCTGTCTGTAAACAATTGTTGGAAAAATTACTTGTGTCATGCACTAAGTAGATGTCGTAACGGACTTTGCCAAAACTATAGCTTGTTAACAAGAGCTTTGTGGAGTGGTTGAAAAACAAGTTTTAATGACTCCAACCTAGGTGTACGTAAACTGCTGACTTCAACTGTATATTTGGGGAGTTTCTCCCATTCTTCTCTGCAGATCATCTCAAACTCTGTCAGGTTGGATGGGCTGTGTTGCTGCACAGCTATTTTCAGGTCTCTCGATTGATGTTAGATCGGGTTCAAGTCCCGGCTCTGGCTGGGTCACTCAAGGACATTCAGAGACCTTTCCCGAGTATAATGGCACAACGCGAGACCCAAATGCAGACACAGGAGGCAGATGGTTGAGCTGCCTCCTGCTCCGATATTTATTATACCAAAATGGGTTGGCAAAAGGCAGGTCGGGACAGGCGAGAGTTCATAAACCAGGTCCTAGTCCAAACAGTATGAGGGGATAGGCAGGCTCGAGTTCAGAACAGGCAGATTGGTCAGGCAGGCGGATTGGGCGTCAGGGCAGGCAAGGGTCAAAACTAGGAGGGCTAGGAAAAAACAGAGACTGGGAAAAATAGGACATTGGAGAAATGTTGGTTGACTCGGGAAAACAAGACGAACTGGCACAGAGGGACAGGAAACACAGGGAAAAATTCACTGGGGACTAATGGGGGAAATAGGACCTGGAGACAATCACAAAGACAGGTGAAACAGATCAGGGCGTGACACCGAGGCCACTCCTGCGTTGTCTTGGCTGTGTGCTTAGGGTTGCTGTTCTGTTGCAAGGTGAACCTTCACCCCAGTCTGAGGTCGTGAGCGCTCTGGAGCAGGCTTACATCAAGGATCGCTCTGTACTTTGCTCCGTTCATCTTTACCTTGAGCTTTATTACAGACAGAAATACAGGTTTACAATGTTTTTATGCAGATTTTAGAATATTCGCATGAAGGTCGGTCACCAATTGGATGGAAACCTATAGACACCCTAAAGACTGACATGTGTGCGAGTTCAGTGTCACATTGATCAGACTGGGGTTTAATATTTTCCCGGTATTTTACAAATGTTCCATCCCGAGAATAATCACTTTTCTCCTGGCTAACCAAATATTTCCCACCCAAACCGGAAGTGTCATTCTAAAGCATATAAAGCATATTAATATGTCTGGATTTGATTAGAGCTTTGAATACATATGATGAGCCCTACATTATACATTTTATGAGCCCAAGCTCAAAAAAGCCCAAATGATTGTGCTGTTATCCAAATACATAGCCTATAATATAGGCTACTACCCATTACGCGTGACAGAAAAACATAAAAGCCCATAGATAAAGCTATGTTCATAAAAAAGGTGACCCCCGAAAGCCGGATAGAGATGTGTAAAATAGGCGTGCGTCCAGTCCTTATAGTACTGTAGCGTTTGCTGCAGCAAATGTAGGGACCACCATAAAAATAAGTCCCCGATTTTATTGTGCAATCCCGGTCACTTTTAAAATGATTTGTGTATATACAGTATGCCTTTTTTTAACTGACAAATCAAATCAATCAATCAACCCTAACTGTGCAGAGGCAATTTGATGAATGGAAAGAGACATCTGTTAAAAAACACCAAAAAGGGTAATGACATTGTCAAGCCAAACAAATTTGTTGCATATATTATATATCATAATAAATATTGTATCAAAATGTTAAAACTCTGATTTTCCCCTGGCTGATCATTGTCTGCAACCGGCTCTGATCGTGAAGCAATGAAACAGGCAGAAGGAGTGAGCTCATCTGTGGTGGTCGGCTAACCTCAAGCCTCTGGCCCATAGCCCTGTGTGGCATCAGTTGTGCCACAAAAGCAAAGTCGATATCCACGTTTATTAACACTACAGTTATTGTTATTTGTAGTGTCGTTTATTCATGGATGGCAAGGGAAGCAATGCTTCCCCCAAAAATGTACCAATAATTATTTTTTTCCCGATAAAGTTATGTATCTTTCGTCTCTCTGTGTTTCAGAATTTTCCTTCAATTCGCAAGAGGCTGAATGTATCTCACAGGAGAAAGCATCCGAGTGAACGAAACAGCGCCCCTCTGTCTCTCTACGCATAGGCCATCTATCTGATGTTGTCTGGTCCAAACGGGTATGACATTGTTGCCGCCCGTAGCATTGAAGGAAAGGGAAGCATATGGCCACCCTTGAGAAAAAAGGTATGCAAATGAGCCAATCAGTGTTGAGCTAAACTGAGCAAGCTCATCTGTGAAAGCACACCAAAAGAAGTGTCAAGGGAAGCCAGCTTGGATTTGGCATCACTGCTATCAAATCCCTTTGAGAGCATATTTAATTCACAGAAAAACTAGCTAAAGTTGGCCCTTTCCTAAATAAGCCATGGATGGAGACAGGGATTTGTACGTGTGGTTTTACTTAATTATCCGTACTGGCCAATTATTATAACGGCAATTCTGATCCAACCATTACTTAATTTATTGTTGTGCCCCTGGCCTGAGAGGATGGAAGTTCAGTGATTTTACCCACGTACCGATACTGGTTATTTG
Organism: Oncorhynchus nerka; assembly: GCF_034236695.1. NCBI lineage: Eukaryota > Metazoa > Chordata > Actinopteri > Salmoniformes > Salmonidae > Oncorhynchus > Oncorhynchus nerka. Next base: position 47,311,045 of record NC_088404.1, read on the forward strand.
TGGTCATAAATACTATTTTGAGGTAATTCTATGAAGGTGGAGGGTGTTCAATTTATTTGACAGTACAAAGGGAGGGTCATGTGAAAATGTGTTTTTTTAAAGTCTGTCCCTAAGAGGAAAGCCGCTAAATGGAGAGTTGAAAATAGTGAGAAGAGAGGGCCAGAAATCAAATGTTCAGGAAAGATTTAGTGAAGTGGTGAAAGAGCATGATAGCAGTGAATGAATGTTATGTGTGATGATTGTGATAAGCAATACAACTGTAGCCTGCTGTCGTTTTCACAGCTTTCTATGTCCTCGCAACCGGTAAAACGGCTGTCAATTGAACATTTTTCACAGAAAATATTTGTTTTGAATTATTTTGGGTGCGGGTGAACAAAAAGCTGACCCAGGCATTTGCATTTGTCCAAGATGCTAGTGGTGCCTGTTCAAGACATCCTTTGCAGTTATGTCTGAAGACCAGCAGATGGAGTCCTCAGTCTCAACATCCCATGGCCTCATAGACTCATATGGCCTTCTTCTTTGGGATTGGGTTGGCAGATCGCATCCAACATTTAAGGTGCATACACCGCCACCTACTGCACTGGAGTGTGAGGCCAGTCGCTGCCTAACTACATTAAATAAATTCTCTTCATTAGTCCCGTTCTTCTAAGAAAGTGAAATAGAGCCCTAGACACCACTTCCCTCCTCTTTCCTCCCCACTACACCACCCAAAACTGACTGCCGATCCATATACTGTACAAAGCACCCATAATCCAAAGATGTCCGGATCAATGCCTGGTACATATACAGCAATGTTTTTCTATCTGACCCCCAATCATATCCTGCCACTACAGGGGGTTGGTGGCACCTTAATTGGGGAGGATGGGCTCATGGTAATGGCTGGAGCGGAATCAGTGGAATGGTATCAAATACTTCAAACACATGGTTCAATGCCCCAATGCAATTGCCGGCCGTATTTCTCTCTCCCCCAGTCCGTTCCGGCAGTTTAGATCGGCTGGCTTTAGGACCATTTGGACGCCTCAGAGCCAGTGTAAATGCTGTTTGATTGGCTGGCTGCATCAATTGAACAACGCGGCTTGGGAGCGTGGTGAAACAGACGTGTCACAGTCTGAGTTTTTAATCTTTACATGACAAGGTCATGTAAGGCTATATCAATTACCATGTTAGAGGTTGGCTTCTTAGCGTTCATAGCAATGGTTATCATCTGTACGTAAATCACAGAAAATAGATGTTGTGGTGGCAGCTGCAGAGAAGTACTTGGGGGTACGAGATTTGACTTCATAAGAGTTACAGTGTGTGTTGAGTGGTGGTGTCCCGTCCTCCCAGTCCGATGGCATGGTGCAGGAGCAGATAGGGTCAAAGTAGTAGAATGGGGTAGTGGGTTTGAATGAGTCTAGGGCCGGTTGGAAGGGTGTTTTATTTTATTTGAATTTTTGTTGTTTTAAATCCATTATACTATAGTCCAGTAGGTGGTGGTAATGCAACATGTTGGATGCCAATAAGAGGTCTTCTCGGATCCACATGTACTTGAATACCCGAGACCCATTCTGGGACCTAAGCGGCTCCGCATCCAGACTTCTAAATAATGTCACAGGTCTGGGTGGGGTCTGATATTATTGGCACAGGTCTCGGGTATCTGTAATTATAACTGACCTGTCCGGAAGGGCCCGTACAGATCGAAACATGACTGCTGCAGGAGAGAGAAACTGTATAATTTATGCTGCTGCTCTTGCTTTTCACAAGAGTGGAGCGTGTAGCTTGTTGTTGGCCAATCAAAAGTCATCAAAGAGGAAATAGGCTACAGTCATAGAACCTTGCTCCGTGTGTGGCAAAAGTTAGGAGATATCTAATCCATGGAAGATGGAATTACAATGACAGAATTAAAAGTTAAAGGAGATAATGGTGCCGGAGGATATGGCTGCCGTTTTACGTTCTCCTAACCAATTGTGCTATTGTGTGTGGTTTTTCATGTTATTTGTAACTTATTTTGTACATAATGTTTCTGCCACCTTCTCTTATGACCGAAAAGAGCCTCTACTCACCTCGTACAGGAAAAAAAAAAAACTTTAACGAGTTGGATTCGAAGGATTTACTTCAGACACCCGACAAGGCCCAAATCCCTGTGATTCGCATGAGAAAGAGACAGAGATATTGGGGACGTAGGTCGGGTTGGTAATCAGCCTCCACCATCACTACTATTAGCCAACGTACCATCATTGGATGACATAATAGACTAACTACGATCAAAAATATACTACCAATGGGACATTAAAAATGGTCATATCAGCTGGCAGGTTTTACGCCGCTTCGGCAAGTTAGAACAGCCGCCTCCGGTAACACAAGGGGTGGTGGTCTGTGTATATTTGTAAACAGCTGGTGCATGAAATCTAATAGTAAGGAAGTCTCAAGGTTTTGCTCGCCTGAGGTAGAGTATCTCATGATAAGCTGTAGACCATTCTATTTACCAAAATAGTTTTTATCTATTGTGGCAGACCAGGAGGTTGGGTCAAAACGTTTACACAGATCAGACACGGACAGAGTAGGATTAGCTCAGTTTCAAAGGTGTTTATTAAAATAATAGTGCAAAAGAAAAGAATAGGTCTCCCCCAAGAGACCCTCTGCGGGATACCGTCTTCTTGGCTCCGGGTCTTGCTGTATCCTGTGGGGATCAAAAAGTGACCTCACTCATGTTACCTCTGCAACCATCCACAACTATACGGTAGTCCTTTCTTCCCCCACTCTCCCCTGTGTGCTGCCCTTCTGGCAGCTTTATGGGACTTGTACAGCTGGTGAGCGATCAGCCCTTGATTACTCATCAATCCCCAATCAGCCCTAAGTACTCCTGGCCAGCGAACACGTCAAGACTTGGCACGTCCAGCAGACGGAGCCATCGCCTCGTGATGTATACTCCGTCTGTCACCAGGCCTCGACGAGTCTCCCCCTGGTGGCTGACCTGCTGTACGCCACACTATATTCTTCGTAGCTGTCTATTTACCACCACAAACCGATGCTGGCACTAAGACTGCACTCAATGAGTTGTATACAGGCATAAGCAAACAGGAAAATGCTTATCCAGAGGCGGCACTCCTAGTGGCTGGGTACTTTAATGCAGGGAGACTTAAATCCATTTGACCTCATTTCTACCAGCATGTTAAATGTGCAAACAGAGGAAGAAAACTCTTGACCACCTTTACTCAACACACAGATACGCGTACAAAGCTCTCCTTCACCCTCCATTTGGCAAATCTGGCCATAATTCTATCCTCCTGATTCCTGCTAACAAGCAAAAACTAAAGCAGGAAGCACCAGTGACTCGGTCAATAAAGAAGTGGTCAGATGATGCAGATGCTAAGCTACAGGACTGTTTTGCTAGCACAGACTGGAATATGTTCCAGGATTCTTCCGATGGCATTGAGGTGTACATCACCTGAGTCACTGGCTTCATCAATAAGTGCATCAACACCATTATCCCAGAAAACCTAGACCCACTCCAATTTGCATACCGCCCCAACAGATACACAGATGATGCACTCTCTAATGCACTCCACTCTGCCGAGCAAGGAGGGCCGAGCAAGCCCCCATTCTCATCGACAGGGCTGTAGTGGAGCAGGTTGAGAGCTTCAATTTCCTTGGTGTCCACATCACCAACAAACTAGAATGGTCCAAACACACCAAGACAGTCATGAAGAAGGCATGACAATGCCTTTTCCCCCTCAGGAGACTGAAAAGATTTGGCATGGGTCCTCAGATCCTCAAAAGGTTCTTCAGCTGCACCATGGAGAGCATCCTGACTGGTTGTATCACTGCCTGGTATGGCAACTGCTTGGCCTCCGACCACAAGGTACTACAGAGGTAAGTGGGTATGGCCCAGTACATTACTGGGGCCAAGCTTCCTGCCATCCGGGTCCTCCAATACCAGGCGGTGTCAGAGGAAGGCCTGTTCTCTCTGCTACCACACGGCAAGTGGTACCGGAGCGCCAAGTCTAGGTCCAAAAGGCTTCTTAAACACTTCTAAAGCAGCTAATGAAATGTCTACCCAGACTATTTGCATTGTCCCCCTCCTTCTTTTACGCTGTTGCTACTCTGTTTATTATTTATGCATAGTCACTTTAACTCTACCTACATGTACATATTACCTCAATTCCCTCGACTAACCGGTGCCGCCGCTCATTGACTCAGTACTGGTACCCCCTGTATATAGCCTCATAGCCTTACTGTTCTTTTACTGCTGCTCTTTAATTATTTATTTGATCTATTTTTATATTTTACTTATCTATTTTTTACTTCACCCTTATTTTTCTTAAAACTACATTGTTGTTTAAGGGCTTGTAGGTAAGCATTTCACTGTAAGGTCTACACCTGTTGTATTCGGCGCATGTGACAAATAACATTTGTCAACATTTGATTCGATTTGATTTGAGAAGGAAAGGCTACAACGACCAAGACCCACTGGTAGGCTGCTACTTAATATTCTGAATGGAGTTGTAATTTGTAACTGTAGGATCAGAAAGCGCTGCAGCATAGTTAGCCTAGCTAGCTTAACTAGCGTCTCGGTTTGATGCAGTCCATGACTGACACCATGTAATCATTCAGTATTTGATAATTAATAACCTAGCCATGGTAGCTATGGTAGCTACTATAGCGTAAGTCAGCGTGGTTGGTTGTGTCACTCCTCCCCATGTCACTTGCTCACAGTACAGCCCCTGCCCTGCCTTCTAGAGCTGTACCTCTTGCACTTTATCAGCTCCGGTTAATAACGTAGCTTAAAATGTTTATTTTCTGCTGCTTCCCTCACTCGGATTGGATCTGACCAAGTCTATATGGAAACGGGCCTCGGGTCCGTTCGGAACAGGTCTCTATATTTAAAAAAAATGATGCTCATCAGGTCCGGGTGGGAAAGAACCAGGTCCATTTTGGAGCAGACCCAACGTTTTGGACCCGTGAATACCTCTTGGAGCAGACCCAACTGCTGTTAAACCTGATCTTAGAAGAAGAACAACTCAGTTGAGTTGATGAAAGCATTGCAGAGGTGGAAGATGGTTGGGTAACTTCGGTTTGACTTGACAGCCAACTTGAGAACTGTGGGAAGCGTTGGATTCCACATTGGCCAGCATTCTTGTGGAAAGCTTGTGATACATTGTAGAGTCCCTGCCCTGAAGAATTGAGGCTGTTCTGAGGGCAAACATGGCTGCAACTCCATATTAGGAAGTTGTTCCTAATGTTTTGTACACTCAGTGTATATCTCTCGTTGCTTGTTTTTATCTGTTCTACAAATAGCATGTAGAAATGCACTAAATTAGCTTAAACTTTCAAAAAAATCCTTGGACGGGGTGTTACCACTGAACATGTATCTAGCTTGAATATGGATCAATATGGATCTCTTCTAATGGATTTCAATAAATTAGGGCAGTAACAAATGTAAAGTTATTTAAAACATTGAATCGTAGTTCAAGACAATTTTCAAACGCTATTTGTGAAACAATTTGTTGATTTCCCATGGCCACCCATTTTTATTTATTTTGTTTTTTATTTAACCTTAATTTAACTAGGCAGATCAGTTAAGAACAAATTCTTATTTACAATGACGGCCTACTAAAAGGCCTCCTGCGGGAACGGGGGCTGGGATAAAAAAAATAATAATACATGACTGGTTCTTGGTGCCCCATTGGCCACCCCATCAACAAAAATCCTAGAATCGCCTGTTTCTTTCATATATTCAGCTCTCACCATCAATACAACGTTATTATTCACATAAAAAAATAGATGGACAATAATGTTGGATTTTAAAATCATTTTATTTTAAAGTCCATTCAAAGTCAACTTGTTTATTGTTTAAATGACTAAGATATACAGTACATTTGTCAAACATTTACAGTATTGATACAAAGCCACAGTACACATAAACCTCTAAAGATCATCTCCGGTATCTGTGCATGACACTAGCCATAAAAACACTGCATCAACTCCATGACATTTAGTAAATGAATACAGAATCAAAATCGTATTTCCTATATCTGATGCCCTCGTCATTTCTATGTAGTTTTATTTATTTGTTATTATTATTGCTACTATTATTTGTGTGCTGTATGGCAGTGCCCTATAAACTCAACAAGAAGAAGAGTCCCCCTCTATGTCCTAAACTACGACAACCTAAGGAAGACAACATTTTCCCTGATACTTGTCAAAAGTTGCTTGACAATTCAACACAAAATAATATACGTCACTAAGGGTAGCAGAAATCTCTAGTATTTGAACCATTATATTACCTTGTTTGTATTTTCACTATTGCAAGACAGAGATCTCTCTCATTTGGAAGATCGTGATTCCAAACAGTCATTGTGTTCCACAGATTCAACAATAATCCGTCTGCCTATCACAATTCTGATACCTTCCCTAATTCTGTCACTATGTCATATCCTCTCTTTGTGTATCTCTGTACTGTGTAGTGTCACATCCATACCAGCACCTTGGTGACACAGACCTGTGTGCATCTTTAGGGCTATACTGTATTGTGTCTAATGTTGTATGGCGTGGGTTAAGGCACGGGTTGTGTTTAATCACTAATGTGTTCAGTTCACCTGGCGATTCTAGAATCTAGATCCAGGTGGCAGTGGATTAAAGCATCGTTGCATTCTATGGAGGCCTGACATTCCCGAGGAATACATACTATAGAACTACCACTACAGGCAGCTTGAAATAATTCAGCCCTCTAACATATGGCATGATTATGGTTAAGTTAGAACATAGCAGTGAGCGAGGAGGAGAAAGGAAGCAGGCAAAAAGCTTGATACAATGGGAGCGTGGTAATAAACAATATACTGCATCTTATTGCTGTATTTTTCTTCAACTGCATTTGACTGTTATGAAATCGCTGTGCATTGTGTCTAAGTGGACAAGTTATGAGTGCATAATGTCGTATATATTTATCAATACAGAGAAGGGATATAATAGGGCCACAAAAACGACAAAACCGCTTGGCTTGAAGTACACGGAGAGGCAATTATGGAGCATTTATGTTGTGAATCGTGAAACTACGCGCTAAACATCTCCTCTACTATTTAATCTTCAACCTGAGATGACAACGTAGAAGGAGACTTGTAAGTACTGTATTATTACCAGTCTTAACGCTAATTATTTACTTCTGTCTGTTCAAGACAAAGATTATATCCAGATCACGTTGTCTAGTGAAAAAGTAGTGCCAATAACCCATAGCAGGTTTTGCGGTCAAGTCTTGATATTAACTATGAGTGCTTTTAGTATCCCTAAAGCTAAGCACAGCACACACTGTACATAACATGTTAACTCTCCCTCTATAGTGTGGGAATTAACAAAAGGAATGTCCCCATTGGGAATCAAATCTATGGTTATATCACCAGTTACTTAGTTACTCTTAGTTACTCTATTTACATTGCACTCTTCAACAGAACAATTTCCGATCTACTCATAGATATGCTTTAGCTTTAGTATAAAAATAAGATCCAACTCAATTATAACATGGTCAAATTAGGTAGGGCTTAAAAGAAAAAATCCCCCCAAATCGATATTGTGGTCTTTTTTTCATTAGTCCATGTCGGCAGTCAAATTTCCAAGATATTGGACTTCCAAGAAGCAAAGTGTCACTTGCCACATCATCATAATGATACAAAATGCATCATATGATGCGAAACACTTTGCTTCCTGAAAATCCTATATTTTAAAAACTTGACTGCTGACATGCAATACATTTTGGGACTGTATTAACAGTGGACTAATGAAATAAATACCCAAATATTTTTTGGTGTGGATTTGGCTTTTAAGCAAAAAACATACCTGCATTTCTGTACAATTGAAAACATTGAAAAGTATTTACCAGACAAAGAGGAATACAAAACATATCCAATATTAGTTCATATCTTGTAAACCTCCAGTTATAGTTGGGGCAAGCAATCACATAATCACTGAATCTATGTACAAAGCATTTATACAATGTGGTGCAGCGAGTGAATCTAGGTCCATTACATGAAACCAAATCATTGATTTATGGATTCAGATGAGAATTTGGTACGGTAAGCAAAGAACAAAAAACATTCCCTCACAGAAAATGCACTTAAGAACGTACTTCCGTCAGAAAAACATGCACACGTGAATGATTATTTCATTATGCTTTTGCAGCATTCCCATTAGCTCTGTGAGGGATCGATGGCTGGTTTGATGAAGCAGTTTTAGTGTGTCATCTCTACTAGATTCTAACATTAAGTTAGAAGTAAGTAAGTAAGTTGTCATCCATTAATATTTCAAAGCACGGAGAGAGCTGGGTTAGTTGACACTCCATATTATACCAGTTAGAGTTGAAAGGTGTGCTATTCTAGTTTGTAAGAAAAAGAGAGCGCAACAATGGTCATCTGTCATCAATCCAAAAGAAAGTATTATTGTTGTGTAGCATAATTCCCTGAACCTAAGGGCTCGGAAGATCTAACATTTAAAGGCAATGTTACCGCGTTTGCAGAGATTGCATTCACACTAAACGCTGCATTTGTCGGCTCTATCGGAAATGAACTTTAAATGTCATCCGAGCTGCAACGCAGATCTTCCACGCTACAGATTGATTCGGGCCCTCAATCTATGGGGCAAGAAAGAGGACCAAGCCAAACGAGGCACTGTGACAGAGAGAGAGCAAGAAAGGGAGAGAAGAGAGAGTAAGAGAGAGAGAGAGAGATGATTGAGTAAGAGAGTAAGTCAGATATGTGTAATGAGGGTGATAATATGAGTGAGAGAGTAAAATAACAGGCTTTCTGGTATTGCTTAAAATTGCTTGAAATGTGGTAAACCTGCTCTCAATCTGCATGTGTTAAGGTTTTAATGTAGTTTAACGTCGGATTAGACCTTTAATACCAGAACGCAAAACAAGATGGAGTGCCAAATATGTGGGGTTTTTTTCTCAAAAAGGCATAATTACGGAGGTACAGTATACCACATAGACTCATATCACATCTCGGAAGCATACTTGTGCTTTAGTGTTGCATTGTGGGTGCATTTACATAGTGAATCTCTGACAGTGGTCTTTTCTGAATGTCTGTTTTATGAAGAAAATCAAACTACTTCCAAACAAAATGTCCTGATAGAGCCATGTTCTGAAGGGTGGGGGAAACACTATTGACATGGTAGTTTGTTTGCCTTTGTTTGTGAAAGTACTGAAAAAAAATCGGTTAAAGTTAATTGAGTTTCACATTGGTTTTATGAAATGAATATAATGCGTACCAAAGCCTCCCTGTTAGAGTTTGGTCTAGATAGGAGAGGAAAATGAGACGGATGGGAAGGGACGTGAAAACCATCCCTATACACCACATGGGGAATAATTCTCTGTAGAATGACTGAAGAGTAAACTGATGTTGGAACAACGGAGGCCTGTTGAGGCCAAGAGTGTGTCTGTCCAACTGAGGCTGTGGGTCTTGCGTCGAAAATAGCAAAGGACAGAATATTCAGAGAGATATAGAGGGAGCAATTACTGAAAATCTTTAGCCTCATCCATGATAACATAAGTGAACATGACCATGTTAAATCAATGGCTAAATTATAGTTATAGTTTTTTTTTCAGAGGAATCCCATTGATAATACATGATTTGTTATCGCCTAAGCAGGTGAAAGAATTTGATAAGGCACAGGAGAGCTTTCCCAAAATGAATGAAGCAATCTGTTACATTTACTTGTCCTGTGAGTTGGATTTTGAGCCGCTGCAGCTGCATCTGAGGGACAATGGTCTGGTACAGTATGGTGCATTAGGAAACTGACCATGCAATCCCATGACAGATGTAGGATCTTAAATCACTCTTTTAGTCGCTGAGAATTTTCCTGCACAGCAGGAAATGCAAACGTGTAAGGTAAAAGGTTTCTAGCGTTTGCAATTTCTCCTTTTACATTTCAGACTTGATTGGCACTAACGGAAAAGGTATCAACCCCGACAGAAAATGTCCATGAATTATGATTCACATTTCCTGTTGCTGCAGAAGTATTATCCTGCTGTAGCAAAACCATCTCAAATAAAAAACCTACATCTGTACTTCACTGGGGGAGCACAGCCAATCACTGAAAAAGCTGCCTTGCTGTGAGACACAGTCACTCACATCTAAAATCTGTAGTCGGCATTGAAGTCACTTGGGTGTCTTTACTGCAAAGTAGGTGGGCATCACTATCATTCTTTCCTCTCGCTCTCACGTTCGGTACAAAAAGGCATAGTTATAAACATACCGCTGAAGTGGTGTTCTGAAGAGTAAGTTCTGCTGTTCTTCACTCTAGTGCCGGAGTACGGCTCAGTGCAGGCCCCTTTAAGCGTGTACCTAAGCAGGGATTCTGGCGGTTATAGTCTGACTGAATCTTACTTACCCAAAACAGAAATGTATTATTTGATCTGTGTACTCCAGCCCGATATATGTTCTCGGATAAACACTAGGATAGGACAGGAGACTCAATTCAGCCCCACACTGCCCCTCCACACACGTAATATGGCCCTAGAGGTCCATGTAGGAGTAGTGGACCCTGCAGGTGCCCCAGAATAGTGTCCTGTAGTTCTGTCTTGTCCTGTGATGTCTGGGCCTCATAAACACCAATACTCTCGCTGCTGAGAAACACGAGCAACCCTGTATCTGGGGGTTCAGTGGTTCAACCCTATCACCGTGGGACAGTTCAGATAGACTGTTCACGCCTGCGTCCCTAAAATGGCAGACCACCTCTTTTCTAGGCTCAGTACATGTCCCCAAAATAGAGGGTGAGGTGTGTGTTCTCAGCCCCCAGCCCTTCTCCCTGGGCTCAATATCTCAGTACATGTCCCTATAGATCTCCTGCAGCAGGGGGTGGAGTGACGTGTCCTCTGTCTTCTTGATCTCCTGGACCAACTGCGCATGCTCGGTGACCAGTTGACGGAGGTCGGCAAGTTTCTGCAGCAGATTGGGGAAGAGGAAGGTGTCGTCTGGGTGGTTGGCCAGCAGGTGGAGCTGCAGCACCTGAACAATGTTCTCCTGCATGCACTCGATGTGGGTCACGTTCACCAGGCCAGGGCGGTCTGAGGGAGAGAAAAAAGGAGAGGAGAGTTAGAGAAAGGATTGATTGGCATTGAGGGGACTAGCAAATCCATCAAGAAGACGCATAGTAATTAACACTAAAACCAATTAGTGTACCAATTAGTGGTCATTAACCCCAGATCCCAGCCTCTCCCGTTCTCTCTCTCTCACCTCCACAGCAGATGATGGCAGCCACAAACAGAGCCAGGTCACTGTCATCCAGCTCCAGCCCGTTGAACTTCATGGCGAACTGAAACTTTGGCTCCATCATGTCGCTGAAGGGCCTCCTCAGACTCTTGAGGAACTCCCTGGTGATGAAGCCCGATCCGTAGGCCACCAGGAGGCCGTCCTTGTTCATACACGATGCCAGCAGGGCGAACAGTGCCTCGTACACGCCGTACTTCAGCAGAGTCACCTGGTCGTTCAGGTCCAGGCTGGAGAAGCCGGGGACAGACTTGGCGAACTCGGTTAGCTCTGTGACCGTCTCTACGGAGGTGCACTGGCAGCAGTGGAAGATGCGGACCTCAGCCTCCTTCTCAAGGAGATGGCCTCCGGCCGTGCCCACCATCTTAGCCACCAGGGTCTGCTCTGCCAGCTGGAGGGTCTCCATGTCATGGATGACGAAGGGCTGCAGGGGCATGGAGGGAGACAGGGTGGTGAGGAAACATAGTCTGTAGCCATGTGTAATGACAGCCCTGTATGAAGGAAGGCCGGTAGATAGGAAACTATTTCAAACGGAACCCTAGCCCCTACCTAGACCCTGTGGATGAGATACAGTTGAAGTCGGAAGTTTACTTACACCTTAGCCAAATACATTTAAACTCAGTTTCTCACAATTCCTGACATTTAATCCTAGTAAAGATTCCCTGTCTTACGTTTTGTTATTTTAAGAATGTGAAATGTCAGAATAATAGTAGAGAGGATGATTTATTTCAGCTTTATTTATTTCATCACATTCCCAGTGGGTCAGAAGTTTACATATACTCAATTAGTATTTGGTAGCATTGCCTTTAAATGGTTTAACTTGGGTCAAACGTTTCAGGTAGCCTTTCACAAGCTTCCCACAATAAATTGGGTGCATTTTGGCCCATTCCTCCTGACAGAGCTGGTGTAACGGAGTCAGGTTTGTTGGCCTCCTTGCTCGCACACACTTTTCCAGTTCTGCCCACCTTGACTTTGTTGTCCTTAAGCCATTTTGCCACAACTTTGTAAGTTTGCTTGGGGTCATTGTCCATTTGGAAGACCCATTTGCGACTTACAAATTGGTGCATTCACCTTATGATACAGTGGCTGTAACTTCCTGACTGACGTCTTCAGATGTTGTTCCACCATCAATGTGCTGCTGATATCCACATAATTTTCCTTTGGGCCTCATGATGCCAACTATTTTTTGTGAAGTGCACCAGTCCCTCCAGCAGCAATGCACCCCACAACATGATGCTGCCACCCCCATGCTTCACGGTTGGGATGGTGTTCCCTAATCGAGCAGTTGCAAGCCTCCCCCTTTTGGAAGCTCCAAACATAACAATGGTCATTATGGCCAAAAAGTTATATTTTTGTTTCCTCAGACCAGAGGACATTTCTCCAAAAAGTACCGTCTTTGTCCCCATGTGCAGTTGCAAACCGTAGTCTGGCTTTTTTTATGGTGGTTTTGGAGCAGTGGCTTCTTCCTTGCTGAGCGGCCAATCAGGCTATGTCCATATATGACTTGTTTTACTGTGGATATAGATACGTCTGTACCGGTTTCCTCCAGCATCTTCACAAGGTCCTTTGCTGTTGTTCTGGGATTGATTTGCACTTTTCGCACCAAAGTACGTTCATCTCTAGGAGACAGAACGCGTCTCCTTCCTGAGCGGTATGACGGCTGTGTGGTCCCATGTTGTTTATACTTGCGTACTATTGTTTGTACAGATGAACGTGGTACCTTCAGGCGTTTGGAAATTGCTCCCAAGGATGAACCAGACTTGTGGAGGTCTACAAAAAAAATTGAGGTCTTGGCTGATTTCTTTTGATTTTCCCATGATGTCAACCAAAAAGGCACTGAGTTTGAAGGTAGGTCTTGAAATACATCCACAGGTACACCTCCAATTGACTCAAATGAATGTCAATTAGCCTATCAGAAGTGTCTAAAGCCATGACATCGTTTTCTGGAATTTTCCAAGCTGTTTAAAGGCACAGTCAACTTGGTGTGTGTACACTTCTGACCCACTGGAATTGTGATACAGTGAATTATAAGTGAAATAATCTGTCTGTAAACAATTGTTGGAAAAATTACTTGTGTCATGCACAAAGTAGATGTCCTAAACAACTTGCCAAAACTATAGTTTGTTAACGAGAGATGTGTGAGGTGGTTGAAAAAACGAGTTTTAATGACTCCAACCTAAGTGGATGTAAACTTCAACTGTAGGTGTTTGTAATATTACTACTACTACTAGAATGAAGGAACGATATGTTTCACAAACAGTCCTGCCTACATGTAGCGATAGTGAGCCTATATAAAACATTTATTGACAGAAAGAAAAGAGAGCCTTTATCGCAAGCAGTTGTAAATCCTCATTGTAACATAACCCAAATCCTGTCCTTGATCCTAGAGTACGTTATAGAACACCTCCATTCATCACAGTCTCAAAACCTACATTTTATTTTGGTTGTCGTTATGTAACTGTGAAGGTTACAGTAGCTTATTTCTCCTGGAATATGTCTGTTGGGGGACAGGGCAAACCGGGTCTAGATTAGCTGTGATGTCCTACACTGTAGCAAAACAAACAACAGGACAATCTCATCTTATCAGGTCTGTACCCTTAGATAGAGCCACGTCTTACAAAAACACGGCTGCCTGCGCTTCTTCAAGCAAGCACTGCAAGGACACCAGCTCCAATAGAAAATACACGAGGACTGTGAACTTAAACTCAACTGTTATCACTGACTCTCATGAGGTGTTTTCAACATGTTGTTTTTTAGAGTGTGAGGCTGCTAAACAACACGTATCTGGGGCATCGTGTTGGTCAGGCTGTAAGTACACGACCAGAGCTGCGGTGGTGAACAACACGTATCTGGGTCATCGTGTTGGTCAGGCTGTAAGTACACGACCAGAGCTGCGGTGGTAAACAACACGTATCTGGGTCATCGTGTTGGTCAGGCTGTAAGTACACGACCAGAGCTGCGGTGGTAAACAACACGTATCTGGGTCATTGTGTTGGTCAGGCTGTAAGTACACGACCAGAGCTGCGGTGGTAAACAACACGTATCTGGGTCATCGTGTTGGTCAGGCTGTAAGTACACGACCAGAGCTGCGGTGGTAAACAACACGTATCTGGGTCACCGTGTTGGTCAGGCTGTAAGTACACGACCAGAGCTGCGGTGGTAAACAACACGTATCTGGGTCATTGTGTTGGTCAGGCTGTAAGTACACGACCAGAGCTGCGGTGGTAAACAACACGTATCTGGGTCACCGTGTTGGTCAGGCTGTAAGTACACGACCAGAGCTGCGGTGGTAAACAACACGTATCTGGGTCACCGTGTTGGTCAGGCTGTAAGTACACGACCAGAGCTGCGGTGGTAAACAACACGTATCTGGGTCACCGTGTTGGTCAGGCTGTAAGTACACGACCAGAGCTGCGGTGGTAAACAACACGTATCTGGGTCACCGTGTTGGTCAGGCTGTAAGTACACCAGAGCTGCGGTGGTACCAGAGCTGTTGGTCAGGCTGGTAAACAACACGTATCTGGGTCACCGTGTTGGTCAGGCTGTAAGTACACAACCAGAGCTGCGGTGGTAAACAACACGTATCTGGGTCACCGTGTTGGTCAGGCTGTAAGTACACGACCAGAGCTGCGGTGGTAAACAACACGTATCTGGGTCACCATGTTGGTCAGGCTGTAAGTACACGACCAGAGCTGCGGTGGTAAACAACACGTATCTGGGTCACCGTGTTGGTCAGGCTGTAAGTACACAACCAGAGCTGCGGTGGTGAACGTTCCCACAGGAGCCAGTCCAGCACTTGCTCCTAACTGAGAGCTGTGTACGACACACAGCTTACTCAACTCACAATATGATACGCTCCCAACATCTGACTGGCAATGCAGGCCAGAATATTATTGCTGAAGGTGGCAGCTGGGTAAGAGCAGCTTGATCAACAACAGAAAACAAGGTCAGAAGACACTGCAATGTGCAGAAGACAGTACAATGAATTGCTAAAGGCTACGCTAAAGCTGAGTGGGATGTCTATCCATACAGTGTTACTGTGTCGTTGATCCACCACTTCTACTCACGGTTTACAATCCCGTGATCCTCCTCTCTGACGTCTGCCACACCTACACCCACCGAAGATGGATTTCAACCACTCACCAGATAACCTTACCCCACCCATTTATTCTCCTATGTGATGAAAGAATGAATGGAGACCACAGATCTAAGGGGACCATCTTTAAAGAAAGAAAGAAAGAAAGAAAGAGAGGGAGGGGTGCAGTGGTCTTCCAACACTGTTGATAATGGTCCATTATAAGTCAGGGTCATACAGAGTTGTTCTTCATGTATTCAGGCAGATGTGTCCTTGTCCTGACACGTTGGCTTCTAAATGCCATTGATCAAGTTATTTCTGTCGTTGCATGGTTCTTTGGCTCCTAGTGGGTAGTGGTTGCCAACAGGTTATGTTGACACACAAGGACTGTTTGGTTTTCACATTGCATCCCATTCAAACCGGATCAAAATGCAGCCAACGCACTCCAAAGGGAATAATTCAAAATATAATATTGGACCCGTCTGATTGCACAGAAGACATGCAGTGTCATCAGGGTTGCAAAAAATAGTATTGCATTTCCACATTTTAAATGATTCCCTTTGGAGAGTTAGTTTAATTTTTAATCCAAACACCCCCCCTCCCCACACACACACACATACACAATTCTACACACTGCGCTTACTGGAGTGCTCGTCTTGCCAGTGAGGATGGTGCGGGCTTTGGCCTTGTTCATGTTGAAGTTCTTGAGGTAGGCCTCATAAATGTGCCTGGCCAAAGTCTTCTGGTCGGCCTGCTGGGGGTCCTCCACCTCCCTGTCACCCGTCAGGATCTCTGCCTTCAGCTTCAGCTTCTCAGACTGGGGCATCCGACCAAAACGGATCGCTAATTAGAGAGAAAAGAGGCGATTGCACAGATGAGAACGTACATGAAAAAAATAATATACAGTATTTACAATACAACGGACAATGATGCATCTGTTTTGCTGAGAGATATATGGAGACTCAAGACAATTGTATTTTTTTAAATTTGTTTGCCAAATCATGAACACTGTTGTTCAAAGGTTTTTGGGTGTAACTTGGAAGAGGTATGGTTGTTTCCAGGAGCATGTGGTAATGGAGTCTGACACGTTGGAAGTTATGGGAAACAAGATGGACGCCTGCCTCTTGGGCTGCCCCACCTCCTGGGCCTTTTGTTTCTGTTGTGAGATTTGTTATGTTTTCTATTCTTTGAGGAAAAATTTACTTACCACGACTGAGATATGTAGTTGTCTCACCTAGCTTTCTAAAGATAAATGCGCTTACTGTAAGTTGCTCTGGAGAAGAGTGTCTGCAGAATGACAAACATGTTTTAAAAAAATAAGTCAAATGTAGACAGGCTATGGATCCCTGGGGACAGTTGAGAGAAGTGGGGGCAGGATGAGAGGCAGTTGAGGAACAATGTGTTAGACCGCTAAAGGAAATAGGACCAATCAGATAGCTAGTGCTAGTATGTGTGCGCGTGTGTTGTTTTTGTACAGAGCGAACTCTGACTCTTTCAGACAATCTGATCCTAAGTGTCTAACTAGGATATGCAACGTGGAGTACCTGCATACAGCTATTAGCCATGGTATATTGGCCATATACAACAAACACCAGAGGTCCCTTATTGCTATTATAAACTGTTTACCAAAGTAATTAGACCAGTAAATAGTACTTTTCTGTCATACCCATTGTATACGATCCGATATACCACGGCTTTCAGACAATCAGCATTCAGGGCTCAACCACCCAGTTTATAACTGTCTTTATAAACCGGGTGGTTCGAGCCCTGAATGCTGATTGGCTGAAAGCTGTGGTATATGACAAAAAAGTACTATTTACTCATCTAATTACGTTGGTAACCAGTTTATAGTAGCAATAAGGGACCTTGGGTGTTTGTGGTATATGGCCAATATACAAAAGACCAGCAATTAACCGTGGTATTTTGGTCATATACCACACCCCCTCGGGCCTTATTGCTTAATTATACTATGGGCACCGATAGCTAACAATCACCAGTAATTCCGGAGCTTGGATTTTTCATCAATGTTTATTTGGACAAATCACGATTTCACAGGTGTAGAGCCAACCACCTGGCTCTCCTGGCAGGCTAAAGCAAACGCTGAATGTATTTGAAAGATTCATTAGCGAAAGAGGAAGTGAGAGATGCTCTGAGTAGGGATCAGGATACCCAGGATAAGAACATCAGGCTAAGCTGAGGGTGAGAGGATGAGTCTCTGACCCTCTACAGCAGAGCACAAAAACAACCCAACCTATGTTGTTGCAAGGCTTAAAGAGGAGGGAGGGCTGTAGTCCTGCTGTAGTCCTCCTCAGTGTATCAGGTTCCTTCACCCTCTCCCATGTCCTTTCCCCTGTATACGGTTACATTTGGGAAACACAACAGTGTTTCCACAAGGAGAAACTCGTCTTGGACACATCCCAGATGTGAAATAAATACTAATGTTGAGCATCAGTCCACATATTAGATTGCTCTGCAGCATGATAGTGTTCAATTCAGTGGTTTCATAACCTGAAGTGTGTCCATGAGTTCACTGACACTAGTCCCCAGGTCTACAGATGTAGGATCTTAATTTGAACCAGTTTGTTATAGCAGAAAAATAACCCTGCAGCAGCTGGAAATATTATATTTTAGATTCTTCAAAGGAGCCACCCTTTGCCAAGACATCTTTGCACACTCTTGGCATTCTCTCAACCAGCTTCACCTGGAATGCTTTTCCAACAGTCTTGAAGGAGTTCCCACATATGCTGAGCACTTGTTGGCTGCTTTTCCTTCACTCTGCGGTCCGACTCATCCCAAACCATCTCAATTGGGTTGAGGTTGGGTGATTGTGGAGGCCAGGACATCTGAAACAGCACTCCATCACTCTCCTTCTTAGTCAAATAGCCCTTACACAGCTTGAAAGTGTGTTGTGTCATAGTCCCACAAAGCGCAAACCAGATTGGATGGCAAATCACTGCATAATGCTGTAGTAGCCATGCTGGTTAAGTGTGCCTTCAATTGTAAGTAAAATCACAGACAGTGTGACCAGCAAAAAACCTCCACACCATCACACCTCCTCCTCCATGCTTCACGGTGGGAACCACACTCGGTGTCTCACAAAGACACAGGGGTTGGTACCAAAAATCTCAAATTTGGACTCATCAGACCATGGACAGATTTTAACTGGTCTAATGTCCATTGCTCGTGTTTCATGGCCCAAGCGAATCAATCATTTTTATTGGTGTCCTTTAGTAGTGGTTTCTTGCAGCAATTCAACCATGAAGGCCTGATTCACACAGTCTGCTCTGAACAGTTGATGTTAACCCTGATGTGTCTGTTACTTGAACTCTGAAGCATTTATTTGGGCTGCCATTTCTGAGGCTGGTAACTCTAATGAACTCATCCTCTGCAGCAGAGTTAACTCTGGGTCTTCCTGTGGCAGTCCTCATGAGAGCCAGATTCATCGTAGCGCTTGATGGTTTTTGCGGCTGCACTTGAAGAAACAAAGAAACAATGTTCTTAATTTTTCTGATTGACTGACCTTCATGTCTTAAAGTAATGATGGACTGTCGTTTCTGTTGCTTACTTGACCTGTTTTTGCCATAATATGGACTTGGTCTTTTACCAAATAAGGCCATATTCTGTATACCACCCCTACCTTATCACAACTGATTGGCTCAAACGCAATAAGAAGGAAAGAAATTCCACAAATGAACTTTTAACAAGGCACGCCTGTTGATTGAAATGCATTCCAGGTGACTACCTCATGAAGCTGGTTGAGAGAAAGCCAAGAGTGTGCAAAGCTGATATCAAGGAAAAGGGTGGCTACTTTGAAGAATCTCAAATATTTTGATTTGTTTAAAAAAAAAATGGTTACTACATGATTCCGTATGCGTTATTTCATAGTTTATGTCTTCACTATTATTCTACAATACAGAAATATAGAAAATAGTCAAAATAAAGAAAAACCCTGAAATGAGTGTGTGTCCATTTTTTACTGGAAAATTAAGTCTGCAATTTCAAAGTGGAATCGCAAACTTTAGAAGCCTTTTTAAAACCCAAATACACAAAAAATTTGCATTTCCTGGTGTGCAGGACAATTCTCAGGAACAAAAGAGTGACAATATTAAGATCCTACATCTGTATGTGTGTGTCTGTCCTTCAGTCCATCTGTCTGTCAACTCTGACCGACTGCTACAGTGATCTTGCAAGCCCCTCTTCACATCCCTACACACAACACACAACCTCGAAATTCTATTGCAGTCCATTGTAAACTGCAGGACATCGATCTTAGCTAAGGTTCACAATGCCATGTTTTATGTTGACATAAAACACACAGGTAAACAACATCCATCCAATAGGGTCAAAGAATTTGAACTAATTGTCCTGGATCAAGGTTTTTGTTTGTAGATTAACTCTCTATAAAGTAAAGCTCCTTATGTTTATAGTGCTTGTAGTTAGTCTGTCTGTACGGTATGTATGAGGATGCATGTCTGTGATTTTTTTCTGTACAGTGAAATCTGTTGTACGATTTGTTTTACACTGTGTGTGTAGGCAGTAATGTTGCACTAGGAACGTATCCCATTGAAAGACACTACCCTTTAAAGCTCTCTATCAGCCCTGGTCACATGACCGGCAGGCCCAGGCTGAGACTCACACTGTATGTTTCTCTGTTCACACATCCACAGCTAAAGGGTGAGGAGGGTTCAGCCAACGCAATTACAACCCCACCTTATAGTTTTACTGACCTTCACAAGGAAACACCAAAGAGTCTGCATAGAGACTACCACACAGAGGCAGAGAGACTCATGCATCAATTGTATTGTTTTTGTCTGGATAAAGCGAAATATGAAATGGTGCAAATGTTGAATAATTGTTTGTTTTTTTAAATGAAAATTGTATGATTCACAGCAGTCTTTCAAGTGATTACCTACTCTCATTAGTCTTGAAAAGCAACCTTCTGTGTTAATGTGGTGTTAAATTGCAACTCCCAGTTCCTCAAGAGTGTGGTTTTGAATGGCGTACATGTATGTGTGCATATGTCTACCTGCCAATGCGTATGGGTGTGTGTGTTCCTCTCTGGTTGCTGTTGGCAGGTTGTGCTGTATGCAGAAAGTAGTACTCAGGGATCTGGCTATGTCTGTGTTCCGGCCTGTATCACAACCAGCCGGGATTGGGAGTCCCATAGGGCGGCGCACAACTGGCCCAGCATTGTCCGGGTTTGGCTGGTGTAGTCCGTCGTTGTAAATAAGAATTTGTTCTTAACTGACTTGCCTAGTTAAATAAAGGTTAAAGAAAGCATTTTTTTTTAAAGAAAATAAATCCTCACCATTGTGAGACATGCCCACAGACAGGCACTTCTGAAAGCGGCAGTATTGGCACTTGTTCCGGTTCTTCTTCTGTATCTTACAGCGACGCTCACACTTGTCATATTCCAGCTTCAGGCGGATGGTCCGCCGAAAGAAACCCTGCAGGCACAGAAAGAAAGAGAGATAAATGTTCAGGTCGAGACCCAGTAGACTGCACTCGTGAAAGAAACTCAGCCTCGACTCAGCAGGCCAACTCAACCACACACTACGGTGACTTGATAAAAGAAGACGATTGTCAGTTCATACCAGATATCTTGATATCTCTCAACTGCTAACTTTATTCATTTGCGTTCCGTCATCGAAGACTTTCTCAAGCTCAGTTATCTATCAGCGAAGTGAAGGCAGTGTCCCGACCTAGAACATGACACTAGCAAACCTCCAATCACCCAACAGCCACTTTCACCGTTAAAAAAAGGAAATACTGAGAATGGACCCAAATGACTGGAGCATGACACTATCAGCCTGGACATATATGCTTATCAGGTCTAAATGGGATTTCACTTATATTACACAACCCTGAGAAACAACCGTGTCTGGCTATGGGCAGCAGTAGATGTCCTGTGCTGAGTGGTTAAGGGCTTGGACTGGGGTTGGGGCAGGGGGGTTATTGAAATGGACAGGGAATTGCTTAAGAAGAACATATTTAGCCACCCCCATTCCAAGTCATTCATTTCCCAATTCTTGTGAAAGATCTCCTTAATGTGTCTCTGCACATGGCATGCACTAACACTTGCAAGGACACACACACACACACCCACCCCTCGAGGATCACATGAGGCCAGGGCAGAATGCCTGTCAGACACAACGGCCTCATGACCTGTCTCGTGTCTTTGTACGTCGTCCTATCCAGGGGTCAGTCCCCTCCTCTCCCCTCCCGTCCCTCTCAGATGACCAGACAGCTGAGGAGCAGGGCACACGTAGGTATGTGACATCAGAGAGGGGAAAGCTGGAATGCTGTTTTAGCCTATCAGCATCTAGGATCCGAACGTACAGTCTTATCAATCCGAATGTACTCATAGGTTCCAAATACCTGTGTGTGTATGTATTGTATGTGTGCTATGTACTGTGTGTCTGTGTATCTAGCTATGCCCTTCAGTGCTTCTCCATGTCTCCGGGAGAAACACCGGCCCACTCCGTGCTGCCCATCTGATTGGCCAAGAGGAAGGTTCACAGAGTTCACTGTAAGAGCAACTGCGACCTCTGGTTTACGGCCCCGTACCTTGGCCAGGCCCGCTCCATGGACCACGTAGCACACATAGCTGGAGTTCCAATCTGGGACAGCTATGCTTGACCAGTTCAGGCAATGTCCACTCTAACCCTGAGCCAGGTCCAGCCAGGGCAGGGTAGGATACACTGTGGAACTCAGTGTAACAGTGTGTTGACATGAGGGGAAGGAGTGACTGAGAGCACCGCCAACTTCGCCATGTGAGATCCATACTCAGACAGCCCTGGCACAGGGATAGATGGGCTGGCCAGGGATCCAAGAAGGCATCACCCATAAATTTGGCGTGAAAGACGGATGTAGCGGATGAAAACCCATTATCTTTGCCTGACTTTCATAGCAGGGTGAGAATTGACTCTTCTCCTTAGGGCATGGATATTCAACCTGAGGTCTCGGGGGTACTGCAGGGGGTTCTGTGAAAATATTTGGAATAATGCAATCTTTATTTCTCAACTCCTAATATTGACCAAATTACACTAATTGGAGTTAATTACACCCAGTAGCTGACATTGGCTTTGAAAAAGCACTAGCAGTACCAGTCGCGGCAAGTGCCTCTGGCTGCTTGTAAGCTTTCTTGACATTCTTGGCTTTTTGCCAATACATGGCTAACCTTTGTTTAACCATGTGTTTGGAATAGGCTATGTTAGAGTTTACACTTCATCTTCCAATTACAGACGTAGGTTCTTCATTTGAGACAGTTTGCTACAGTAGGAAAATAATCCTGCACCAAAAGGAAATGTGAATTATTACGTGGATTATAATTAATGGAGATTATTGTTGGGGTTGATTAATTTTCGGGAAGGGAAAAGGCTCAGAAGTAATACAGTAACAATGTTAAAGGTCATGGGGTCAGCAACACCTCCTTTCTAAAGACTGGGATATGCTTACTTAGTGGTATGTGCGTCATAATAACACCAAAACGACATTATCTTACAGAGTGATATGGTGGCCTTTCGGGGGCAGATTGAGATCTCCTCTGTCCTCCAGTGACTTGTGACAAAACACATAAGCCTTGGGTTGCTCTTCAACAGGCCCAGAAATAATTAACCAAGAGACCATCCACACCAGTGTCCTTGTTGTACAATGCAGTGGGGCAAAAAAGTATTTAGTCAGCCACCAATTGTGCAAGTTCTCCCACTTAAAAAGATGAGAGAGGCCTGTAATTTTCATCATAGGTACACTTCAACTCTGACAGACAAAATGAGAAAAGAAAATCCAGAAAATCACATTGTAGGATTTTTAATGAATTTATTTGCAAATTATGGTGGAAAATAAGGATTTGGTCAATAACAAAAGTTTATCTCAATACTTTGTTATATACCCTTTGTTGGCAATGACAGAGGTCAAACGTTTTCTGTAAGTCTTCACAAGGTTTTCACACACTGTTGCTGGTATTTTGGCCCATTCCTTCATGCAGATCTCCTCTAGAGCAGTGATGTTTTGGGACTGTTGCTGGGCAACACGGACTTTCAACTCCCTCCAAAGATTTTCTATGGGGTTGAGATCTGGAGACTGGCTTGGCCACTACAGGACCTTGAAATGCTTCTTACGAAGCCACTCCTTCATTGCCCGGGCGGTGTGTTTGGGATCATTGTCATGCTGAAAGACCCAGCCACGTTTCATCTTCAAGGCCCTTACTGATGGAAGGAGGTTTTCACTCAAAATATCACGATACATGGCCCCATTCATTCTTTCCTTTACACGGATCAGTCGTCCTGGTCCCTTTGCAGAAAAACAGCCCCAAAGCATGATGTTTCCACCCCCATGCTTCACAGTAGGTATGGTGTTCTTTGGATGCAACTCAGCATTCTTTTTCTCATTTTGTCTGTCATAGTTGAAGTGTACCTATGATGAAAATTACAGGCCTCTCTCATCTTTTTAAGTGGGAGAACTTGCACAATTGGTGGCTGACTAAATACTTTTTTGCCCACTGTATGTGTTGGAGTGCACTCTGACCAGGTGTGTGTTTAGGTAGGCATATATTTATTTCTGTGTATGTGCATGCTCTGCGTGTGTGTGTGTGTGTGTGTGTGTGTGTGTGTGTGTGTGTGTGTGATGGCTGGTCACTCACCTTGCAGCCCTCACAGGCGTGAACTCCGTAGTGGTATCCGGAGGCGCGGTCGGCACACACCCGACACTCCAGGTTGAGAGAGGTGGAGGAGAACTCCTCCAGCCCTGCAGCCGCTCCATACCCCCCTGACGACGGGCTGGATGCTGGGGTCAGAGCATCTGGAGAACACACACGTACATACACACACACGCACATGAATAAAGTCATGCCCAGTTAACAGACACACACAGACACTTATAACCAATGAACCAATAAACCTGGATACATTGATATTCCTATTAGTGTCTAGCCTGTGAAGCCTCTTTGCCCTAGCTGGCAGAATATTTGGTACCAGTGGAAAGTCACTGGTGTCTCATGCCTTTGGCCCAACACAGAGGAAGACCACATGTAATATGTGTTCCATGACATCTCTATAAATACGTTAGAGACAGTAATACACAGTCAGACAGAGCAACACTTCTATATTCAGGGGATGAGTCAAATATTGACCCTTGATACACACACGGTATCTTTCTTGTTACCTGAATACAGAACACACCAACCACACAGCGTTCCAGGGATGGTGCAAAATAGAGCAGCACTAAGTCATCCCACATGAGGTGGGTGAGAGAAGCCAAATCAGGGATAAATATTGGACTAACTGCACGTGACACACACACACAATACTCTACAGTCTACACTGTAACCGGGAAGAGAATATCACGTCACAGATACTCAGTGTCTGCTTCTTCTTCCCCCACTCTCTCCCGCCTTCTTCACTCCATAAACCACCATAAACAACCAGTACTTCTCCAACACTCTCTCCATTACTTCTCCATGATATCATCATTGTTATTTTCCATGAAGCCCCCTCCTCCATTCCTCTTCCCCCTCTTAGTCCCTATCCCCTATTCCCAATACACCAACCCCTCTTTGCCTCTATGTTTACGTTCCAGTCACTGTTTCAATTCTATTTGCAAAATAACTAATACGTAGTAACATATTTGTTAACACATCCCAGTGGTTTCTATTAGACACAAAACAACACAATGTTTACAAAAATATTATTTACGGCACAGCAAATTGACCAGTGTTACCAAGTGTTGATTTTTCAGTGTAACATTTCTAGTGTTGATTCAGGAGTTCAATTAACTTTCTAAGAGTGAATTTAACACTCATTGGTGTAAAAGAACCCCCAGTGTTGGTGTTAATAACCAGTGTTGAGTGTGAGAGTCTGATTGTGTACTCTGTGGAGAATAAAATCAAAACCCCGTCCATCATTATCATATTTCCCAGCATGCTCTGCTGCAGCTGGATATTTTTGGGATTGTTTTTAATGTGTGTGTTTTTGTATGTACATTGATTGTTTGATCTTATGCTACACAAAGATAAATAACATCATTTTCTTCTAAACTAATCCAATCAGTTAGTTAGATGTATTGCAATCGTTACTGAAATGGTTGGTCTATTTTGAATGGTTTAGGTAGTTTCCATTATCGATGTTTCTAACCTTGACAGTTATTCTGAATGCAAGTTGTGGGTGAATACAAATTCAAACTGTTGGCTGTCCTAACTCTGGCTGGATTCCAGTAGGAATTAGACATCACTTTGCAAGCCAGCATAATATGACTTGTAAACCAGGAGGTTCCTAACACCACTGATTAGGGTAAAACCTGGCCGTCAAAGTAAGGCCTTATGATATGTGTAATGTGTTGTCATAAATTTAGAGTAGGAACTCACTAGGCGAAGTCCACAGGACTGGAAATGAATGAATTCACTAGTCGTGGTACCTTGTCCCTCTCTCTGTCTTTCTCTCTACCGCACCTGCTGTCTCGACCTCTGAATGCTCTCTTGCGTTTTAGGCTGGGTTCATGTAAAGACACTTTGTGACAACTGCTGATGTAAAAAGGACTTTATAAATACATTTCATTGATTGACTTGTAAATATTATTGTAATGTCTTTAACCCAACACTGTGAGACTTTGTCAAGAGATACTGCCCTATTGGTTTAATGGTAAAAAAATACTACATGAGGTGTTATTGCATAACACTGAACGTTTTCATTCCCTAACATTGACAAAGTGTAGCAGTGTCAATACTAAGCACAGTGTTAATTTAACACTCAAAAGTGTGGATTCGTATAGACACTGGCCCTTAGTTAAATTTAACACTGTCAGTGTTTATTTAACACTGACTAATTTGCTGTGGGGGAATGTGTGTCCGAGTCCAAAATGGCATCCTACTCCCTATAGACTAGGGCCCTGGTCAAAAGTAGTACACTATATAGAATAGGGTACCAGGTGAGACTCATCTTGTGAGTTGAGGAATGTGTGAGGATTTCGAATTCTTCTGTGGAAGTGTGGGGAAGAGGAGAGTGGCCTCAGGGTGTGAATATGTAGGTCAGACAGACATTCACAGAACAGATAACCCCTCTGCCAAAAGCAGCTCTGTTGCCTTGAGGTAAGGTCAGAGGTTAAACAAGCAGAGTGTCCTCTCTTAACCCTGTGAGTCAGGGTGAATTACAGATTAGCTATGTGAGGAGGGGTCCTGAATGATCGGGTAATATATGGTCAAACGATAACAACGTAGAGCTGGCTTACGAAAGGATTACTACAGCGTAGGCTACTCATTCTTACTTTAAGGAAAACTAACAAGAAATACAATTGGGTGAGAAACTCTTCGAAAATATTGGACAGGCCCACTAGGGAAACTATAAGGCACTTGAATGATCTATTTTTCGATAAGAGAAGGTAAGTCAAAGGGGAATACGTCATAACATGTGTGAGACAGTAGTAACCAATAAACCAAACACATCACACTACCACTACCTCACATTGCTGTAGATACACATCCAGCGGCAGCCTCGAGGTTAGAGAAACGGGCCAGCAACCAGAGGGTTGCCAGTTCCAATCAAATCCCAGTGCTGATGGGGAGGTGGGTCTGTCGGGGAGTGAGCTGGCAACCACCGATGTTCCCTTGAGCAAGGAAATGAACCCCCTAAACTGTTCATTGGGTGCTCCAACCTCATGTGCGTTGTGTGTATATTTGGGGGGTTGGATGAAAACAAATGTCCATCTTGTGTGGACTAATACAGTATACGCTCAACAGGCCAGTTTATTAGGTAAACCACCCCCTTCCCAAAAATGTACTGCTCCTACAGACAGTGAGTCATGTGGCCGTGGCTTTGTATATAAAGCAAGCAGGCGGACAGGCATCGAGGCATTCGATTGAACGTTAGAATGGGAAAAATGACGATTGAACGTTGTATGATTTGTTGGTGCCGGATCCATTATCTCAGGAACGGCCGCCCTCCTGAGCTTTTCACACACGCCAATGTCTACGGTTTACCAAGAACGCGTGAAGAAGACAAAAAAACACCCAGTCAGCGGCAGTCCCGTGGGCGAAAACAGCTCGTTGACGAGAGAGGTCGAAGAAGAATGGCAAGAATCGTGCAAGCTAACAGGTGGTACAGTGGTGTACAGCGCAGTAGAGAACGGCATCACGGAACGCACAACTCATGGATCCTTGTCACAGATGGGCTATTGCAGCAGACGACCACACCGGGTTCCACACCTAAAACAAGAAGAAGCGGCTCCAGTAGGTGCGCGATCACCAACACTGGACAATTGAGGCGTAGAAAAATAGAGCATGTTTGGGATGAGCTAGAACGGGCTGCTTGCAACATGAATGTACCGCCGTCCAATCTGCAGCAACCGCGTATTGTCAGCATGGACCAACATCCCTGTGGAACGTTTCTGACAACTTGTAGAATGCCCCGAATAATTCAAGATGTTCTGGCGGCAAAGGGGGGTTTCTGACCCGGTACTGGATGGGTGTACCTAATAAACTGTCCGGTGAGTGTATATCTATCTTACCTAGAACGGTGGATCCTTCAGAGCCGTTACTCGACTGGGACTGGTACTCAGGGACGTCCAAGGAGCTGAGGGCGTCACCGTCGATGGACTGGGGGATGTCCTGCAGCTCCTCCATGCCCCCAAGGAAGTCCCCACACACCGGGCTGCCCAGCACCGAATCCTCCAGGGGGGACGGCGGCCGGTAGTGGCTCGCCATGTCGACCACAATGGAGGACAGGACCAGGGGGGGGATTACTCATCAGACTAGAGAGACAGGAGGGGAGAGTGAGAAAGCGGGTTAGTTAATGGAGGGTCTGAACACTAACAAGCGTTCCTAATGAAGTGTAGCCCTGACGACAATGATGGAACACACTCTGTTCTGCATGCTAATCACAGGCTCTATACACAGTCAGTTTTCACAATCGATGTACAATGAATTTGGCACAATGGTGTATGGGGCATACGTGACCCATACAAGTAGGAGGAGCCTTCAGCTCTGCAACACATATCTAGTGACACAACACAGCCTGGTCAGGTCTGGTCCCTCAATGGACTCCTAATTTTAGAGACAGCAACCTGATCCCTCATACCCACTGTTATGGGGGAGAGGGGGGGGGCAGAACGCATGACTCTGGGCTGGATGAGGGGAGGGGCTGGAGGGGTGATAAAGACCTAATAGTTTTGGGTAGAATTTACCCTCAGTCACGGGGGAGGAGGACGAGCTACTCCATCTGAAGCCAGGGCTTGACCCTATTGAGGCGAAGTCTAACCTTAACAGACTCCATGCAGTACTCACGTCTATTTTGGGCTCTGGTCAATGGTGTCTAACAGTACATGCACCTTCAAAGAGAATTCCAGCCCCACACCTCTCAATGTATTCCCATGTCGCAGATATACCAATAAGAGAAATACATAGCATTTCGTTGAATCATAGTGTATGGCTGTAGATCTAAGTCAACACTGAAATGCATTGCGTTTCATTGACGCATACTGTGGGTATATAATAGCTGCAGGTCAGAGTAGGCACTGCAGCGGGCATTACGAACAGTGTTGGTTAACCCAGGAGAAATAGAGCTGGCCTCATTAACTAACATAGTCCTCCTGCTCCCAGAGGTCTTCATTTAGAGGACACCTTGTTTCAGGACATTCAATTCTCTCATTAATATGTCATCACAGCACGGGCCTTCCCATGACATCCACAGTGCCAGGTAGGGAAGAAATACAGTACCGAGGTTAGACACTGCTGTGCCAATGTAGATCATAAACAATGAACAGAGTTGGTGTTACAGTTGGTAGCAGTTGACACTACCAATGCTGGTGCTGACTGACTGACTGACTGACTGGCTGGCTGGCTGACTGACTATGGCTGACTAGAGACATTGTGTAAACAGACACCTGTCACACAGGGTCCCTGATCACAGCTCACCCTTTATGGTTAGTCTCCACAGACATGACTGACACACTCAATGACCGCACGACCCCCACCAGCAGCAGCAGCTATGTGCTCCAGTACTGCCCTACTCCACTATGCCCTAGTCCAAGAATATAACTTATAAATGCTTCATGAGCTTAGTTCAACTGTCATACCCCATTAGAACCCAACACATGAGCCTGTTTTACTCCGTTGTTTATAAACAATGTCATTGTCAACAAACACTGTACAGCCTCAAAACATGGTAAAAAATATATGTCATTTTGATATCCTGGATGGTCAGTCGTTGCATCCATAGCCATAGTCTATGAATTTGAGAGTGGTTACATTTCTACAGACTCATCCCTCAGCTTTTTACCAAAACACTGGCAGGGTGTCACTTTGTTATTGTTTGAATTGCAGATGATCCCTTTAAGCTAGGCTGACAGATGTGAGGGGGGTAGGGTGGGCTGGTCAGATAAACAGAATGAGAGAGAGAGTCAGATAGAGACATTGAGAGAGAGGGATGGAGAGATTGAGACAGAGAGAGACAGCGAGGCAGTGAGAGGCAAAGAGAGACAGAGAGAGTAACAGAAAAACAGATCAACATAGGGAGACAGAGAGAGTAACAGAAAAACAGATCAACATAGGGAGACAGAGAGAGTAACAGAAAAACAGATCAACATAGGGAGACAGAGAGAGTAACAGAAAAACAGATCAACATAGGGAGACAGAGAGAGTAACAGAAAAACAGATCAACATAGGGAGACAGAGAGAGTAACAGAAAAACAGATCAACATAGAGAGACAGAGAGAGTAACAGAAAAACAGATCAACATAGGGAGACAGAGAGAGTAACAGAAAAACAGATCAACATAGGGAGACAGAGAGAGTAACAGAAAAACAGATCAACATAGAGAGACAGAGAGAGTAACAGATAAACAGATCAACATAGGGAGACAGTGAGAGAGAGGGTGAAGAGGGAGAAATGACGCCAGGCGGTTCCTACGGTAACAGCAGTGCTTTGTCCCAGAGGTCAACCAAGCCTGCTGAGGAGGGCACTGCACATACTGCACCGAGGACAAGCAAGGTCATCTGCATTCGTGTGTGTGCGTGCATGCAAGTTCGTGTGTGTTAGGGTTGTGAGGGGGAGGGCTCTGGTCTAACTCCGGGGACTGACAAAATACCTCTCCCATCAGCCACTGGGATAGCCAAAATCGGGAGGGGAAAACATTCCAAAACAACAATCTACTACCACTGCAAGAGTCTCAGAAAGGTGTACTAGGAACAGAAAACAGAGAAAGGTGTACTAGGAACAGAAAACAGAGAAAGGTGTACTAGGAACAGAGAAAGGTATACTAGGAACAGAGAACAGAGAAAGGTGTACTAGGAACAGAAAACAGAGAAAGGTGTACTAGGAACAGAAAACAGAGAAAGGTGTACTAGGAACAGAAAACAGAGAAAGGTGTACTAGGAACAGAAAACAGAGAAAGGTGTACTAGGAACAGAAAACAGAGAAAGGTGTACTAGGAACAGAGAAAGGTGTACTAGGAACAGAAAACAGAAAGGTGTACTAGGAACAGAAAACAGAGAAAGGTGTACTAGGAACAGAGAAAGGTGTACTAGGAACAGAAAACAGAGAAAGGTGTACTAGGAACAGAGAAAGGTGTACTAGGAACAGAAAACAGAGAAAGGTGTACTAGGAACAGAAAACAGAGAAAGGTGTACTAGGAACAGAGAAAGGTGTGCTAGGAACAGAAAACAGAGAAAGGTGTACTAGGAACAGAGAAAGGTGTGCTAGGAACAGAAAACAGAGAAAGGTGTACTAGGAACAGAAAACAGAGAAAGGTGTACTAGGAACAGATAACAGAGATCAACATGCAGTCTGGTTGGTCTAATACCCCTGCTTTAGTATCACTGTGCAGGCATTATGCGCTGTCTCCACTGCAGAGCCCTGAGACAGCCTGTAAAGCAGTCCCCATGTTGTGGAAGAGCTGTTATAGGGGCAAGTTCTAAACATGACCCAGGCATGCAGACTGCAGACAGGTAGAGGGCTTCTAGTCAGAGCTGTATAAAATAATTGTTGCCAAGCTGAGCTTTTATGGTTCAGCTGAATTATTGACTGCTGTCTCATAGTGCAGAGTGCTGGTGGAATATACAGGATGGTATACAGTGGCTTGCAAAAGTATTCATCCCCCCTTGGCATTTTTCCTATTTTGTTTCCTTACAACCTGGAATTAAAATAGATTTTTGAGAGATTTGTATCATTTGATTTACACAACGTGCCTACTACTTTGAAGGTGCAAAATATTTTTATATTCTGAAACAAACAAGAAATAAGACAAAAAAAAACGGAAAACTTAAGCGTGCATAACTATTCACCCCCTCAAAGTCAATACTTTGTAGAGCCACCTTTTGCAGCAATTACAGCTGAAAGTGTCTTGGGGTATGTCTCTTGGCACATCTAGCCACTGGGATTTTTGCCCATTCTTCAAGGTAAAACTGCTCCAGCTCCTTCAAGTTGGATGGGTTCCGATGGTGTACGGCAATCTAAATAAGTTATACCACAGATTCTCAATTGGATTGAGGTCTGGGCTTTGACTAGGTCATTCCAAGACATTTAAATGTTTCCCCTTAAACCACACGAGTATTGCTTTAGCCGTATGCTTAGGGTCATTGTCCTGCTGGAAGGTAAACCTCTGTCCCAGTCTGAAATCTCTAGAAGACAAACAGGTTTCCCTCAAGAATTTCCCTGTATTTAGCGCCATTTTCTTTCTTCCTTCAATTCTGACCAGTTTCCCAGTCCCTGTCGATGAAAAACATTCCCACAGCATGATGCTGTCACCACCATGCTTCACTGTGGGGATGGTAATTCTCGGGGTGATGGAAGGTGTTGGGACTGCGACTAGACATTGCATTTTCCTTGATGGCCAAAAAGCTAAATTTGAGTCTCATCTGACCAGAGTACCTTCTTCTATGTTTGGGGAGTCTCCCACATGCCATTTGGCGAACACCAAACGTGCTTGCTTATTTTTTCTTTAAGCAATGGCTTTTTTTTTGGCCACTCTTCCGTAAAGCCCAGCTCTGTGGAGTGTATGGCTTAAAGTGGTCCTATGGACACATACTCCAATCTCCGCTGTGGAGCTTTGCAGCTCCTTCAGGGTTATCTTTGGTCTCTTTGTTTCCTCTCTGATTAATGCCTCCGTGCCTGGTCCATGAGTGTTGGTGGGTGGCCCTCTCTTGGCAGGTTTGTTGTGGTGCCATATTCTTTCAATTTTTTTAATGATGGATTAATGGTGCTCCGTGGGATGTTCAAAGTTTCTGATCTTTTTTTATAACCCAACCCTGATCTGTACTTCTTCTCAACTTTGTCCCTAACCGGTTTGGAGAGCTCCTTGGTCCTCATGGTGCCGCTTGCTTGGTGGTGCTGCAGACTCTGGGGCCTTTCAGAATATACTGAGATCAAATGACACTTAAATAGTCCACCTGTGTGCAATCTAACTAATTATGTGACTTATGAATGTAATTGGTTGCATAAGATCTTATTTAGGGGCTTCATAGCAAAGGGGGTGAAAACATATGCACGCACCACTTTCCGTTAGACATTTTTTAGATTTTTTTAAAACAAGTTATTCTTTTCATTTCACTTCACCAATTTGGACTCTTCTGTGAATACTTTTGCAAGGCACTGCACATGCTATATATAGAACACACAGAGGGTAGCTACATTAGCCAAAACGGTTCTTCGGTTGTCACCATAGAAGAACACTCTTTGATTCCAGGTAGAACCCTTTTTGGTTTCCGGTAGAACCCTAAAATTCTACTTGTTCTCCTATAGGGACAGCCGAATAACCATTTTAGGTCCTTTGTTTTCTAAGAGTGTGTTGCTACGTTCCATTAAAGGTGACCAGGATGTACCCATGTGCTGAAATAGTTAACCAGTCTGAGCCAATACTGATCTAGGACTAAGAAAGCCCATGGTTTAGCTTCCCCAAAAGGAGGAAAGAAAACAGTAGACCAACTGTTTTACAAACCTGGCAGCAGACTAACACAGAGGTGTGTACAGGCTTGTTTGCTGCAGGTAGAACACAACTGAACACGCAGTAATATTGCTGAATATAAAACTAAAATAAAGAGTTTCATCACAATTCCGTGGTAGACAACTGCTTATCAAATCATGCTGGTCTTATTCTCAAGGCCAGGGGGGACTGGCCACTTTTCAACGTCCATGGATGTCCAGTGTTGATCGGCGCTCAGTGGGTGAGGATGCTGGTTACAGTAAATGGAAAGAGAGGGGGCTCATGGGTAGGTGTCAGTAAGAGCTAGGAGAGGTGGCATTAATTGGAGAGAGCGGTGAGAAGAGAGAAAGAGAGAGAGAGAGATATGTCTAGACTTTTCATATTCTTGCTTTGACCACCAGACGACAGAAAGAGAAAGAAAACTGTTATGAACTGAATATAATAGTATGTCAGTGGTTCTTGGGGACCTTCAATGCTGCAGACATTCTTTGGTACACTTCCCCAGATCTGTGCTTCAACAAAATCCTGTCTCGGAGCTCTACGGACAATTCCTTCGACCTCATGGCTAGGTTTTTGCTCTGACATGCACGGTCAACTGTGGGACCTTATATAGACAGGTGTGTGCATTTCCAAATCATGTCCAATCAATTGAATTTACCACAGGTGGACTCCAATCAAGTTGTAGAAACATCTCAAGGATGACCAATGGAGACAAGATGCACCTGAGCTCCATTTTGAGCCTTATTGCAAAGGGTCTGAATACTTACAGTTGAAGTTGGAAATGTACATACACCTTAGCCAAATACATTTAAACTCCGTTTTTCACAAATCCTGACGTTTGATCCTAGTAAAAATGCCCTGTCTTAGGTCAGTTAGGATCACCACTTTATTTTAGGAATGTGAAATGTCAGAATAATAGAAGACAGATTAATTTATTATTCTTGTTTTTTTAAATCATTTTCCCAGTGGGTCAGAAGTTCACATACACTCAATTAGTATTTGGTAGCATTACCTTTAAATTGTTTAACTTGGGTCAACTGTTTTGGGTAGCTTTCCACAACCTTCCCACAATAAGTTGGGTGAATTTTGGCCCATTCCTCCTGACAGTTGGTGTAACTGGGTCAGGTTTGTAGGCCTCCTTGCTCGCACACGCTTTTTCAGTTCTGCTCACAAATGTTCTATAGGATTGAGGTCAGGGCTTTGTGATGGCCACTCCAATACCTTGACTTTGTTGTCTTTAAGCCATTTTGCCACAACTTTGGAAGTATGTTTGGGGTCATTGTCCATTTGGAAGACCCATTTGCGACCAAGCTTTAACTTCCTGACTAATGTCTTGAGATGTTGCTTCAATATATACACCTAATTGTCTCATCCTCATGAGCCATCTATTTTGGTAAGTGCACCAGTCCGTCCTGCAGCAAAACAACCCCACAACATGATGCTGCCACCCCTGTGCTTCACGGTTGGGATGATGTTCTTTGGCTTGAAAGCCAGCCCCTTTTCCCTCCAAACATAACGATGGTCATTATGGCCAAATATTTTTGTTTCATCAGACCAGAGGACATTTCTCCAAAAGTACGATATTTGTCCCCATGTGCAGTTGCAAACCATAGTCTGGCTTTTTATGGCGGTTTGGAGCAGTGGCTTCTTCCTTGCTGAGCGGCCTTTCAGGTTATGTCGATATAGGACATGTTTTACTGTGGATATAAATACTTTTGTACCTGTTTCCTCCAGCATCTTCACAAGGTCCTTTGCTGTTGTTCCGGGATTGATTTGCACTTTTTGCACCAAAGTACGTTAATCTCTAGAAGACAGAACGGGTCTCCTTCCTGAGCCGTATGACAGTTGTGTGATCCCATGGTGTTTATACTTTCGTACTATTGTTTGTACAGATGAATGTGGTACCTTCAGGCATTTGGAAATTGCTCCCAAGGATGAACCAGACTTGTGGAGGTCTACAATTTTTTTCTGTGGTCTTGGCTGATTTCTTTTGATTTTCCCATGATGTCAAGCAGAGGCACTGAGTTTGAAGGTAGTCCTTGAAATACATCCACAGGTACACCTCCAATTGACTCAAATGATGTCAATTAGCCTATCAGAAGCTTCTAAAGCCATGCCATCATTTTCTGAAAAGCTGTTTAAATGCCTTTAAACAGTCAACTTAGTGTATGCAAACTTCTGACCCACTGGAATTGTGATACAGTGAGTTATACGTGAAATAATCTGTCGGTAAACAATTGTTGGGACAATGACTTGTGTCATGCACAAAGCAGATGTCCTAACCAACTTGCCAAAACTATAGTTTGTTAACAAGACAATTGTGGAGTGCTTGAAA
Source organism: Oncorhynchus nerka (assembly GCF_034236695.1). Classification (NCBI taxonomy): domain Eukaryota; kingdom Metazoa; phylum Chordata; class Actinopteri; order Salmoniformes; family Salmonidae; genus Oncorhynchus; species Oncorhynchus nerka. The sequence continues at coordinate 47,346,595 of NC_088404.1, forward strand.
AACGAGTTTTAATGACTCCAACCTAAGTGAATGTAAACTTCCGACTTCAACTGTATAGCCACGCAGAACACTGAACATCCCCTGTGCCATTTCATGCTCTGGAATTGTGAGACAGAACAATATGTCATCGTGAATAGCGAACAAAAGTCAATGCATCTTGGCCCACACAGCTAACGTCCATTTGGAGAGCATAAGGTGGGGAGTTTTTGAGTCAGTTTCCTCTTGATAGCTAGCAATAGCATTAATTCTTAGTTTCACAGTGTTATCTGACAAAGGCATTGATGTGAGTTTCTGTGCCTCTGTCTCCCCACACATTGTTTTCACCATATCAGTTGTGTCCGGTATTATCAAAGCCCATGTAATAGTGTGTGGTTTCATAGCATAGCGGGCTTAGCCATTCACCGCGGGAATGATTCAAGTGTAACGGTCAAGTGCGGCCTCTTCCCACAGACTAAGGGCACTCTCTGGTTGAACTTTAACTTTTAGATTTTAATCATTTTCGTTTAGATTAAGGTTACAATGATTGAGAGACAAAGAAGATATTATCATTTATTTATTTTACCAGGATTTTGGAAAGTTTCCCGCGACCCCATTTTCATATCAGTCGACCCTAGTTTGGGAACTGCTGATCTAACCGTACATTTAATGCCAACAAAAAAGTTGCAGTTTTTAGCCTACCGCCCAATGAGACCTATGCAATTGCAATGGCCAATGTGCATTTTGCACACTTCGTATTTCAAAGCCATAACAAATATCTTGGTTGTAAACATTTGAGTTGAGAAATAAAAAGTATACATTCAGAAAGCCGAGAACCTTCTCTCTAACTGTGACAACAGGGTAGCTGTGTTTCCCCCCCCCAACTGGCTTTTTAAATGTTATACTATATCAAAACACTTTTTCTCCAGGAATCTTTTTTCCCCCCCGGAAAAAGAGACAGTGTGGCTCGTTTGACACAGCAGTAGCCCCAACTGAAACAGGCACAGGGGAAGGCAGACACTTTCATTACAGGAATCATGAGGATACTGTACTTTACTGTTTGACCAAATCGTGGTTTGAACCTTCCGAAAAAAATAGGGCGTTTTGAGTGAGGTGACCATGTAGGACGTGCAGCTCGCAACAATACGACCAGTAAAAAAAATGTAACTCGTAGAGCCAAGTCAAAGGGTCGCAAAATGCGACAAAAAATGCTATATAGTGTAGTAATTTTGACCAGGGCCCGCATAGGACTCTGGTCAAAAGTAGTGCACTATGTAGAGAATAGGGGGGATTTCGAACGCAACCTGTGTTTGCAGTGTTTCCTTTTTCAAATCAAATTTTATTAGTCACATGCGCTGAATACAACAGGTGTAGACCTTACAGGGAATTGCTAACTTACGAGCCCCTAACCAACAACGCACTTTCAAAAAATACGGATAAGAATAAGAAAAGTAACAAGTGATTAAAGAGCAGCAGTAAAATAACAATAGTGTGGCTATATACAGGGGGGGTACCGGTACAGAGTCAATGTGCGGGGGAACCAGTTAGTCGAGGTAATATGTACATGTAGGTAGAGTTTTTAAAGTGATTATGCATAGATGATAACAACAGAGAGTAGCAGCGGCTCGGCGTCTGACCGTGCCCAATGAACAAACAGAAGAGTGGCCCTTATCTGAGCCCACTGATACGCCAGCCACCAAAAGCACCCAATCATCTCTAAGGAGACCGGTCAAAGTGCAGTGTACTGGGTGGTATGATAGACACTGCACTGGCTGGGGGATTTTTCAGCAGGAGTTTAGTAGGTTTATGATGGGGTCACCCACGTGATGTGATATCTGAAGGTTCAAAACTACAATACTAATGGGTCGTTTACCTAACTCATGTCAAGGCCACGTTATTACATGTCAACATGAACTTAATGCTCCTTTAGGCCTACTCTAATGCTCCTTTAGGCCTACTCTAATGCTCCTTTAGGCCTACTCTAATGCTCCTTTAGGCCTACTCTATGGGTTGAGATGAATGGAGGCAGTAGACATATGTCCCAGTTCTACTGCACCGCTGCTAGGTCACTAGGGCTCCACTGTCTGTCACCATCTCAGTCACTTTACTCCATTTACAGAGTAAATCAATCTGCTGGGGTAAGTGTACATACACTGTAGAAAAGCCAACTCTACCAATTGCTTAAATCAGCATTATTATTCGGTCCGGGACGATACCAGTATCGCGATACTCGTTAGTAGAGGAAGGAAACCAAACACAAACCAGATTGAATTTCTTTAGGAAAACTGCCATAATGTTGGGAGCAAACGTCATTATGTTGTCATCCATAGTCACATTTATTTATTTTCCAAACTATAGAACACAATATTATAGCACATCATATTTTACATACAGCAAGTTTTTAAAAGGACCAAAGAGTTGGGTCTGCTTTGTGTTTGCCTTTTCGCCATGGAAGAAATGTTGTGAAATAAATGAAAAGGGAATGTTAGCTGTCCTTTCAGAGTTTGATGTGACTGGGTTAGCTTGTAGCTGTTCTCTAAAACCCAATTACACTCTGGGGTAGGCATAGAACCCTCACTGGGTATATACACTGAGTGTACAACACATTAGAAACACCTGCTCTTTCCATGACACAGACTGACCAGGTGAATCCGGTTGAAAGCTACAGTATGATCCCTTATTGATGTCACAGGTAAAAAGAGGGATTTTTTGAAGCCTTGAGACATCTGAGACATGGATTGTGTGTGTGTGCCACTCCGAGGGTCAACGGGCAAGACAAGAGACTGAAGTGCCTTTCAACGGGGTATGGTAGTAGGTGCCAGGCGCAACCGGTTTGTGTCAAGAACTGCAATGAGGATGGGTTTTTCACGCTCAACAGTTCCCCGTGTGTATCAAGAATGGTCCACCACCTAAAAGACATTCAGACAACTGTGGGATGCATTGGAGTCAGCATGGGCCAGCATTCCTGTGCAACACTTTCAACACCTTGCAGAGTCCATACCTCCAACATTTTTTTATTTATTTTACAGTTATTTTACTAGGCAAGTCAGTTAAGAACAAATTCTTATTTTCAATGACATCCTAGGAACAGTGGGTTAACTGCCTTGTTCAGGGGCAGAATGACATATTTTTACCTTGTCAGCTCAGGGATTTGATCTTGCAACCTTTCGGTTACTAGTCCAACGCTCTAACCACTAGGCTACCTTCCGCCCCGAATTGAGGCTGTCCTTAGGGCAAAAGGAGGTGCAACTCAATATTAGGAAGGTGTTCCTAATGTTTTCTACACTCAGTGTATATAGAAGCTTTTTTAATAAAGGGTTGTATAATCTCGTCCAAAGAGCGCTTTTTCTAAGTGTACTGTACTCTACTCTTCTGGGCTGTACTCTCCTGGCCTGTACTTTACTCTAATGTACTCTACTCTTCTGTGCTGTACTCTACGGTACTCTACTGGGCTGTACTCTCCTGGGCTGTACTTTACTCTAATGTACTCTACTCTTCTGTGCTGTACTCTACGGTACTCTACTGGGCTGTACTCTCCTGGGCTGTACTTTACTCTAATGTACTCTACTCTTCTGTGCTGTACTCTACGGTACTCTACTGGGCTGTACTCTCCTGGGCTGTCCTTTACTCTAATATACTCTACTATTCTGTGCTGTACTCTACTGTTCTGTACTGTACTCTACTGTTCTGTACTCTACTATTCTGTACTTTACTGGGCTGTACTTTACTATACTGTTCTGTGCTGTACTCTATTGGGCTGTACTTTACTCTACTGTACTCTAATTGTGCTCTAGTGGGCTGTACTGTTCTCTCTACTGTTCTGTGCTGTACTCTACTGGGCTGTACTGTACTCTACTGGGCTGTACTTTACTGTGCTGTACTGGGCTGTACTTTACTGTACTCTATTGCTCTGTACTGTACTCTACTGGGCTGTACTTTACTCTACTGTTCTGTACTCTACTGGGCTGTACTTTACTGTACTCTACTGTTCTGTGCTGTACTCTATTGGGCTCTACTGTACTCTACTGTTCTCTACTGTACTCTACTGGGCTGTACTCTACTGTTCTCTACTGTACTCTACTGTACTCTACTGGGCTGTACTCTACTGTTCTCTACTGTACTCTACTGGACTGTACTCTACTGTTCTCTACTGTACTCTACTGTGCTGTATTGGGCTGTACTTTACTGTACTCTATTGTTATGTACTGTACTTTACTGTGCTGTACTGGGCTGTACTTTACTGTACTCTATTGCTCTGTACTGTACTCTACTGGGCTGTACTTTGCTCTACTGTTCTGTACTTTACTGTTCTGTGCTGTACTCTACTGTTCTGTACTTTACTGTTCTGTGCTGTACTCTACTGGGCTGTACTTTACTGTACTCTACTCTTCTGTGCTGTACTCTATTGGGCTCTACTGTTCTCTACTGTACTCTACTGGGCTGTACTCTACTGTTCTCTACTGTTCTCTACTGTACTCTACTGGGCTGTACTCTACTGGGCTGTACTCTACTGTACTCTACTGTACTCTGTTCTCTACTGTACTCTACTGGGCTGTTCTCTACTGTACTCTACTGGGCTGTACTCTACTGTACTCTACTGGGCTGTACTCTACTGTTCTCTACTGTTATGTACTGTACTCTACTGGGCTGTACTTTACTCTACTGTACTGTACTCTACTATTCTGTGCTGTACTATATTGGGGTGTACTGTACTCTACTGTTCTCTACTGTACTCTACTGGGCTGTATTGGGCTGTACTTTACTGTACTCTATTGTTATCTACTGTACTGTACTCTACTATTCTGTGCTGTACTATATTGGGGTGTACTCTACTCTACTGTTCTGTACTTTACTGTACTCTATTGGGCTCTACTGTACTCTACTGTTCTCTACTGTACTCTACTGGGCTGTACTCTACTGTTCTCTACTGTACTCTACTGTTCTCTACTGTACTCTACTGGGCTGTACTCTACTGTACTCTACTGTTCTCTACTGTACCCTACTGGGCTGTACTCTACTGTACTCTACTGGGCTGTACTCTATTGTACTCTACTGGGCTGTACTCTACTGTACTCTACTGTACTCTACTGTGCTGTATTGGGCTGTACTTTACTCTACTGTACTGTACTCTACTGTTCTGTGCTGTACTGTACTATATTGGGGTGTACTCTACTGTTCTGTAATTTACTGTACTCTACTGTTCTGTGCTGTACTCTATTGGGGTGTACTCTACTCTACTGTACTCTACTGGGCTGTACTGTACTCTACTGTTCTGTGCTGTACTCTACTGGGCTGTACTGTACTCTATTGGGCTGCACTGTACTCTAGTGTACTCTATTGGGCTGTACTGCTCCAGTTTCAACTGACCTGAGCCCTAGGAGCATGCCCCAGGACTACCTGACATGATGACTCCTTGCTGTCCCCAGTCCACCTGGCCGTGCTGCTGCTCCAGTTTCAACTGTTCTGCCTTATTATTATTCGACCATGCTGGTCATTTATGAACATTTTAACATCTTGGCCATGTTCTGTTATAATCTCCACCCGGCACAGCCAGAAGAGGACTGGCCACCCCACATAGCCTGGTTCCTCTCTAGGTTTCTTCCTAGGTTTGGGCCTTTCTAGGGAGTTTTTCCTAGCCACCGTGCTTCTACACCTGCATTGCTTGCTGTTTGGGGTTTTAGGCTGGGTTTCTGTACAGCACTTTGAGATATCAGCTGATGTACGAAGGGCTATATAAATACATTTGATTTGATTTGATTTACTGTACTCTACTGGGCTGTACTCTATTGGGCTGTACTGTACTCTACTATACTCTACTGGGCTGTACATTATGTACTCTACTGGGCTCTACTTTAATGTCCAAACTTGTAAAACATAGCTATGATTTGTTCAGATTTGGTCTAGTCCAGACCAAACAAATGTGGTCTTGTTTGGGGGCAGCACTCATTAGAATAATAGCCAGTGTGTAGATTAGGACACTTAGGATACATCACCATGAAGAGAATGACATTCATATCCGTAATTATGCTTTTATATGTCGTACAGATCACAATTCCGTTACATGGTGGAAATCCACTTCACTTTGAATAACCCAAACATATTTATTCAGAAATCAATGTGTCATGTCATAGCTGACAACCCATTCTTTTAGCAGACGTCATTGAATCTTAATTCGTTGCAGACATTGAACAGAGTTTTTGGAAAACGTGGACAAGGTAGGGAGACTTCACTGTTACTGATTTCACTGTTACAAAATGCTGTTACCAAACTTTGCATCTGCATAGTTCTTCCAGTAAATGTGTTTTTGTAAAATGTTCAGTGTAAATTGTTAAAAGTAGTCATTGTGCATGTAGTTGTATGGTTTGTTAAACTTTGAAATCAATGTTTTTTTCAGTTTGGCATTTTAAGGAAACATTTTAGTTTAGGCGCAATTGCCCAAATCTATAAACCGGAATAGAAAAATGTGTGAAAAGGAACCTTTTCTGCCGCTGGTGCATAGAAGCATTGAGAAATAAAACATTAAACCCCAAACATTACATAAACTCATCCACTAGACTTTGTCTCATGACTTGACAGCAGGTCCAGTGTCATACTGATAATCACTGTAACATTATAATACGTCAGAGAGAGGTCAGAGAGAGGTCATGAACAAAGCAAACACATGAACTGTAACTCTGTACCTTCACCCCATAACTCCAACACAGGTGTAAAAATAAACATATTTTTAAACTTGGGACCTGAGTAATAACCTAAATACAGAATAATGGTCTGGAGTCTTTCCTGGGCTTACTTAGGATGTGTCCACACCGGTGCAAATACAGGTGGATATTCAGTTCAGTTGGTATTCTGCTGCCCTGAATGGGCCAGTGTGTAGATATGGCATAGTTAGTGGCGCTGAGAGTACATGGGAACGTCAGGTCACACTGTCCCGTAATGCCAGAAATGTTTAGAGTTGAACCAGTGGCAGCCTTTCTTTCCCCTCTGACATTTTTTTCCCCCCTCTCTTTCCCTCTCTCTCTCTCCCTGTTGCTCCAAGCAGCACTTGGTAACAACAATGTCCTTAAGCTACACCTCAGCTCTGTGCCAAACTCTTGGCGGCCATGTTGAGCTTATTTCCAAATCAGCCAGCAGGATCAGATGCAGAGCAGCGTTACAAAACAACTCGGTGCTCCTTGCAACTGTACTGTACATTTCAGAGTAGGGAAAGACAAAACGGCAGCAATCTGTCCCAGCTATTTTATCCACTGGACAGCTGGAGGTCTGGCTGAAGAGGAAGCAATTCTATCTGTACAGCACAGTCACTCACTACACACTATATTCTCCAGTAAGAGCAACACAATAGCCCTATAAAAGCCAAATAACTCCTATCTTGTCTAACTGAGACATACAGGAGTGTGTCCCTAAAAGGCCACTGTGCCAAGCTGCTCAGGCCTGGAAATTGAGTTGCACAGGAGGTTCTATCTACCAGGGCTATTAATGTGTGGATTGGGTTGGCAGGGGCCCTGGCTAGCAGCTGACAGCCAAATTTCATCAGCCGTTGTCTACACGTGCTCTCTGACTGACTGACGAGGATGGAGTAGCATATGTGACATCGATAAGAATGCTTTACGGTAACGTCTAGGATTTGGCTGATATTGACAGGGTGAGTTGTGTTTCTTCAGAAAGTATTCATACCCCTTGACTTTTTCCACATTTTGCTGTGTAACAGCCAGGATTGTTACAGCCTACACACAATACCCCATAATGTCAAAGTGGAATATGCTTTTTGAATTTTTTTACAGATGAATTAAAGATAAAAGCTGACATTTCTTGAGTCAACAAGTATTCAACCCCTTTGTTATGGCAAAGCTAAATAAGTTCAGGAGTAAATATGTGCTTAACAAGTCACATAATAAGTTGCATGGACTCACTCTGTGTGCAATTATAGTGTTCTAACATGATTTTTAAATTACTATCTCATCTCTATCCCAACAATTATCTGTATGGTCCCACAGTCAAGCAGTGAATTTCAAACACAGATTCAACCACAAAGACCAGGGAGGTTTTCCAAGGTCTCACAAATAAGGGCGCCTATTGGTATATGGGTAAAAAAAAGCAGACATTGAATATAACTTTAAGCATGGGGAAGTTATTGGTTACACTTTGAATGGTGTATCAATACACCCAGTCACTACAAAGACGCAATCATCCTTCCTAACTCAGTTGCCGGAGAGGAAGGAAACCGCTCAGGGATTTCATCACGAGGACAATGGTGACAATGGTGACTTTAAAACAGTTTAATGGCTGTAATAGGAGAAAACTGAGGATGGATCAATAACATTGTAGTTACTCCACAATACTAACTTAATTGAGAGACTGAAAACAAGGAAGCCTGTACAGCACAAACATAATCCAAAATATGAATCCTGTTTGCAACAAGGCACTAAAATAATACTGCTAAAAATTTGACAAAGAAATTCACTTTATGTCCTGAATACTAAGTGTTATGTTTGGGGCAAATCCCGATACAATATGTCACTGAGTACCACTCTCCATATTTTCAAGCATAGTGGTGGCTGCATCATTTTATGGGTATGCTTGTCATCGTCAAGGACTACGGAGTTTTTTGGATTAAAAAAAACAGAATAGCACAGAAAAATTCCTAGAGGAAAATTTTGGTTCAGTCTGCTTTCCAACAGACACCGGGAGACAAATTCACCTTTCAGCAGGACAGTGACCCAAAAACACAAGACTACCAAGACCACATTGGATGTTCCCGAATGGCCTAGTTAAAGTTTTCACTTAAATCGTCTTGAAAATCTATGGCTGTCTAGCAATGATCAACAACTAACTTGACAAAGCTTGAAGAATTAAAAAAATAAACAATGTGCAAATATTGTACAATCCAGGTGAGCAAAGCTCTGAAAGACTTACCCAGAAAGACTCACAGCTGTAATCGCTGCCAAAGGTGGCTCTAACATGTATTGACTCAATGGTGTGAATACTTACGTAAATGTGTATTTCTGTATTTCATTTTCAATACATTTGCTAACATTACGAGGTATTGTGTGTAGATGTTTGAGAAAAACAAGTAGTCCATTTTGAATCCAGGCTGTAACAACAACAACATGTGGAATAAGCCAAAGGGTCTGAATACTTTCTGACGGCACTGTAGTTTGCTGTCAGTGCATGAAGGGCAGCATTTGGTCAAGGTCCCTCTTTATTCCGTGGAGCGTGTAAATGGTGGTCATTTGTCACGGATGTGAAGTAAGCTCACCAAATGATTTTCTGACTTGTTTGTAGCACACCCGACGGGCTAAAACAATAGCAGACGCACAACAATGAGCTTTACTCCCCTTCAGATTACAGCAGGAACAGCATGTGCATGAAAATAAAACGGACAGACAGACAGATACAGAAAGCCCGAGGAGGCTGAGAACAGAACAGGGTCTGACCTCCCGATGTGTGAATTCTGTCTGTTTCTGAGGTGAATACTACAAGGTCAAATGTTGGGAGATGGACATTGGGAGCACTTCTCCCCACTAGACAGCTGTATGGGTCCTGTTACATTTTCCAGTATGACATTGGAGTCTTGTACTACCCCAGTCTGGCTGCCAAGTCAGCCTACATGTTTGTTAGGTTGGAAGCTAGGCATGCAGTGACGTGCGTACAGGCCTGGCGACGGACAGTTGGGTCATTCCACGAATAGAGTGCCTTTTATGTCTCTCAGACATTACATGCTGATCAGACATTTCGCGTTGCGTGCGCGAGCATTGCAAAATAAATGTACACATACAGTACCAGTACTATTTTCTAGATTATAGAATGATAGTGAAGACATCAAAACTATGAAATAGCACATATGGAATCATGTAGTAACCAGAAAAGTGTTAAACAAATCAAAATCTATTTTATATTTGAGATTCTTCAAAGTAGCCCTCCATTGCGTTGATGACAGCTTTGCACACTCTTGGCATTCTCTCAACCAGCTTCCTGAGGTTGTCACTTGGAACGACTTTTAAATTAACAGGTGTGGAATTTCTTTCCTTCAAACCGGCTGCGCGCGTGCGCCATCGTGCATACATTTATTTTGTCCCCCCACACCAAACGAGATCACGACACGCAGGTTAAAATATCAAAACAAACTCTGAACCAATTACATTAATTTGGGGACAGGTTGAAAAGCATTAAACATGTATGGCAATTTAGCTAGCTAGCTTGCACTTGCTAGCTAATTTGTCCTATTTAGATAGCTTGCTGCTGCTAGCTAATTTGTCCTGGGATATAAAACATTGAGTTGTTATTTTACCTGAAATGCACAAGGTCCTCTACTCAGACAATTAATCCACACATAAAATGGTCAACCGAATCGTTTCTAGTCATCTCTCCTCCTTCCAGGCCTTTTCTACTCTGGACTTTATATTGCGATTGGCAACTTTCATAAATTAGATGCATTACCGCCACCGACCTCGTTTGTCTTTCAGTCACCCACGTGGGTATAACCAATGAGGAAATGGGAGAGGCAGGACTTGCAGCACGATCTGCGTCAGATTTAGAACTGATTTCTATTTTAGCCCTTGGCAGCGCAGATGCTCGTTGGCACGCGCGAGCAGTGTGGGTGCAATATTTGAATAACATAGATTTCTAAATTTATTTTGCAATGCTCACACATGTGATGCGAGCGGTGTAGCCAGCCTGTTAATGTGTTTGAGCCAATCAGTTGTGTTGTGACAAGTTAGGGGTGGTATACAGAAGACTGTCAAGACCAAGTCGATAATATGGCATATTAACAGCTCAAATAAGCAAAGCTAAACGTTAGTCCATCAATACTTTAAGACACGAAGGTCAGTTAATACGGAAAATGTCAAGATTTTCAAAAACCATCAAGCGCAATGATGAAATTGGCTCTCATGAGGACCGCCACAGGAAAGGAAGACCCAGAGCTACGTCTGCTGCAGAGGATAAGTTCATTAGAGTTAACTGCACCTCAGATTGCAGCCCAAATAAATGCTTCACGGAGTTCAAGTTCAACAGACACATCTCAACATCAACTGTTCAGAAGAGACTGCGTGAATCCCACACCTCCAGGCTGGACCCACAACTCCAGGCTGGACCCACACCTCCAGGCTGGACCCTTACCTCCAGGCTGGACCCACACCTCCAGGCTGTGTAAGGGCTATTTGACCGAGAAGGAGAGTGATGTGGTGCTACATCAGATGACCTGGCTTCCACAATCACCTGACCTCAACCCAATTGAGATGGTTTGGGATGAGTTGAACCGCAGAGAGAAGGAAAAGCAGCCAACAAGTGCTCAGCATATGTGACCCGTTTCAGGAAACTAGGCTTATGTCGCAAGTCACGACTTGGGTGTCAACAGGCGTCTGCGTAGCCAGGCGCTAAAATAGAGCTTGGTTCTATTTTACACGCTTGACGCGTTGCACGTCCCACCTCTCCCATCTACTCATTAGCTTTTAAGAGCATATTGAGGTCCACACTCTAGTCCAGATGGCAGCGGAAATGCACCTTAAAATTGGTTGCCTACCGCCATATAAAATCCACAGAAAAATAACAAGAAAATGAACAGGGAGAGACATTTATCAAAGAAAATTCAAAACTAACTAGGTTTCCCCTTTTTATCCGTCAAAGGAAAACACAATGTTGTACGACTCAAAAAGGATACAAATTTGACAGAAATTCGACAGCTAAAAAAGGACCATATGCATTTCAGATAAAATAACAACCCGATGTTAATTTTCCAGGACAAATGAGCTAGCAGCAGCAAGCTAACTAAATGTCCATGAATGTTTCATGTGTGTTTCAACCTGTCCCCAAATTAATACAGATGGTTCACAGTTGGTTTTGGTATTTTAACGTTCGTGTCATGAACATGTCTGGTAGGGATAGACAAAATCTAAATCTGCACAATGCTACGCGCAGACGCATGCACGGAGCCGGTCTGGTCAGCATGTTAGGTGTGTACATTTTGATAAAACTCTCAATTTAACAGTTGAATCACATACCTCTTTGCTGTACCTAAACTAAACCATGTTCCAAAATTAGTGTTTCCATTAAAATAAGAAAAAATAAGTTAAGATGACATTGTCAACCCTATCACTTTATTATTTTTTTACGCACATTTTTCTCCCCAAATTGGTAGTTACAGTCTTCTCCCATGACTGCAACTCCCGTACGGACTCATGAGAGACAAAGTTTGAGAGCTGTGGTCCTCCAAAACACAACCCTGCCAAGCCCCACTGCTAGCTGCACCAACGTGTCAGAGGAAACACAGTACAACTGGCGACCGTGTCAGCGTACATGAGCCCCGGTCCACCACAGGAGTCGCTAGAGCGCGGTGGGAACAAGGACATCCCGGCCAGCCAAACCCTCCACTAACCCGGAGGACGCTGGGCCAATTGTGCGTCACTTCATGGGTCTTCCGGATCTGTAGGGACGCCTCAAGCACTGCAGTGCCTTAGATCGCTGCGCCACTCGGGAGGGACTTAATGGCCACTTTTATAGTCATTTTTGGAAATTTAACTTCTTGAGATGGGAAGTACAGTTGAAGTCGGAAGTTTACATACACTTAGATTGGAGTCATTAAAACGCGTTTTTCAACCACTCCACAAATTTCTTGTTAACAAACTATAATTTTGGCCAGTCGGTTAGGACATCTGCTTGACACAAGTAATTTTTCCAACAATTGTTTACTGACAGATTATTTCACTTATAATTCACTGTATCACAATTCCAGTGGGTCAGAAGTTTACATACACTAAGTTGAATATGCCTTTAAACAGCTTGGAAAATTCCAGAAAATTATGTCATGGCTTTATAAGCTTCTGATAAGCTAATTGACATCATTTGAGTCAATTGGAGGCGTACCTGTGGATGTATTTCAAGGCCTACCATCAAACTCAGTGCCTCTTTGCTTGACATCATGGGAAAATCAAAAGAAATCAGCCAAGATTTTGTGTGGTTCATCCTCGGGAGCAATTTCCAAATGCCTGAAGGTACCACATTCATCTGTACAAACAATAGTATGCAAGTATAAACACCATGGGACCACGCAGCAATCATACCTCTCAGGAAGGAGACCCGTTCTGTCTCCTAGAGATGAACATACTTTGGTGCGAAAAGTGCAGGTACAAAAGTATCTATATCCAAAGTAAAACGAGTCCTATATCAACATAACCTGAAAGGCCGCTCAGCAAGGAAGAAGCCACTGCTCCAAAACCTCCATAAAAAGCCAGACTACGGTTTGCAACTGCACATGGGGACAAAGACTGTACTTTTTGGAGAAATGTCCTCTGGTCTGATGAAACAAAAATACAACTGTTTGGCCATAATGACCATCATTATGTTTGGAGGAAAAAGGGGGAGGCTTGCAGGCCGAAGAACACGACCCAACCGTGAAGCACAGCAGTGGCAGCATCATGTTTCGGGGGTGCTTTGCTGCAGGAGGGACTGGTGCAGTTCACCAAATAGATGGCTCATGAGGATGGAAAATTATGTGGATATATTGAAGCAATATCACAAGACATCAGTCAGGAAGGTTAAGTTTGGTTGCAAATGGGTCTTCCAAATGGACAATGACCACAAGAATATTTCCACAGTTGTGGCAAAATGGCTTAAGGACAACAAAGTCAAGGTTTTGGAGTGGCCATCACGAAGCCCTGAAAATTTGTGGGCAGAACTGAAAAAGAGTGTGTGAGCAAGGAGGCCTACAAACCTGACTCAGTTCCACCAACTCTGTCAGGAGGAATGGGCCAAAATTCACCCAACTTATTGTGGGAAGCTTGTGGAAAGCTACCCGAAATGTTTGACTCAAGTTAAACAATTTAAAGGCAATGCTACCAAATACTAATTGAGTGTATGTAAACTTCTGACCCACTGGGAATGTGATGAAAGAAATAAAAGCTGAAATCATTCTCTACACTATTATTCTGATATTTCATATTCTTAAAATAAAGTGGTGGTCCTAACTGATTTAAGACATGGAATTTGTACTAGGATTAAATGTCAGGAATTGTTTAAATGTATTTGGCTAAGGTGTATGTAAACTTCCGACTTGAACTGTATGTTTGTTATGAAGTTGCAATTGTTTTCTTTATCACAAAATGTTAAAATTAGGTGAAATAAATAGTTATTTTTGACCAAATTATTTGATCCAAAAGGCCCTCTATTCGTGGAATGACCCAGTCCATGTAGTTTACTACACACTACTACCGCTGTTGTTTCATCCTGAGGGAGTTGTGATAGGGTTAGTGCAACAGTGCAACCTAAACTAACGGTTGGAGTTGACAAACAAAACTGTTCCTGGGCCAGCGGAACAGTCTGTTTGCCTCTTAAACACACACACTACTATTTTGTCAGCTTAAATCATTATATTCATTCTAAACAACATTCATATGCTAAATAGGTTCTAAGATGATTTGAACTGTGACAGTTTCCCATACATATGTCTCTCTTCACAACACGGGTCAGTTTGACAAAGATTCACACACAGTCCAGTGTAAATGAGCATACAGACTTGCAGCATACAGAACCACTGGAAAACACCAGCACTCCTGACCAACCAAGACTCTTAGGTATCACCCTTATAAACAGTCTTAATTAAGCTCCAAGGAATATAGCAGGAACAGCCCTTCTCCATAGTACATTGTTGATAATAGCACCTGTCCAGAGCAGCTTACATTAAGTTTGGCTATGACCCAGTATTATAGATGGGACTGAGGAACATTACCATGGAAGATCTAGGCTGCGTTCCAAATGGCACCCTATCCCCTACGTAGTGCACTACTTCCCAAATGACATGTGTTTTCAGAGGATGTTCAAATTGTATCTCTCTCATAGGTCCCTGGAGCTAATCAAATGGTTACTAGAGAGAGAGGGGGACAAACATAGAGGGAACAACAAAGAAAGATAGAGAGTGACAAAGAGAAAGCGAAAGAGACGTCTCTGTTATTTACTGTTGTAAGGTGTCCTCCAAGGACCTTATTTTGTCAAAACTCTTATGAAAAAAGGTTTGTACCCATAGCGGAACCCTTTTTTGTGCCCTCTATTTAGGGTTCTTCATAGAATCCACTATATATATATATATATATATATGTTTCTACCTAGAACACTCTATGAAAGGTTCTGCCTAGAACCCTCTATGAAGGGTTCTAACAAGAACCATTGTATCATCTAACGGCTCTTCTTAGAACCCTCTATGAACGGTTCCACCAGTGTTATTAGCCTTTACGATTAAATTATTTATGACAATACATTATTCACAGTGGGGCAAAAAAGTATTTAGTCAGCCACCAATTGTGCAAGTTCTCCTACTTAAAAAGATGAGAGAGGCCTGTAATTTTCATCATAGGTACACTTCAACTATGACAGACAAAATGAGAAAAAAAATCCAGAAAATCACATTGTAGGATTTTTAATGAATTTATTTGCAAATTATGGTGGAAAATAAGTATTTGCAGCAAAAGAAGCAGAAGAAACCTGAACACAATCCAACCTGGAACTGAGTGAGTAATGTTTAGCCTGAAGCTACTTTTAAAGGCAAGAAGAAAAATAAATTGCAACTATATATTTTACTTTGTAAGGACTGAATGCTAAGTTAAGGCTACCAAGCTTGCTAGGACAGACCAGATCAGATCAATTAGCCATGAGGTGTGAAGTGAGGTTTCTCAAAGCCCTTCAACCCAACAATGGCAGGAGTGTTTCACAGCCTCCCCCACCCAAATGCAGAGACCTTTGAAGCCCCCTCCCTCTATGTAGAGGTCATTACAATACAGTAACCCTGGATTCATCTCTATTTTGAACTGATATGCAGCCAGGACCCTTCAATTGTAAATGACCTCAATAAGAAACAATATTGTTGCTTTGATCATATCAGAAGATATCCTTCTCGCAACCCCCAAAAGCCGAAACTGAAGAGATATATCTAGCTAATGACTTCCTTTTCCACATGGAGAATCAATGGTGGACAGAGACTTGCTACATCAGCTAGCTAACTGTGATTTTTTTTACAAGGAATCTGCCTCCCGAAAAAAGCTTCTCCCCAAGTGAGTGTGACACCTACTCCCATTGCCTGCTGCACTGCTGTTTGGATTGCATCTGGCGATCTGTTCACCATCTGCCCTGGCCTGTCTCCCGTCTGGTACAGGTACCCCTGCCACAATCCCGCCTCTCCCGAGTTTTCACTTGCCTCCAGCACACACGCACTGACTCTGAACTTACAATGGCTAGCCCCAAGTCGTTATATTTTTTTATTGTGCTTTATTTGCCTCGTGACTCTTGCATGCTTTGTTGACTATGAACTTGCTTGTTTACCCAACCGTGGGACAGACTATGTTTGTTCCCACACTCGGGACTCTGGTTACAAGGCCTCCCATCCTATTCTAACCACTTCTCACCGGCTTTGTATTCATGTTACCTGATGATCCTGCTGTACAATATCTAATGCACATTCAAATGTCATACAAAAATCAACACATCAGAGCTCTCCCTGTCCTCTGCTGTGCCTTGATTGTATTACTGCTGATGATATCTGGAAATGTGCATGTACACCCTGGCCCATCTACTGTTGCTAGCCCCAATTCTGACTTGTGCTCTGATATGTGCTTCACTGATTTATGCTTTTGTAAAAGCCTGGGGTTTCTGCACGTTAACACTAGAAGCTTATTACCTAAAATGGATCAATTGAAAGTGTGGGTTCACAGCTCCAATCCAGATGTGTCGGTCATTACTGAGACTTTGTTAAGAAAGAGTGTTTTAAACACTGTTGTTAATCTTTCTGGTCATAACCTTTTTTGTCAAGACACATCTTCCAAAGGTGGTGGAGTGGCAATCTTTACCAAGTAACACCTTCAGTGCTCAGTTGTCTCCATCAAGTCTGTCCCCAAACAATTTGATTTGCTGGTTTTAAGCATTCAACTTTCAAATAGCTCTTTGTTGACTGTTGCTAGGTGTTATCGTCCACCATCAGCAATGGCTTGTACCCTAAATGGCCTAAGCTCACTCCTGGCCAAAAGTCTGAATGTGTTCTGCTAGGTGACCTAAACTGGGACATACTTAAACCACCTGACCAAGTCCTAAAGCAATAGGACTCCCTAAATCTTTCTCAGATTATTACCAATCCCATTGTATGACTCCAAACACCCAGAAAAGGCTACTCTCCTTGATGTTATCCTCACAAATAATCCTGACAGGTATCAGTCTGGTGTTTCCTGTATTGACCTTAGTGATCACTGTTTTACAGCCTGTGTTCGTAATGGCTGCTCAGGGAAATGACCTGTCCTGATTTGTCATAGACGCTTGCTAAAAAACTTCAATGAGCAAGCCTTCCTTCATGAACTGGCCTCTGTAAAATGGTATAGAATCAGCTTGGTCCCTCCCCTCTGTCGAAGACGCTTGGACCTTCTCTTCTTATATTTTCAGTGGTATTGTTAACAAACACGCACCCATAAAGAAAATGAGAAATTGAGAAATGAGTGCACTCAGGCTATCCGGAAGGCCAAAGTTAGTTACTTTAAGGAGCAGTTCTCTCTGTGGGTCTAACCCCAAGAAGTTATGGAAAACGGATAAAAACCTGGAGAATAAACCCTCCTCCTCACAGCTGCCCATGTCCCTTAATGTTGATGATGTGGTTGTTACTGACAAGGAGCAAATGGCTGAGCTCTTTAATCACCACTTCATTAAGTCAGGATTCCTATTTGACTCAGTCATGCTTCCTTGCCCATCCAACATGTCCTCATCTCCTACCCCTTCTAATGTGACTAGCCTCGATGCTCCTCCCTCTTTTTCCCCCTGCCCCGCTACAAAATTTCTCCCTGCAGGCAGTCACTGAGTCCGAGGTGCTCAAGGAGCTACTTAAACTTGACCCGAAAAAACATCTGGGTCAGACGGTTTAGACCCTTTATTCTTTAAGGTTGCAGCCCCGATCATCATCGCCAAGCCAGTCTCTCCTTTCTGTGGAGGTTCCCATTGCTTGGAAGGCAGCCACGGTTTGCCCTTTATTTAATGGGGGAGATCAAGCTGACACTATCTGTTATAGGCCTATTCTTATTTTGCCCTGTCTATCAAAAGTGTTGGAAAAAAGTTGTCAATAATCAACTGACTGGCTTTCTTGATGTCTATAGTATTCTTTCTGGTATGCAATCTGGTTTACGGTCAGGTTATGGATGTGTCACTGCAGCCTTAAAAAGGTCCTAAATTATGTCACCATTGACCTTGATTCTAAGCAATGTTGTGCTGCTATTTTATTGACTAGGCCAAAGCTTGTGATACGGTAGATCAAGGCTCGATGCTAGGCCCCACACTCTTCTCAATTTACATCAACAACATAGCTCAGGCAGTAGGAAGCTCTCTCATCCATTTATATGCAGATGATACAGTCTTATACACAGCTGGCCCCTCAATGGATTTTGTGTTAAACACTCTTCAACAAAGCTTTCTTAGTATCCAACAAGCTTTCTCTGCTCTTACCCTTGCTCTGAACACCTCCAAAACAAACGTAATGTGGTTTGGTAAGAAGAATGCCCCTCTCCCCACCAGTGTGTTTACTACCTCTGAAGGTTTAGAGCTTGAGGTAGTCACCTCATACAAGTACTTGGGAGTATAGCTAGATGGTACACTGTCCTTCTCTCAGCACATATCAAAGCTGCAGGCTAAGGTGAAATCTAGACTTGGCTTCCTCTATCGTAATCGCTCCTCTTACAGCCCAGCTGCAAAACTAACTAAGATGCCATGCAAGAAAACACTCAAACTGTACAGTTTTATCTCCATCTCTTCATTCAAAGACTCATTCATGGACACTCTTACTGACAGATGTGTTGCTGCTTCACGTGATGTATTGTTGTCTCTACCTTATTGCCCTTTGTACTCTTGTCTGTGCCCAATAATGTTTGTACCATGTTTTGTGCTGCTACCATGTTATGCTGCTGCCATATTGTGTTGCTACCATGTTGTTGTCATGTTCTGTTGCTACCATGCTTAGTTGTCATGCATTGCTGCCATGCTGTTGTTGTCTTAGGTCTCTCTTTATGTAGTGTTGTGGTGTTTATCATGTCGTGATGTGTGTTTTGTCCTATATTTTTATTTTATTTTTTATTTTTAATCTCAGCCCTGTACCTGCAGGAGGCCTTTTGCCTTTTGGTAGGCCGTCATTGTACTTGCCTAGTTAAGGTTAAATCAAATAAAAAATAATGAAATTAATCAACCAATCAATGTATATGCAAAAACAAACAATTCTGAAAATCACCTGCAATAGAGCATGCTTGGAAATATGATATATGGTTCTACATAGAACCCTTCTTGCCATCTGAAGAATCATCAAAAAACCCTTTGTTTCAAAAAGTTTTCTGATAAAAAAAACCTATCCCTCTGCAAAGAACCCTACTGGAACCCTTTTTAATAAGAGTGTACACAGGCTTGAGAAGTACCAGCAGGGCCGTGTAGTCTCTAACATCAATGGGGGGCCTGTGGGGTTACTGATCCCTTAGCATCTAAGAGTGGATAGCAGAGTAAAGCAAAAAGCATTGTCAATCCGGCGTTTGCATTGACTGTATAGCAATTACTGCGATGCGGCCTCTGCAGAAGTCAGGGGATTCATACTTCTTGCACTTTGAGGAGCAGAGCTGTTGTGAAGGAAGTTGTCAGCGAAGGGAGATTGTGTTTATACAGGACGTTTGCCTGACCTACCGTCAACCAATCATGTCAATGTGGAGCTATAATGGAGCCCTCTGCATTGTTAAAACATTTGGGAGACGCACGGCATCGCCATACGGAGCTTGATTTGGCATCCGGAGGTGCCGCAATTGTGCCACACCCTTCGTACTGAGCCTCCGATCCACATCAAGCATCAATCGGCTTTAAGAGACTCGCACATATCCTCACATAGTCAGTCACGCAGGCAGAGAAGTACACACACATAAACACGTCGACAAACGAGTACACATGTGCATGCAAGAACGCACTCACAGACACACAGAGTTACCAACATACCCACACGCTTGCCGGTACCTCCATGAACACATTCTCTGTACTACAGCAGCCTCTTGATACTGCTCTATGGTGACATTTGTCTTCAGAAGGACTCACCTCCCTAATGAACACGCATACCAGGCTTCTGAAAGAGGACGTGTGTTGTAATCAAATCAAATGTATTTATATAGCCCTTCGTACATCAGCTGATATCTCAAAGCCTACTGACATGTTGTTTTTGGAATCACAGAGAATCAAATGTGATAAATGCAAGAAAGAAAGAAGTAAAGACGAAACCGGAAAGTCCTGTTTGAGGAGAGGAAAAAAATAAAGCCCTCCCCTCTCTCTCTCATTCTTTCTATCGCTCTGTCTCTATGCAGCTGTCTAAAGCAGCCAAGCCAATTGCAGGTCTCAAGTTCCAGTGGTGTAAAGTACTTTAGTAAAAAATACTTTAAAGTAGTACTTGAGTTGTTTTTGAGGGTATCTGTACATGACTTGACTAATAATATTTACTTTTACTTGTCTTCGGGAATGTAGTGAAGTATGTACTTTTTACTCCATACATTTGAATGCTTAGCAGGAAAGGAAAATGGTCTAACTCACACATCCCTGGTCATCCCTACTGCCTCTAATCTGGCGTACTCTCTAAACACATGCTGCAGTTGTAAATCATGTCTGAGAGTTGGAGCGTGCCCCTGGTTATTCGTAAATAAATAAAATCTAGAAAATATGGCCGTCTGCTTTGCTTAATATAAGGAATTTGAAATGATTTACACTTGTACTTTTACTTTTGATACTTAACACATTTTAGCAGTTACATTTACTTTTGATACTTAAGTATATTTAAACCCAAATACTTTTAGACTAACTCAAATAGTTTTTTACTGGGTGACTTTCACTTGAATCATTTTCTATTAAGGTATCTTTACATATACTCCAGTATGACAATTGGGTACTTTTTCCACCAATGTCAAGTCTCTCACAGTGCAGCCAAGCCACTTAGAAACGTACTGCCTAAGAACAGAACAGGAAAAGTATCCCATAGCTCCCATAGGAATAGACTAAACACGGACAACACATGGTTAGGAAGGGACTATGTCCTGAGATTGTGGGTCGTAGACATTATGCAGGTACTATTCATCTGCAGTGGTTCTACACCATAGCGCTGTGCACCATGATGTGAAGTTGCGTGGAAAGCTAAAGCTAAAGAAGACCCATTGGGTTCTGTCAGTGCATGCAGTAACCAACTCAACAGGCAACTAACTGCTGGTAGAACAAGTGTCCGGCAGCTCAAATCACCCTGTATCATTGGTGCAGCGGAGAGAACAGTTTTGCAGGTGCACATTGAAGGGCTCTCTGTGGAATATTTCATACATCAATATCAGATCAATTTCTATAAAATCTTTGCAACTGAAAATGCCGTCCTCAGGAACTTCAGCTTGCAATCAACATAGTATAGCCTACATGCACAAAATATGTGAGTAGACCTCCTTGTGCATGAACATGAACACTTTGGGATATGCAACCATGGCAGATCATTAATGGATATTAAACCAAGAGGAAACTTTACAGCATGATAAGGGCCAGTGCGGAAAGTTTTTACTGATGGGAGGGTGACCTTTGAACTAAAGGCAAACTCCACGTCCACACAACCCTGGCAGTATGGACAAGGGCCCCAAGGCAGCAACCAAAGATAATGATTATGTAACCCTCAACTACCACTGCAGTCAGTTTGTGTAGAGGCTAGAATGTAAAACAATTTCCAGTAAAATGTACAGTGTATTACTGGTAGCAATTTGCCAATAATTTATTGTAATTTATTTTACACTACAGCTATTGTATTTCATTTTATGGTAATCCATTTTACAGTACCAACATGTTTACTGCATTCTAATTTACAGTATATTACTGGAATTACCCATTACCCATTTTTTCTTTAATGAGTCCGACGCGAAGAATATACTGCTTCTCCAAGACCAGGCCCAAATCCCCATTATTCGTGTAAAGAAAATACGGAAATTCAAGGGGCGGAGATTGGGGTGCCTTGTGAGAATTTGTCGGCGAGTGGGTAACCCGCCTCTACCATCCGTTCTTTTGGCCAACATGCAATTACTGGAGAATAAAGTGGATGATCTCCGTTCGAGACTATCCTAGTAATGGGACATTAAAAACTGTAATATCTTATGTTCCACTGAGTTGTGGCTGAATGACGACACCGATAACCCAGCCACCTGTTTATTTTCTGTGCATCGGCAGAACAGAACCGCTATGTCTGGTAAGACAAAGGGTGGGGTGTGTGTCTATTTGTCAATAACAGCTGGTGTGCGATGTCTAATATTAAGGAAGTCTCAAGGTATTGCTTGCCTGAGTACCTCATGATAAGCTGTAGACCACACTATCTACCAAAATACTGTATTACACTGTATTTCATTGCTCTGGCATCAAGTTTTTATTTATTTATTTATTTCACCTTTATTTAACCAGGTAGGCAAGTCGAGAACAAGTTCTCATATTCAATTGCGACCTGGCCAAGATAAAGTAAAGCAGTTCGACTCATACAACAACACAGAGTTACACATGGAGTAAAACAAACATACAGTCAATAATACAGTAGAAAAATAAGTCTATATACAATGTGAGCAAATGAGGTGAGATAAGGGAGGTAAAGGCAAAAAAAGGCCAAGGTGGCGAAGTAAATACAATATAGCAAATAAAACACTGGAATGGTAGATTTGCAGTGGAAGAATGTGCAAAGTAGAGATAGAAATAATGGGGTGCAAAGGAGCCAAATAAATAAATACAGTAGGGAAAGAGGTAGTTGTTTGGGATAAATTATAGATGGGCTATGTACAGGTGCAGTAATCTGTGAGCTGATCTGACAGCTGGTGCTTAAAGCTAGTGAGGGAGATAAGTGTTTCAAGTTTCAGAGATGTTTGTAGCTCGTTCCAGTCATTGGCAGCAGAGAACTGGAAGGAGAGGCGGCCAAAGGAAGAATTGGTTTTGGGGGTGACCAGAGAGATATACCTGCTGGAGCGGATATACAGGTGGATGCTGCTATGGTGACCAGCGAGCTGAGATAAGGGGGGACTTTACCTAGCAGGGTCTTGTAGATGACCTGGAGCCAGTGGGTTTGGCGACGAGTATGAAGCGAGGGCCAACCAACGAGAGCATACAGGTCGCAGTGGTGAGTAGTATATGGGGCTTTGGTGACAAAGCGGATGGCACTGTGATAGACTGCATCCAATTTATTGAGTAGGGTATTGGAGGCTATTTTGTAAATGACATCGCTGAAGTCGAGGATCGGTAGGATGGTCAGTTTTACGAGGGTATGTTTGGCAGCATGAGTGAAGGATGCTTTGTTGCGAAATAGGAAGCCAATTCTAGATTTAACTTTGGTTTGGAGATGTTTGATGTGAGTCTGGAAGGAGAGTTTACAGTCTAGCCAGACACCTAGGTATTTGTAGTTGTCCACATATTCTAAGTCAGAACCGTCAAGAGAAGTGATGCTGGACGGGCGGGCAGGTGCAGGCAGCGATCAGTTGAAGAGCATGCATTTAGTTTTACTTGTATTTAAGAGCAGTTGGAGGCCACGGAAGGAGAGTTGTATGGCATTGAAGCTCGTCTGGAGGGTTGTTAACACAGTGTCCAAAGAAGGGCCAGAAGTATACAGAATGGTGTCGTCTGCGTAGAGGTGGATCAGAGACTCACCTGCAGCAAGAGCGACGTCATTGATGTCTACAGAGAAGAGAGTCAGCCCAAGAATTGAACCCTGTGGCGCCCCCATAGAGACTTTCAGAGGCCCGGACAACAGGCCCTCCGATTTGACACACTGAACTCTATCAGAGAAGTAGTTGGTGAACCAGGCGAGGCAATCATTTGAGAAACCAAGGCTATTGAGTCTGCCGATGAAGATGTGGTGATTGACAGAGTTGAAAGCCTTGGCCAGGTCAATGAATATGGCTGCATAGTATTGTTTCTTATCGATGGCGGTTAAGATATCGTTTAGGACCTTGAGCGTGGCTGAGGTGCACCCATGACCAGCTCTGCAACTAGATTGCATAGCGGAGAAGGTGCGGTGGGATTCGAAATGGTCGGTAATCTGTTTGTTGACTTGGCTGTCGAAGACTTTAGAAAGGCAGGGTAGGATAGATATAGGTCTGTAGCAGTTTGGGTCAAGAGTGCCCCCCCTTTGAAGAGGGAGATGACCGCAGCTGCTTTACAATCTTTGGGAATCTCAGACGACACGAAAGAGGTTGAACAGGCTAGTAATAGGGGTTGCAGCAATTTCGGCAGATAATTTTAGAAAGAAAGGGTCCAGATTGTCTAGCCCGGCTGATTTGTAGGGGTCCAGATTTTTGCAGCTCTTTCAGAACATCAGCTGACTGGATTTGGGAGAAGGAGAAATGGGGAAGTTACAGTGAATATCTCAGTATTGTATTAGCACTAACCAGATATAGTCAGATATACTGTATATCATAAGATATCTGGTGGTACTGAACAAAAATATAAACGCAACATGTAAAGGGTTGGTTCCATGTTTCATGGTCCCACGTTCCATACGCACAAAAAGCTTATTTCACTCAAATATTGTGCACAAATTTGTTTACATCCCTGTTCGTGAGCATTTTGCCTGTGTCAAGATAATCCATCTACCTGACAGGTGTGGCATATCAAGAAGCGAATTAAACAGCATGATCATTACACAAGTGCACCTTGTGCTGGGGACAATAAAAGGCCACTTTAAAATGTGCAGTTTTATCTCAAGTTTTGAGAGAGTGTACAATTGGAATGTTGACTATCGGAATGTCCACCAGAGTTGAATGCACAGAGATACAGGGATGTGATCCTGAGGCCCATTGTCGTGCCATTCATTCGCACCATCGCCTCATGTTTCAGCATGATAATGCACGATATCATGTCACAAGGAACTGTACACAATTCCTGGAATATGAAAATGTCCCAGTTCTTTAATGGCCTGCTTTATTCACCATACATGTCACCCATTGAGCATATAAGGATCGAAGCGTGTTCCAGTTCACGCCAGTATCCAGTAACTTTGCACAGCCATTGAAGAGGAGTGGGACAACATTCCACAGGCCTCAATCAACAGCCTGATCAACATTATGCAAAGGAGATGTGGTGTCATACTGCGTGAGGCAAATGGTGGTCACACCAGATACTGACTGGTTTTCTGATCCACGCCCCTGCTTTCTTTAAAAGGTATTGGTAAACAACAGATGCAATATCTGTATTCCCAGTCATATGATATATCCGTACATAAGGACTAACAGATGTAATAAAATTGACTTGATTTCCTTATATGAACTGTAACAGTAAAATCTTTGAAATTGTTGCATTTATTTTTCAGTATATGTTTATTCAGTATACATTTTATTATTAAGTAACTACTGCCACATATCACTTCAATTGGTACAGCACTCTCACTAAAGGCTGCAACAAATATAACCACTTACAAAGCCTTAAAATATGTTAATGATCAGCGATTCTTTCTCTTCCCACAATATTTCTCCACAATAAACCATAATTTACAGTTTGCTGCAGTAAATATATAGCAAAACAGCAATACAGTACTTTGCTGTTGAATTGTATTGAAAATAAAATCAGCAATTTCTAATAGTGCATATTTAACTATATACACTGTATATTTCAGCATACCAACTGATATTTTGGTTTTTATATCACCTGCAATTTAGACCCTAACAAAAGCATCTAAACTGACAGTGACTACTGGGCAAAACAGATCAAAGAGACATGGCTAGCAACTCAAATATTAAAGGTTCTCTGGTCAGAGGGTGTGCTCGCCACCACCCGCCCCGAGATGCAAGCACGGCAGGGCCCCGCCCCCGGCCCAAAGTGATTTTCCAAGGGCAGTACCAAGTCCCGCCCGACACCAGCTGAGCGTGGAATCGAGCGTACCCATAACTACCCGGACCAGCATACAGCGTGAAGCCAAACCACAAAACGTAAATAACAAAAAAGCAAAACATACAATAATCCTACGCCCACCCCCACCCCTGATTGGAGGAACTCAAACATTTACACTGTACATTTGTGTATATAACTATTTCAACGCTCATCAATTCTACCCTTCAGACAGCCACAGATCAACCCAAATTTCCCAATAAATCATCATTGTAACATTTCCCCAAGCAATACATCTCTCCATTCTCCCATGGCGTCACACTCGGGACTTGAATCTCCCCATCTGCAACATTTCTGCCAAAACTGCCCTGAAAATAAACATTTTACCCAAGGCAGCAATGATATTTCCTATTGACTGACTGTGGTCCTTCAAATCGCCTAACAATAGAGTTTCCAGGTCCAACCGCACCCTGATATTATGGCATAACAACCATTCCTGGACCTGACTCCAAAAACAAGCTCCCGACGGACAGTACCAAAAGAGATGCTCTACAGATTCTACCTCATGGCAGAGTCTGCAACTGTCTGACTGTTGAATTGTATATAATATCTTATATTGAAAAAAGCTAAATTGATGCATCAGTTGTTGTCTTGTATATCAGTTCATAAACCCGATGCCATGGTATTGGGACATCGAAACTCTGTTCCCAACTATCTTGTATGTAGCATAGTGGCCAACCCTCTTGACCATAAGTGAAACAGATTTTTTACGATCTATATTAGCTATTTTAAACAATTTATGATGTTTAATTGGTGGCAGACAAACAAATTCATTCCAACTCTGTATGGCTTCATTTAAAATAAGGTGACATAAAACAGGGTTCCATTGTCAATCCACCAGAAATTGATAGTTTTAATCTGTATAACAGCAAATAGCCCCCTTTTAAACATCAGATGTGCCTCTCTAAGAGTAGCTTTGAGAGAGAGAGAGAGAGAGAGGTGTTTAATGCCTTGATATTTAGTAGTTTTAGCTCTCCAAACTCAAATATAAAAACAATTTGTTGCTGATACTTTGATCTGTCTCCTATATAAACATAATTTTTAGGGAACCACTACCACATACCATTTAAATTGGTACAGCATTCTCACTAACGGGTGAAACAAATATAACTGCTTATTAGACACACCTCAAAATATGTTAATGAGTAAGAAACAACAATACCACACACCCACTAGTGTTCAAAAGGGTTTTGCCACTCCAAAAATCCAGTATTGATATTGTATTCTGAATCACAGTAAATTACTGGCAGCAATTGGCCAGGAAGTTACTGTAGTGTTTCAGGACAAGGTTTGTAGAATTCCTGAAATACAGTATATTATCGTATTCTGTGGGGACACAGCATTCTCACTCACGGTTGCAACAAATATTGGCGGCAGGTAGCCTTGCTGTTGGACCTGAAAGGTCGCTTGTTTGAATCCCCGAGCCAGCAAGGTGGAAAAATCTCAACAACTGCTTCCTGGGCGTCTATTAAAGCAACCCCCAACACTTCTCTGATTTAAAGGTTGGCTTAAATGTGGAGGATACATTTGGTTGAATGCATTCAATTGTGCAACTGTCTAGGTATCCCCTTTCCCCAAATATAGCTTATTTAAGGCAGACCTTGAAATATGTCAGACTCCCTAAACTGAATAGAGTAGGTCACTGTAGAATGCACAATACCTTTATGTAAACACTGTAGAATGCACAGTAAAATACCATAAATGTGTTACACAGTATTAATTATGGTGCATTGTCAGAGACTCTCCTCCCACAATGCACCGTAATTAATACTGTAAAACACATTTATGGTATTTTACTGTGCATTCTACAGAAAGGTCTTGTGCATTCTATGGTAATCTATTGTATTCAGTTTATACAATAACATACTGTTGATTAAGTTACTGATACAATTACAAAACGTCTAACAGTATATCCTTACCAAGCCTCACAGAGAATACTGTGACCCATGTGTAACAAATTCAGAAAAATAGTGGATGACTAAAAGAAGGCAACAAATGGGTTAAAATCTCAACTAGCCTGGCTGTGGAAAAACCCAGGCAGCATTCCTGTAGCTTGGGGGACTGGGACAGGTACAGCAGGATTTGGGTCAAGTTTCAGACTCACAGAGGAAGTGTGCAATTTGGCCACCCTCAGAGTGGGGTCACAGCCAGGGCCTGCCATTATCAACAGCGACCCTGGAGCAATTGGGGTTAAGTACTGTACCTTGCTCAAGATTTTTCACCTTGTCGACATGGGGATTCGAACCCGATGCTCCAACCTCTAGGCTACATGCCGCTCCAACCTCTAGGCTACATGCCGCTCCAACCTCTAGGCTACATGCCGCTCCAACCTCTAGGCTACATGCCGCTCCAACCTCTAGGCTACATGCCGCTCCAACCTCTAGGCTACATGCCGCTCCAACCTCTAGGCTACATGCCGCTCCAACCTCTAGGCTATCCAACCTCTAGGCTACATGCCGCTCCAACCTCTAGGCTACATGCCGCTCCAACAACTGTACTCCCAGACAAACATTTTAGCTCCATCACTGAATATGTCCTCAACACCGCCTCTCACCCCTATTTGACATATCAAGAAAAACTTCAAAGTGTAGGCTAACTGGTGGATGGGACAATAAAACATATGTTTTTGTCTTAACTTAACACTTCTGCAATGAGACAAATCTTGAACATTTTCTATAAGTTAAATGCATATCCTAAAATAGAACATCTCTCTCAAGCTCCAATTATTAGGGTAAGGCTCCACTAGGGCCAACATTTGTTACTTTGATTCAAGGAGTGTGCAGTGCAACATGTAGCCTAGTCTATGCGTGGGAAAGAATAACTTAACAATGTCTTGCATGTGCAACTTGGAGTATAAGACTGTCACAAAACTCTCATGGGCAGTTGTTTATTCATAGTAGTAACCGAGTACAAGAGTTATGAACGGCCATACATCACGAAAAGCATGTATCGATATCCATGTCGGATGCGTCGGCGTGCTCGATGTGAAATCAGATTATACAATAACAATGGCCCCAGATATCTTGTTGCAACAATATCCATTCATAGATTTTCTGTTATTTTGCTGAAACTATAAATAAGAATGGAATAAATTCCCTCAAAAACATCAGTCGATGAACACAGGCAAATTCGAATCGTAACATTTAAATTCTATGTCAACAACATATAGACATAAAGTAATGCAATTCACATCAATATGTGCAGTAATAAAGCGCTCAAATTGATCTACCTTACAGTAGACAGCCCGATCTGAAGCCGCCATATCGTCAGAAATCTAGGTGCGTTGAGAAACTGTCAGTGCGAGATCGGGAGGAACGAGGAGAGAAAAATAGTCCCCTTCAACACGTCCTTGTTTGTCTCCTAAACAACGCTGTCGCTGTCAAAATTCCCCACCACACAGACCATAGAGCTCGACCCACCCGCCGGAACTGACGTCATAACTGACAGCTGAGGCAAAGAAGCACACACCCCTGACACACCTATCATTTCAACGAATAGAAAAAGTTCATTAAAAGATCTCAATTGTCGAACCTCGCGTCCTCGCTCATCGTCTCCTTCTCAACATCCATTGGATGAGAAAGCCAGATGTCCCGCCTCTCTGTCCTTCTCCTCCAATAGATTTTGAGAAGGAGGAGGGGAGAGAGCACTCGAGAAGGATGATAATTGAGATTCTCCCAATGTATTTTCCTTGTTCAGGACGCCTCTTAACAATGAAATGACGTGAGGGGGAGCAAGGCAAGAACAGTCCGCATCATCCAACTCTGTCCACTCGTAGCTGTTTGCCAATGTAGTAGGAAAGAATGTCACAGAAGCATCAATAACACTAAATATGGGCATTATAAGAACTTTCATGCTCCACTTTTGTGCCCTCATATCTACATTTACTCAATGTTTATATACCTGTATTACCATGTTATAAACATAAACACACACACAAACACACAGGTCGTTATTGTAAAATATAATGGGTTCTCAATGACTTACCTGTTAAATAGTGGCAAAATAAACACACACATTCCACTTCAAGTGCCCCTACTAGTTCCCTGAATCCCATGTCATGCCCCCCTCTGCCTCCACAGCTCACCACTGGCCCTAGAGAGTACACTCTTAAAATATGCTGGGTTATTTTTGACTCAGCCAGTTGGGTCACTTGAAAGCCTTGTTCACATTAGCAGTTTGAAGTGACTCAAATCCTATTTATTTGCATATCCGATTCGAATCTGTTCTTTCTCCTTTTTTTTTGAACAGCCAAAAAACACCTGTACTATGACCACTAGTGTAGCCATGTTACCTTTGTAGGTGATTTGAAGTCAGATACAAATCGGATTCCTGGCCATGTGACTTGTGTCTGAATGGTCAAATCTGATTTATTTACCCTCAAGTGGCTTTTAGACTGTTATTTGACATATCTTGTTGCTTGCTAGCTACTCTGTTTAAAGTTTTGACAAGACTTTAAGGTAGCTAACTAGCTTGTTAATTGTTTACAAACAAATCAGTGAATGTGCTAGAAAGCTAAACAGCTACCTAGCTATCTAGTTGACTGCTGTGGCTAGCTATCTAGTTGACTGCTGTGGCTAGCTAGCCAGTTAACTACTGTGGCTAGCTAGCTAGTTGACTGCTGTGGCTAGCTAGCTAGTTGACTGCTGTGGCTACCTAGCTAGTTGACTGCTGTGGCTAACCAAAAAGGACTTGTTTTGTAAGTTGGATAATTTATTCTTTGAGGCTTTAAAAGTGTTCTTACACTATACTTTTGAACATTCAAAGCAACTGTGAAACATCCGTGGCCGGCATTGTTGCCACCTTAGCTTGCTACATAACTTCTGAGCGATAGGAAGCATGAGCACCAGCAATCAGCCTACACCACTGTGAACACACACCTGTTGTTACTATGACCACTAGCGTAGCCATGTCAGCAAATTACTGCTGTCTGAACACACACAAATTCGATTTGGTTACTTGTAACTTGCTGTTTTGACAGTCAGTAGTCCAAAATGGATTTAAAAAACAAAACTGATCTGAGCATTAAGGCCTGCAGTGTGAACAGTTGGGTTATTGAGCTATGATCCACAGCGTTAGAGCAGAAGACTGGAGGCGTGGCTTAACAGGGCGTGGCTGTCAAATAGTTATTTTTGGCCACCTGTGAGAGTACATGTAATTCTGGTTAATCTATTCTGTTGTATTGTCAACACATGTTAAGGGTGAGCACTGACACTTTGGTAGCTTAATGAGGCTTACATAAGTTGAGTTCCTCAAATGCCTATGCGTATCCCAACGTTGGAGTAGTTACAACTTTATATTATTTAAACAATGTTATTAATTGTATATTAAAAAGGTAATTATTATTCCCATGTTAAATATATTTTTGAATGACTAAAATATTACCCTTAATATTTGTTTTAGATAAAAATGCTACATTGTGAAGAAAAATTACTTTATAATTCATGTCTGACTACTAGGAAGTTTGAACAGACATGCTGAGTGGGCATGGGGGCCTATATTCATGAGCTCCCCCTAACTGACAGCTCTTTGAAACACCTATGTCAAACAACTTGAATGTAGTGAGCAGCATTATTCTCTTATACCACTTTGGTGATACACAAAGCAACTCAAACATTGAAATTGCATCAATTATATATCTCCCATTTGCTGTAGTACACAGCAGCACACATGCATGTGTTGACTTGGCAACTATATCTTGAAAGACCCCCCCCCCTTTTGTTCCAAGACCCCCCCTTTTGTTCCAAGACCCCCCCTTTTGCACCAGACACAGATTAATAGTGAAACATATAAGTATATTTGCCATAGATTAAAACTGTAAACTTTGTTAATATATTTGCTGACAATTTACAGTCAAATGTTGGCACCAGTAGAGTAGCTATCTTGCTATATAAATCACGCCCTTCTGCAAACACGCCTTCTCCGATGTTGGTTACAAGGCATCATTTAGTTAAATTGGGTAGAAGAATATCACGTTACCATTGACGTATTAAAATGAGAAAGTTAGGGTGATGTTACCATGTGCCCTTAACAATCCTGCTTCCTAAATCCAAATAGTTTGACACAGGGCAGGGGACCAGTAACTTCATGATCAAACTTCTCTTTTTATTCTTTGATCTGGTTCAATCCAAGTATCATCAAAATTCAAGAAAACTATTATTTTGACTGTTCATGACCATTAAAATTTTTAAAGAGCAAAATATTGAAGAAAATTTAACATTTAGTGTGTACAAAAATAACATAATGAAGAGGAATGACATGTTCGCTCACGGGTGGCCAAAAATACCTATTTCAAAGAAACACCCCCAATAGGCCACACCTCCTGAAAATAATCTATGGATCACATTAAAAAAAGACATCCAGTATGAAAGTGAATAAAAACTGATGGCTAAATAAACCCATGTTTGATTAATCCAAAGGTGTGACCTATTTGGGGCTTTGGCAACCCATGAGGATAAATGTCATTCATGTCCATCATTTTAAGTTTGTGCACCATAAATTTGTATTTTTACTCAATTGTTTTGCACATCACACCTTCTGATCTAAATTGCAAACATAACATGATATGGTGGATGGTCTCCTCTCAGCTGATGGAGCTATCTCCGTCCCTCTGGAAGGTGACCCAAGCATCCTGGTGATCTCTGTTTTGCTGGTTTTCTGTTCTACCTGATAATTCATTGCACACACCTAACTCAGTCCCTAATTAGAGGGAAAAAATTTAAACATTTAGCGGAATTTGGTTCAAGGTCCAAAGTTGAGTTTGTGGGCGTTTGGTATATGACGTACAGCAGACACGTGGGAGTACTATCACTGACCTCCGGGTTTTGTGCTTCCAGGTGTGTCTGTTCGCTGCTCAGGTTGTCCTTCTTCTCCTCTACAGATCCAACACCTGTCCCGGTTCCAGGTTTCCTCCAGATGTGACGCTTGACATTCAGGTCAAAAAGTTCAATCTCAGTTTCATCAGATCAGAGAATATTGTTTCTCATGGTCTGAGAGTCTTGAGGTACCTTTTGGCAAACACCAAGTGGGCTGTCAAGTGCCTTTTACTGAGGAGCGGCTTCAGTCTGAACAATCTACCCTAAAGGCCTGATTGGTGGAGTACTGCAGAGATGGTTGTCCTTCTGGAAGGTTCACACATCTCCACAGAAGAACTCTGTCAGAGTGACCATCGGGTTCTTGGTATCCTCCCTGACCAATGCCCTTCTCCCCCGATTGGATTGCTTAGTTTGGCCGGGTGGCCAGCTCTAGGAAGAGTCTTGGTGGTTCCAAACTTCTTCCATTTAAGAATGATGGAGGCCACTGTGTTCTTGGGGACCTTCAATGCTGCAGAAATGTTTTGTTACCCTTCCCCAGATTTGTGCCTCAACACAATCCTGTCTTGGAGCTCTACGGACAATTCCTTCGACCTCATGGTTTGGTTTTTGCATTGACATGCACTGTCAAGTGAGGGACCTTATATAGACAGGCGTGTGCCTTTCCAAATCGAAAGAATTTACTACAGGTGGACTCCAATTAAGTTGTAGAAACAAGTCAAGAATGATCAATGGAGAAAGGATGCATCTGAGCTCAATTTCGAGTCTCATAGCAAAGGGTCTGAATAGTTATGTAAATAAGGTATTCCTGTTTTTTATCTTTAATAAATGTGTAAAAAATGTATAAAAACCTGTTTTCGCTTTGTCATAAAGGGGTGTTGTGTGTAAATTGTTTAGGGATTAAAAAAATATCAATTTTAGAATAAGCCTGTAATGTAACAAAATGTGGAAAAAGGCAAGGGGTCTGAATACTTTTCCGAAGGTACTGTACATAGGCACTTAGGATATATTTACTTCGAAATGAATTACATTTTAAAGTTCAAATTAAATCCATAATTTAAAATTCCAAAAAATAAACAATTCAAACAATACATAATCAATTTACATTAGATACATTAACAAAGGGTCATCCAATCAAACAAAAACAAAACAAAAGCAATACATATATATTTTTTAAAGTCAGTCAATCAGTCACTCCGTCCACGATGTGTCTGTGTCCTTGTGTTGTGGTAGGGGAAGGGATGTGGTCTGGGCTGGCAGTTGCTGAAAGGAATTGGCAGGTGTGGTTGGTCGGTGCTGTTTCCAGGGTTGGTGCTGGTGTTGTGGCTTGGACTGGGAAAACCTGAGTTGGTACTTCTCTTGGGACTGGGACTGGGACTGGAGGCCAAGGGTTGGTGCTGGGGACCGGGAAGAAAAAAAACAGGAACCAGTAACTAGGGCTGCTGCAGGTGCTAGGTCAAGATTTGGGTCTGTAGAGAAGGGGAAGGACAACCTGAGCAGCGAGCAGACACATCATGACGTTGGGTTATTGGGGGATGGGTCCAGGTCTGGTGTTGGCATTGTCATGGCAGATTTTGATATGGACCTCTAGCGGGTTGCTTGTGTTGGGTGGTCTTGACATGCCTCCCCACTAACTACCTGGTGAAACCCTGTACTGTCTTGGTGATGGAATGGGGAATGCTGTGAAGGCAGTTCAGAGGGTCCAAGGGGTCTGGACTGAGGCTGGCTGGTTTGCTGTTGTGTGGGATCAGGGACAGGAAGGGCTACAGGATGTGGCTCTGGGTCATTAAGGAGCGGGGTGGAGGAGTTAGGGGCAATAGGGGGCATGATAGGGAGGTCTGGGTCCATTGGTGGTATGATGAGGGGTCTGGGTTTGGCGGGAGTGTTCGCTGGCGTCGGGGGTTTGTGTTCTGGTGTGGTCTTCTGGTCTGGTCTCTTGTTGGTCTGTTGTTTGTCTGGTCCATTTGGTCATTTTTGTCCAGTTTGGGTAGTTGTCATCTACGAACTGGAATTGTGTGGTGAGGGGGTCTTCCAGTTGTATGACCTCACTCTCAGTTAAATGGGGCTGAATCTACGCACTTTCTGAATTTTGACCAAAAGTATTTTAGTAACTGGGGGGTCCTGAAACTGCCTTCAAATGATTCCTGTGGCGCTGGGGGTTTCACGGGGCAGTTCACGTCAGACGGCACAAAGCCCATTCCTCTCTGGAGAACTACCCTGCTGAATTCCAGGCGGGTCATGGTTTCTGGTCTGGTGGTTGTTGTTGCTGGTCCTGCTGTTCCCTGGCGTTTGACGGCTCCATCCTTGGCAGGCTCCTCGTTGGAGATTAGTGTCAGCCTCACTGCATCGTAGTGACTTATCGAAGTATGTATTTCAATACTTCTGAGTATTTTGTCATTTGTATTACACTGGGCTGAACTATAGTCCAATGTATTATGTAACAATATATTTCTGGGAGCAGTAATTTGTATTTTCAAAATACAAAATACTTTCTATTCATTTTTTCATAGCAGATCACTATGGTCCCCTTTCACCTTGCATTGGTGTCAAAAGTCTGATGGCACTATGGTGTGATAAGAGCATTTGCTAAATTAACTAAACATAAATGTGCATGTAAAAATGGACAATTGTAAAGCACGCTGAGTATTATTCCAGTAAGCTCCGCCCAAAACAAGGTTTAGTCTAGAAGGAATACATATTTCGTCAAAATTGACGTTTCACTGCAGGTTTAGGATAATTAACGTAGCAGGTTAGGAGAATTAGGTTAAGTTGTATCCCATCTAGCCATGACCCCGAAACAAGGCCAATAACATAATGAATAAAAATGTAAATGCAACATGCAACAATTTCAAAGATTTTACTGAGATACAATTCATATAAGGAAATCATTCATTGTAAATAAATTCATCAGGCCCTAATCTATGGATTTCACATGACTTGGAATACAGATATG
This sequence comes from Oncorhynchus nerka, assembly GCF_034236695.1. Classification (NCBI taxonomy): domain Eukaryota; kingdom Metazoa; phylum Chordata; class Actinopteri; order Salmoniformes; family Salmonidae; genus Oncorhynchus; species Oncorhynchus nerka. Next base: position 47,382,232 of record NC_088404.1, read on the forward strand.
CATCTGTTGGTCACAGATACCTAAAACAAAAAAGGTAGGGGTGTGGATCATAAAACCAGTCAGTATCTGATGTGACCACCATTTGTCTCATGCAACGCAACACACTCCTTCGCATAGAGTTGGCCAGGCTGTTGATTGTGGCCTGTGGAATGTTGTCCAACTCCTCTTCAATGGCTGTGCGAAGTTGCTGGATATTGGCGGGAACTGGAGCATGCTGTTGTAGATGTTGATCCAGAGCATTCCAAACTTGCTTAATGGGTGACATATCTGGTGAATATGCAGCACATGCAAGAACTGGGACATTTTCAGCTTCCAGGAATTGTGTACAGATATTTGTGACGTGGGGCTGTGCATTGTCATGCTGAAGCATGAGGAGATGGAGGTGGATGAATGTCACGACAACGGGCCTCAGGATCTCGTCATGGTATCTCTGTACAGTCAAATTGCCATAGATAAAATGAAATTGTGTTCCTTGTCCGTAGCTTATGCCTGCCCATACCATAACCCCACCACCACAGTGGGGCACTATGTTCACAACGTTGACATCAGCAAACCACTTGCCCACAAGACACACATGGTCTGCGGTTGTGAGGTCGGTTGGACGTACTGACACGTTTTCTAAAATGACTTTGGAGACAGTTTACAATAAATTAACATTCAATTCTCTGGCAACAGCTCTGGTGGACATTCCTGCAGTCAGCATGCCAATTGCGCGTTCCCTCGAAACTTTAGACATCTGTGGCATTGTGTTGTGTGACAAAATTGCACATTTTAAATTGGCCTTTTATTGTCCCCAGCACAAGGTGTAACGATAATGTGGTTTAATCAGCTGCTTGATGTGCCACACCTGTAAGGTGGCTGGAGTAGCTTGGAAAATGAAAAATGCTCACTAACAGGAATGTAAACAAATTTGTGCACAACTCTTTAGAGAAGTACATTTTCTGTGCATATGGAACATTTTTGGCTTATTTTATTTCAGCTCATGAAACATGGGACCAACACTACAAGTTGCGTTTATATTTTTGTCCAGTGTAATACCCTGTGTGCTTTGCAGTTCATTTTGGTATGTCCATTTTCACATAAACATTTACATATTGGTCATTTGGCAAACACGCTCATCCAGAGTGACTTACAGTCAGTGCATTCAACTAAAGCAGATAAACAACACATATCACAGCCATAGCAAATAAAAGGGTTCTGTAACCGTTACTGAGAATGTTGTTGCTGTTTGTGTCGTCTACTTGAAAATGTCCTTCTGTATTTTAAAATACTAAATACGTATTTAAATTAAATCAATTTCAAAGTACAATTATTTTCTAGATTATTTTGATACGTTGCTCTTTATTGTATTTTGTAATTGTAATTTGGTAGTTTTGCCCATAGCCTGATGAAAAGGTCATATAATTCTGTCCAAACAAAACAGGCATACCAGGGCAGGAGGACCTTGTCAATGAGAAGCTTGTATAAAATGTCAAAAACACTTAATTCTAAATAATTGCTTTCATGTAGCTTAAATTCTTCGGCCACGCTAATGTGAAAAATAGGAAAAACAGTCCATATCATTGTGAGGAATGCCAAACGCATCATAGCGTGGAGTATTAAGTTACCCACAGTTCATATGATTTAGCAGAACATGCATTAAAACCTTGAGGAGAATGTGATAACATATGGATATTGCAATAATTGTTGCACTAAGTTCAACATTAGTGGACCATTTTTGTTTGTACAGGCCTGGCCAGGTGCTGAGTGTGCAACAACCCGTCCACTGATTACATTTCTCCTGCAGCCTGTTTCTTCATGTTCTGTCCCCGGTCTGGACTCCATCACACTGTGCCATTGGCAGAGTGCTGTGTGTTGCTCCATCAGACCCTGGCTGCTGGCCCAGATACCTTCCTCTTCTTCCCGTACCCTGGGGCCAGTTTGTACCCTCCAGACCCCTGTGCTCCAAATACTGTGCTCCACACGAGCGCATGCACACACACATACACGGCCCTGTGGCAAGCGGTAATCGACAGCTCTCTGCATTCCCTGGAGCGGCTCCAAGGCCCCAGCCATGGCACTGGAGGTTTTTCCCTGTGAAGAAAGGATCATTAAGAAGATAGGGCTCATTTCAACACTTTTTGAACATGTCTCAGAGGGGTTGTCAAAAAAAAAAGAGTGTCCAGCCATCGGATTTACAGTCTCTCTGTCTGCACCTCTTTGTTTGGTTTCACAATCTGAATCTGGGAATGGACACAAAATGTTTCCCCACAGCTCCTTCATGGGGGATCAACCCATTGACTCCCAATGAGACAAAATGGCATAACCATACAGATATACAATATAAACTAAGCAAAAAAAGAAACGTCCCTTTTTCAGGACCCCCTTTTTTCAAAGATAATTTGTAAAAAAAAAACAAATAACTATCATTGTCTTCAAATATCATTGTCTGAACTACTGACCTACACTGAACAAAAATATAAATGCAACATGTACAGTGTTGGTCCCATGTTTTATTAGCTGAAATATATGTATTTTGAAATGGTTCATATGCACAAAAAATGTTATGAGCATTTCTCCTTTGATAAGATAATTAATCCACCTGGAAGGTGTGGCATATCAAGAAAGGGGGAGGGGGGTGCTGAGGAGTATTTCTGTATGTAATTAAACCCTATTGTGGGGAAAAACTCATTATGATTGGCTGGGCCTGCTTGTGCCTTCCAAGGCCCACCTATGGCTGCAATCCTACCCAGTCATGTGAAATCCATAGGTTAGGGCCTAACAAAATTATTTAAATTGACTGATTGTGTCATATGAACTCAGTAAAATCATAGAAATTGTCACCTGTTGCGTTTATATTTCCGTTCAGTATATAAAAACTATTAAAAAAAAACAGCTTTGGTGCTATTTTAACATGTATGTTGTGAATTTTCAAATCTCTTAATACAAAACTCCAAATTGGTAACATTTGTAAAGCAGCAAGTCCTTCTCTTGTGCATTCATTTTGTTTGGAAACATCTTTCATCACACGACCATTGATCCAAAATATTATGAAATGCCTTGAACAGCAAATGACACCTTTACAGTGCATTGGGAAAGTATTCAGACCACTAGAAATCCTCATCAATCTACACACAATACCCCATAACGACAAAAGAAAACAGGTTTTAGACATTTTTGCAAGTTTATTAGAAATAAAATACTCAAATATCACATTTACATAAACTTTCAGACCCTTTACTCAGTACTTCTTCGAAGCACCTTTGGCAGCGATTACAGCCTCAAGTCTTCTTAGGTATGACGCTACAAGCTTGGCACACCTGTATTTGGGGAGTTTCTCCCATTCTCCTCTGCAGATCCTCTCAAGCTCTCTCAGGTTGGATGGGGAGTGTCACTACACAGCTATTTTCAGGTCTCTCCAGATATGTTTGATCGGGTTCAAGTCCGGGCTCTGGCTGGGCCACTCAAGGACATTCAGAGACTTGTTCTGAAGCCTCTCTGGCATTTTCTTGGCTCTGTGCATTAGGGTTGATGTCCTGTTAGAAGGTGAACCTTTCAGGAAGGATCTCTCTGTACTTTGCTCCGTTCATCTTTCCCTTGATCCTGAATTGTTTCCCAGGCCCTGCCGCTGAAAAACATCCCCACAGCATGATGCTGCCACCACCATGCTTCACCGTAGAGATGGTGTCCGGTTTCCTCCAGACATGAAGCTTAACATTCAGACCAAAAAGTTCAATCTTGGTTTCATCAAACCAGAGAATCTTGTTTCTTATGGTGTGAGAGTCCTTTAGGTTCCTTTTGGCAAACTCCAAGCGGGCTGTCATGTGCCTTTTACTGAGGAGTGGCTTCTGTCTGGCCACACATAAACTCCTGAAGTACTGCAGAGATAGGTTGTCCTTCTGGAAGGTTCTCCCATTTCCAAAGAGGAACTCTGGAGGTCTGTCAGAGTGACCATCGGGTTCTTGGTAACCTCCATGACCAAGTACCTTCTCACCCGATTCCTCAGTTTGGCCGGGCAGCCAGCTCGAAAATCAATCAAATCAAATTTTATTTGTCACATGTAACTTTACCGTGAACTTTATTTGTAGACCTTACCGTGAACTTTATTTGTAGACCTTACCATGAACTTTATTTGTAGACCTTACCATGAAATACCAACTTACAAGTCCTTAACAAACAGTGCAGTTCAAGAAGAGTTACGAAAATATTCACCAAATAAATAAAAATAAATACAAATTGTAACACAATAACATAATAATAACGAGTCTATATACAGGGGGTATCGGTACTGAGTCAGTGTGCGGGGGTACAGGTTAGTTGAGGTCATTTGTACATGTAGGTACTGGTGAAGTGACAATGCATAGATAATAAACAGCGAGTAGCAGCAGTGTACAAAGAAATGGGGAGGGGGGTCAATGTAATAGTCCGGTGGCCATAGCAAAGTGTCTGAATAGTTATGTAAATAAGGTATTTCTGTTTTTGTAATTTTGCAAACATTTCTAGAAAACAGTTTTTGCTTTGTCATTATGGGGTGTTGTATCTAGATTAACGAGGAACGTTTTTTATTTAATCCATTTTAGAAAAAGGCTGTAAAATGTGGATAAAGTCAAGGGGTCTGAATACTTTCCGAATGCACTGTAAACATGGTCGCACAGGTTCATGGCTCCTAAGAAACTTTGCAATGTAAAAGCATTTCGCTACATCCGCAATAACATCTGCTAAATATGTTTATACGACCAATACAATTTGATTTGACGATTTGAATTGATTGATTTAAAACACAAAAACACAACATAATGATAGCTTCTCAATTTAGTTGTTTTAACAACCAAATAGCAAAAATGGCTAGATACATGTTTCAAAATTGCCCTTTTGTCACGCCCTGACCTTAGTTATCCTTGTTTTCTTTATTATTTTGGTTAGGTCAGGGTGTGACGAGGGTGGTTTGTTTAGTTTTTGTATTGTCTAGGTGTTAGTTGTATATCTAGGTGTTTATATGTCTATGCTTGCCTAGATTGGTTCCCAATCAGAGGCAGCTGTTTATCGTTGTCTCTGATTGGGGACCATATTTAGGTAGCCATATTCCTTGGGTATTTCAAGGGTTATTGTCTATGTGTCGTTGCATGTCAGCACTCGTTATATATAGCTTCACGGTATTTTTGATAGTTTGTTTAGTGCTCTTCGTTTAATAAAGAAGAATGTATTCATATCACGCTGCGCCTTGGTCTCCTCGTTATGACGAACGTGACACCTTTGAATGTAATGTGCTACAGTACTGTGAATTACAGTACATTACACTGTTTTGACATTAGGCAATATATATTTGCACTATCCATCAAAATGTACCCATAAAAAAAACATAATTTCTATCCCATGTGTGATCAAAGGTGTGATTGAAACATCTTTCACAATCATTGATGAAAAAATATATTGTTCAGATATAATTACAACATACAGTACAAGTCAAAAGTTATGACACACCTACTCATTCAAGGATTTTTCTTTATTTGTACTATTTTCTACATTGCAGAATAATAGTGAAGACATCAACACTATGAAATAACACATGGAATCATGTAGTAACCAGAAAAGTGTTAAACAAATCAAAATCTATTTTATATTTGAGATTCTTCAAAGTAGTGGAATTTCTTTCCTTCTTAATGCATTTGAGCCAATCAGTTGTGTTGTGACAAGGTAAGGGTGGTATACAGAAGATAGCCCTATTTGGTAAAATACCAAGTCCATATTATGGCAAGAACAGCTCAAATAAGCAAAGAGCAATGACAGTACACTATTACATGAAGGTCAGTCAATCCGGAAAATGTCAAGAACTTTCTTTTGAAATTTCTTCAAGTGCAGTCTCAAAAACCATCAAGTGCTATGATGAAACTGGCTCTCATGAGTACGGCCACAGGAAACAAAGTCCTAGAGTTACCTCTGCTGCAGAGGATAAGTTCATTCGAGTTTGCAGCCCACGTAAATGCTTCACAGACTTCAAGTAACAGACACATCTCAACATCAACTGTTCAGAGGAGACTGGTTGAATCAGGCCTTCATGGTCAAATTTCTGCAAAGAAACCACTACTAAAGGACACCTATAATAAGAAGAGACTTGCTAGGCCCAGGCAAGTTGTGGTTTCCATGGAAATTAGACCGGTGGAAATCTGTCCTTTGGTCTGATGAGTCCAAATTAGATTTTTGCTTCCAACCTCCGTGTCTTTGTGAGACACAGAGTAGGTGAACGGATGATCTCTGCATGTGTTGTTCCCACCATGAAGCATTGAGGAGGTGTGGGGGTGCTTTGCTGGTGACAGTAATTCATTTACAATTGAAAACACACTTAACCAGCATGGCTACCACAGAATTCTGCAGCTATACGCCATCCCATCTGGTTTGCGCTTAGTGGGACTATCATTTGTTTTTCAACAGGACAATGACCCAACACACCTCCAGGTTGTGTAAGGGCTATTTAAACAAGAAGGAGAGTGAGGGAGTGTTGCATCAGAATACCTGGCCTCCACAATCACCCGACCTCAACCCAATTAAGATAGTTTGGGATGACTTGAACTGCAGAGTGAAGGGAAAGCAGCCAACAAGTGCTCAGCATATGTGGGAACTCCTTGAAGAGTGTTGGAAAAGCATTCCAGGTGTATTGTAATCAAATCAAATAAATTAATAAAAGAAACAACTTTTAGTAGGCACTAGTTTACATCAAGCCTGTCTTGAGCATTTGGCCATAGGTTCTCATCGACACAGTAAATGTCTTCATAGTTCATGCACCTGGGGAAAAACCTTTTGGCATGCCAAATCCATGCCTGAAGGAGGTTGGCATGCTCAAGGGGATGACAATCATACACCTTCCACCTGTATTGTAATCATGCATTGTATTTTACAGTATTGTATTGTATTTATGTACTTTAGTGGTCCTTTAGTGGCTCAGTTACTAAGCACATGGCACTAACAACACTAGAGTGGTGGGCTCGATTGCCAAAGGGGTAATTTTGGATAAAAACCCCTGCTACATAAATGGCATATATTACAATACTGTATTGACCAATGCAATTTTATGAAAGCAGTGGGAAAGCAGGGGGTATGCTATTGAAAATGGTATCCACGAGTTCATCTGACTCGGAGGAGGTAGCGAAGGGGCTTCATTGACAAAATTCTATAGTAGCCCTTTAAAAGACTGCTGTCATTTCACAGTACACTACAGGTTACTAGTTGCAGTGAAAGTAAAGTGACACAGGTGGGTTAAGGCGTTATTTTTTCACAGGTGGGTTAAGGTGTTATTGCTGTAGAAGGACAGTATACTGCTGATTAGTTGAGACTATACCTCCAGTGGGATTTGAACTCACAACCTCTTGGTTGCTAATGCCCTGAATGTCCTGCACTGCTGACAGGTCTGGGTGAGTGGCAGAGATTGAACACAGATTTAATGGCAAGAATACAGTTCTGCACTTTGCTAAATGTTGCCCAGAATCAAGACAATTAATTATCTGATTATCTGACAACACCAATGTAATAATAGCAGTGCTCAGAGACACTTGATGTAAAGTGTGCATAAATGCTTTGAGGATTTGAATCTTTTGGGCAGAAGTGCATTAATGTTTCAGACGTGCCACCAGGTACATCTTTATCACTAAAGAGCATATATCCACATACTTTCAATATTAGGGTACCGTTAAGGTACAGTGTTTTTGGGGGGGGTATTAAAAGGTCAAAGGTACACGTAAGGCAACTTCAGAGGTACACATAGGACCCACATGGTTCTGGTCAGTTATTTTTTGGGTAGATATGCAGATAATCTAGCATAATGGTACATTTGTTGAGGTACAATCATCACTGGGCTTTGAAATGTAGGTTGGGCATTATACTGGTGGGGCTCATTACCATATTTGGGTGCATGGTCTAATATATGTGAATTTGTGCAAAGCTTTATCATAAAGTTACTGGTCCCCTCCCCCATGTCAAACACTTGCTTAAGAGATGGGATTATTAAAGGGGCAGGGTGACATCATCCTAACTCTAATTTTAATACACCGATGGTAACATGATATTCTCTTACCTAATTTGAAATAAGTACCGCCTTGTAACCAACATCAGAAGGCATGTCTACAGAGAGCTAGCTACTCTACTGGTGCCAAAATGTGAGTGTTGCGTGTCAGCAAATGTATTTTAAAGTTTACCCTCTTCATCTATGGCAAAGATACTGATATGTTTCCCCTTTCATCTGTGTCAAACCTTGACCCAGAAAATATAAAAAACTATCGGCCTATATCGAAAATTTTAGAAAAGGCTGTTGCGCAGCAACTCACTGCCTTCCTGAAGACAAACAATGTATACAAAATCCTTCAGTCTGGTTTTAGACCCCATCATAGCACTGAGACGGCACTTGTGAAGGTGGTAAATGACATTTTAATGGCATCGGACCGAGGCTCTGCATCTGTCCTCGAGCTCCTAGACCTCAGTGCTGCTTTTGATACCATCAATCACCACATTCTTTTGGAGAGATTGGAAACCCAAATTGGTCTACACGGACAAGTTCTGGCCTGGTTTAGATCTTATCTGTCGGAAAGATATCAGTTTGTCTCTGTGAATGGTTTGTCCTCTGACAAATCAACTGTAAATTTCGGTGTTCCTCAAGGTTCCGTTTTAGGACCACTATTGTTTTCACTATACATTTTACCTCTTGGGGATGTTATTCGAAAACATAATGTTAACTTTCACTGCTATGTGGATGACACACAGCTGTACATTTCAATGAAACATGGTGAAGCCCCAAAATGGCCCTTGCTAGAAGCATGTGTTTCAGACATAAGGAAGTGGATGGCTGCAAACTTTCTACTTTTAAACTCGGACAAAACAGAGATTCTTGGTCTAGGTCCCAAGAAACAAAGAGATATTCTGTTGAATCTGACAATTAATCTTAATGGTTGTACAGTCGTCTCAAATAAAACTGTGAAGGACCTCGGCGTTACTCTGGACCCTGATCTCTCTTTTGAAGAACATATCAAGACCATTTCAATGACAGCTTTTTTCCATCTACGTAACATTGCAAAAATCAGAAACTTTCCGTCCAAAAATGATGCAGAAAAATTAATACATGCTTTTGTCACTTCTAGGTTAAACTACTGCAATGCTCTACTTTCCGGCTACCCGGATAAAGCACTAAATAAACTTCAGTTAGTGCTAAATACGGCGGCTAGAATCCTGACTAGAACCAAAAAATTTGATCATATTACTCCAGTGCTAGCCTCCCTACACTGGCTTCCTGTCAAAGCAAGGGCTGATTTCAAGGTTTTACTGCTAACCTACAAAGCATTACATGGGCTTGCTCCTACCTATCTCTCTGATTTGGTCCTGCCGTACATACCTACACGTACGCTACGGTCACAAGACGCACGCCTCCTAAAAGCCCTGGAGGCAGGGCTTTCTCCTATAGAGCTCCATTTTTATGGAACGGTCTGCCTACCCATGTCAGAGACGCAAACTCAGTCTCAACCTTTAAGTCTTTACTGAAGACTCATCTCTTCAGTGGGTCATATGATTGAGTGTAGTCTGGCCCAGGAGTGGGAAGGTGAACGGAAAGGCTCTGGAGCAACAAACCGCCCTTGCTGTCTCTACCTGGCCGTTCCCCTCTTTCCACTGGGATTTTCTGCCTCTAACCCTATTACAGGGGCTGAGTCACTGGCTTACTGGGGCTCTCTCATGCCGTCCCTGGAAGGGGTGCGTCACCTGAGTGGATTGATTCACTGATGTGGTCATCCTGTCTGGGTTGGCGCCCCCCCTTGGGTTGTGCCATAGCGGAGATCTTTGTGGGCTATACTCAGCCTTGTCTCAGGATGGTAAGTTGGTGGTTGAAGATATCCCTCTAGTGGTGTGGGGGCTGTGCTTTGGCAAAGTGGGTGGGGTTATATCCTTCCTGTTTGGCCCTGTCCGGGGGTGTCCTCGGATGGGGCCACAGTGTCTCCTGACCCATCCTGTCTCAGCCTCCAGTATTTGTGCTGCAGTAGTTTATGTGTCGGGGGGCTAGGGTCAGTTTGTTATATCTGGAGTACTTCTCCTGTCCTATTCGGTGTCCTGTGTGAATCTAAGTGTGCGTTCTCTAATTCTCTCCTTCTCTCTTTCTTTCTCTCTCTCGGAGGACCTGAGCCCTAGGACCATGCCCCAGGACTACCTGACATGATGACTCCTTGCTGTCCCCAGTCCACCTGACCGTGCTGCTGCTCCAGTTTCAACTGTTCTACCTTATTATTATTCGACCATGCTGGTCATTTATGAACATTTGAACATCTTGGCCATGTTCTGTAATAATCTCCACCCGGCACAGCCAGAAGAGGACTGGCCACCCCACATAGCCTGGTTCCTCTCTAGGTTTCTTCCTAGGTTTTGGCCTTTCTAGGGTTTTTCCTAGCCACCGTGCTTCTACACCTGCATTGCTTGCTGTTTGGGGTTTTAGGCTGGTTTTCTGTACAGCACTTTGAGATATCAGCTGATGTACGAAGGGCTATATAAATACATTTGATTTGATTTGTCTGGTGTTAGCTAGTTACTGGCTAGCTAGGTCTTCATCTGTGTCTGGTGTTAGCTAGTTACTGGCTAGCTAGGTCTTCATCTGTGTCTGGTGTTAGCTAGTTACTGGCTAGCTAGGTCTTCATCTGTGTCTGGTGTTAGCTAGTTACTGGCTAGCTAGGTCTTCATCTGTGCCTGATGTTAGCTAGTTACTGGCTAGCTAGGTCTTCATCTGTGTCTGATGTTAGCTAGTTACTGGCTAGCTAGGTCTTCATCTGTGTCTGGTGTTAGCTAGTTACTGGCTAGCTAGGTCTTCATCTGTGTCTGATGTTAGCTAGTTACTGGCTAGCTAGGTCTTCATCTGTGTCTGGTGTTAGCTAGTTACTGGCTAGCTAGGTCTTCATCTGTGTCTGGTGTTAGCTAGTTACTGGCTAGCTAGGTCTTCATCTGTGTCTGGTGTTAGCTAGTTACTGGCTAGCTAGGTCTTCATCTGTGTCTGATGTTAGCTAGTTACTGGCTAGCTAGGTCTTCATCTGTGTCTGATGTTAGCTAGTTACTGGCTAGCTAGGTCTTCATCTGTGTCTGATGTTAGCTAGTTACTGGCTAGCTAGGTCTTCATCTGTGTCTGATGTTAGCTAGTTACTGGCTAACTAGGTCTTCCACTGTGTCTGGTGTTAGCTAGTTACTGGCTAGCTAGGTCTTCATCTGTGTCTGGTGTTAGCTAGTTACTGGCTAGCTAGGTCTTCATCTGTGTCTGATGTTAGCTAGTTACTGGCTAGCTAGGTCTTCATCTGTGTCTGATGTTAGCTAGTTACTGGCTAGCTAGGTCTTCATCTGTGTCTGGTGTTAGCTAGTTACTGGCTAGCTAGGTCTTCATCTGTGTCTGGTGTTAGCTAGTTACTGGCTAGCTAGGTCTTCAGCCAGCATGAAACAAAAGGGGGAGGAGGGTACTTCAAAACTCTGACACAGTTGTCAGTGCTGCTGTGAACCGCATCATAAGAGGCCTGCCAAACGGGAAATGTATATCATTAATGCCATTTCAATGTTGTCTGAGTTGCTTTGTGCATCACCAAATTTGCTTGAGATGATTTTACTGCAACACTGCTCACTGCATCCAAGTTTCTTGTCATAGGTGTTTCAAAGAGCTGTCAGTCAAGGCCAGCTCATGAATATAAGCTCCCCGCCCACTCACCCTGTCTTTTCGAACTTCCTGGTAGTTAACGGTGAGAGAAAAATAAAAAAAAGTACATTTTCTCACATTTTGAGCCTTTCTTTATTCTATATATACACAAATATTATAGGTGATATTTTAGTCATTCAGAAGGCTATTTAACATGGGAATCAGGATTTCTGTTCAGAACCTTCAAGCATTCTTTGTAGTGAGCACACTTGGGACTCAGCCTCAACTGGACTCAACCTTGAGGTTCGCAGTAAACTGACCTTCTTGCCACACCATCAAGTCAGTGGGCGTGACAGATCAACTACAGTAAGTCACTGTGAATGCCACAATAACTACTTGCAGCAAGCTGATTATTGAAAAGTAAACTTCCCAGTGACCAACTGCCACTAGGTCGTTGAGAAATTCACAGTAACCTCATATCAGCAAAACTTTTGATTGCCACAAACTCAAGCTGTTGATAACTGAGGTGCTCAACCTTAATTAACTAACGGTTGCCACAAATACAACATATTTTAGACTATACCCCTAAATATGGCGATGAGCCCCTCCCCAATACATTGCCCCCACATACATTTTAAAGCGCAGTGAAAGTGAGGTAAACAATAAAAAGTCATTTTACAAAAATAACGCCTTTATTCAACTGTAAACAAACTATATTTTTACTGCAACTCAGTAGCAGGTAAATCATTTTTTTATTTTTTCATTTTTTTACAGTGTGTGCCATAAGCACATCTAAAGCATCCTATAACTGTAGAACCTGTCATTGGTTCTACCTAGAACCAGATGGTTCTTCATGAGAGGGTTCTAAATGGAACGTAAACGGGTTCCCATACCTACAGGGACAAATCAAAGGGATCCCCCCATAGGAACAAACAACAGCATGCTTATTTGTTTAACCTTTATCACACCCACAGATCCATTGGCATAGCAGGAAATAAAGGTTGTTGGCACCAGAGAGGTTTAGTGTTCAAATCCCAAATGAGGTTGACTCCCAAGTAATCAGAATTGGGCTGGTCTGCGAAACTCGACCCAACTTTATCATATTTCCCAGCATACTGTATTGCAGATAAATTCTCTTGAATTGTTTGTTTCAATATCTGTGTTTTTTTGCATGTACACTGATTTATTAATGAATGAATGTATCTTATGCTACACTAACACAAATAACTTACATTTTTCTAAACTAATCCAATCTGTTAGTTGACTTATTGCACACATTACTGAAAGGGTCTTTCTTGTTTAGATGGTTTAGTTACTCTCATCCAGTTCCTTTTCTAACCCTGGCAGTCATTCTGAATGCAGATTGCAGGAATCCACGCTGGCTGAATTCCAATAGGAAGAACACGTCACTTTGCAAAGTAGCGTAATGTTACTTTATATTGGTTTTGCTTTAGATTGTACTTTTCACCAATGTTCAAAACACAACGAAGGCTGGTCACCAGCGTAAACACAACGAAGGCTGGTCACCAGCGTAAACACAACGAAGGCTGGTCACCAGCGTAAACACAACGAAGGCTGGTCACCAGCGTAAACACAACGAAGGCTGGTCACCAGCGTAAACACAACGAAGGCTGGTCACCAGCGTAAACACAACGAAGGCTGGTCACCAGCGTAAACACAACGAAGGCTGGTCACCAGCGTAAACACAACGAAGGCTGGTCACCAGTGTAAACACAACGAAGGCTGGTCACCAGCGTAAACACAACGAAGGCTGGCCACCAGTGTAAACACAACGAAGGCTGGTATGCCAGCATTACCAACTAGACCAGGGATGGGCAACTACAGGGCTTGATCGGTGTCACACTTTTGCCCCAGCCACAGCTAACACACCTGACTCCAATAATCATGATCTTCAGTTTAGAATGCAATTTGTTTAATCAGCTGTGTTTTTCTAGGGATGGAGAAAAAGTGTGACACCAATCTGTCCCCCGAGGACTGGAGTTGCCCATCCCTGAGCTAGACCATGCTGGTCAGAACAGTTTTTACCAGCATCTGACCAGCACTGACATGAATAGACCAGCATAGGCCAGCTTGAAATTTATGCCGGTCTATGCTGTTTTTGTTTTAGCAGGGACCGTACATCTCTGATGTCAATATCAGATTTTTTTTATACCTACTGTGAAGTAAAATCGCAATAGTCCTAATAGTAGAGTATATAACATACTTTATATGTTTATACTTTACAAACATACATTTTTATTATGTAGTTCTCAAAATCTGTACTAGAAAAAACAGTAAAGATCTATAGGTTTATCAAACGGTTAAGTGATTATAAATTGAGAGCAGTAGGATTAAGTAAAACGCATTTGATCAAATGAAAATAAAATGATATCAAAAAGTAATGCGAGCATTGCACTGTGAAAGGAAATGACTTGATATGGTCGCGTATTGCAATGTGAAACATGTATTTCGAAATGATTACGCTTGGAGAAAAAGCGACTGTGATTTTGTGTGTCCTACTTAGTCAATTGAAAAGGTGCTTAAGAGTTTTAAACCAACTGCCTTTTTGATGATCTGTTTAGAGTTTTGTACTAACAGTTGTACAACAAAATGTACCACATACCTGTGAAAATTGCACCAAAGGGATTTTTTTTAAGGCTCTGCAGAGTGAAATGGCCCTCTACCCCCACCTGCTGCTGAAATGCACACTGTGCATCAACATTCAATCAACTGAAATGTGTCAAACGTGTCGTATTTAACTGCAAACTAGAGAGTTCTGAGAACATCGCTTCTTAGCAGCTAGGGACAGCAGCAGTGTAAATATGTTATTGCTTGATTGTTAAGTGGCTCTGGTCTTGTGCACAAGCAGGCACTAGATGGCGATCTAATCACCTTTATGAATTCGAAGCAGTCATTTCACTAAAGTGGAGTAGATCTGCATACCAGTAAATTGTGTTTCAAGTATTAAAGTGGAATACAACTCATCCAAATCATGCACATTATGTGACTACCTAATAGTGTGTTCATAATAGGGGATGGTCATATTTCAGATGAAGGTGTCTAGAGGACACTCATTTAAGTGAATGCCTTGAAAAGGACACAAATGAAGACCGTCACTGTAGGATTGATATGACCTCACCCCACAGGCAGTCACCACTTGAAATAAAAAATGTAGTCTAGATGCTAGGTGGAACAGGCTGGTGAGTGTCTCCCTGAGACAGAGTGAACAGAGCCATTGTGTCATGTGTCTTAGTATTCAGCTCACTCTCCTTTGTCACCAGGGCCAGGACTCACATCAATTCAATATGGTGGCCGGTCAGAGGACTGGTAAGAGGCGCAGGATCCATACTAATATAAGCTGCACTAAGGGTCTGAGAAACTACACACGCATACCAGTTGAAGACGGAGTACTGTATACACGGGTATTTATAATCAATATAAATGGAAAATGTGGCTGATGTACATGTACCCAGGGCCAAATTCTTGGCGTGAGAGATTTAAAAAATCTGTATGGAGTGCAGTTGCATTGTGCAATTTGTTGAGGTAAATTATACTTAACTCGTATGCTTTTTTTCAGATACTGTATCAAGGAGCTGTGATGAGCTTTGCTGAAGCGGGCACCCAGTTCAAAACTTTTTACTGCACTGGGCTAAATCAGGGTCACAGTGACTCTTAGTAGTCTTCAACAATCTACTTTGAAACACCAGACACACGTGGTTATGAGCTTAGTAAAAGAAGGCACCTATACCATGTCAGACATAGACTTGATATTTATTTCATTTTGAGTTCGCATCCCTACATATATATCACACAAGACTGAAATGGAACAAAACTGTTTAACATAGAAACACCAGATTTTAGATGTTTAAAAAAGGTATAATCTTTATTAATAATTAAATAGATGAATAACATTCCACCCATGAGACCAAAGAAAGAGTTACAGCTATCTGTGAGCTGCTCAAGGCCAGGCACTAAGGTAAAGGTCCCCGTGTGAACCTGAACCAGGCCTGGACCAGCCAGGGCAATAAATCTATCTGTCCTTGCTATGAGATACAGCAGACAGACTGCAGTCCTAGACAGTAAGGCACGTCTGAAACCCATATTGGCTCGATACTGACTGGCAAACACACTCCGTCTTCTCTCTATCTCTCTGCGTTGTTGGCTAGGACTAGGGAGCTAGAGTACTGTCTATCATCTGCTGAGGAGTTTCATATGATTCTTACATCCAAACAGAGCAAAATGAAAGACGAAGTACAGACAGTTGACATTTTATAAAATAATATTTTTTTATTGCTTATTTGAATAAATACTATTTCAAAGTGATCAAAGAACATGGTAGCTACATCGTAATACTAGATTGTCAGTAGACTTTACCTGAAACGCTGCAGTCACCTCTGTCGCTGATCAAAAGCTAGATGACCTCGTTCCAATGCTAGATTATCACGTGGTGCCAACAGCGCCCTCTGCAGTTGTCTGGTGTAGTGTTGCTGCCCTTCAGGGAAGGCAGTAAGTTGTATAGTTATCTCCTGATGGGGCAAAATCACTACCCTGAAACCACACAACCTACTACCTCACCCCGTGCGAACATCAGAGAGGCAGATCACTTTCATGGGGCAAAATCACTACCCTGAAACCACACAACCTACTACCTCACCCTGTGCGAACATCAGAGAGGCAGATCACTTTCATGGGGCAAAATCACTACCCTGAAACCACACAACCTACTACCTCACCCCGTGCGAACATCAGAGAGGCAGATCACTTTCATGGGGCAAAATCACTACCCTGAAACCACACAACCTACTACCTCACCCCGTGCGAACATCAGAGAGGCAGATCACTTTCATGGGGCAAAATAATAAATGCATCATACAAACAAAAGTATTGAAATGAACAAAGAGCCATAACAAACCAGAACCAAATGATGCATAGATGCCATATGAATGTATGTATGAATGACATTACAAGCATGTTATCATCTTGAATTGGTTCATATTCCCATCGAGGTCCGGGTGGCGGGCGCACTGCAGAGATGAGAATGAGGTCCGGGTGGCGGGCGCGCTGCAGAGATGATGGATGATATTACAGCCACTTCAGGAAAGACAGTAAGTTGTATAGTTATCTGACAGGAAGGGTATGACCCTAAAACTATACAACCTACTACCTCACCCCAAAGGACCATCACAGACCCGGCGGCCTACACTGGTACTCCAGTACCTTAGTCCCAGTCAACCAGGTCAGGAAGACAACTTGTTTTCATTTTTTTGAAAAGGAGATGAGAGTTTGGATCCACTATTGTAATTTCTCGATTTATTTTTGGACAGGACAGATGTTAAGTCCAAATCAAATCAAATGTATTTATAAAGCCCTTCGTACATCAGCTGATATCTCAAAGTGCTGCACAGAAACCCAGCCTAAAACCCCAAACAGCAAGCAATGCAGGTGTAGAAGCACAGTGGCTAGGAAAAACTCCCTAGAAAGGCCAGAACCTAGGAAGAAACCTAGAGAGGAACCAGGCTATGAGGGGTGGCCAGTCCTCTTCTGGCTGTGCCGGGTGGAGATTATAACAGAACATGGCCAAGATGTTCAAATGTTCATAAATGACCAGCATGGTCAAATAATAATAATCACAGGCAGAACAGTTGAAACTGGAGCAGCAGCACGGCCAGGTGGACTGGGGACAGCAAGGAGTCATCATGCCAGGTAGTCCTGAGGCATGGTCCTAGGGCTCAGGTCCTCCGAGAGAGAGAAAGAAAGAGAGAATTAGAGAGAGCATACTTAAATTCACACAGGACACCGGATAAGACAGGAGAAGTACTCCAGATATAACAAACTGACACATAAACTACTGCAGCATAAATACTGGAGGCGGAGACAGGAGGGGTCAGGAGACACTGTGGAGAGACAGACAGAGATGGTTACTGAAAGTAGTTTGGGGCAAAGGCAGTCGGTCACCAAGGGGGCATGTGTGGTCCTGTACCAGAAGAAGACAGCTTCAACACACCTCAGAAGACACAGAACAATCGTTAGGATTGAAGCATAAACACACAATCACAGAGAGAGACAGAGACAGAGAGAGGGGGAGAGAGAGAGATAGAGAGAGAGTAGGAGAGAGAGAGAGAGATTGAGAGAGAGCCAGAGAGAGGGGGGGAACACTGGCCTATCGCCCCCTCCCTCCCTCCTCCTCTCTCCATCAGGCTCTAAGCAGCTTGTCAGGTAGCAGCATCTGAAAGGACCTAAGAGGACAAATCTATTACTTGTAGAAAGGGGAAAACTTAAACTTGATATTTGGCTTCTTGCAACCAAATGTAGGAACAAGGTAATTGTAAATGAGTTTTTCCCTCAATCAAGTGCCCGGTGAAATGAAAATAAAATGAAATTGGTGTGTTGATGCAGAAGTATGCACCCAAGTACGCACATACATTCTCTCATTCACTTCACAGGGCCTGCTGTCAAGTCATTCAATCACATTGGATTGTGCTCCTCTGCTACTAGATCCCCTAGGAGCAGGAGAGGACAGTACAGAGAGTCTTGAGAGGCCCATTGTGTCGGCTCAGTAGTAAGGAGGATTCTGTTGCCTGCATTATTAAACATAGCTTTGCTTACTGTTCTGGTAAGTGGATCACTGGAGGCTTGGCTTCTAGGTACAAACACACACATGGACACAAAGACACATGGACACACACACACTTTAATCCATGTTTACTGGAAAGGAGCGGTTTGGGTCACAAGGTGAAAACACTTGACCTTAGCTTGCTGATTGGACATTATCTTCCAATATGGCAGACGGCTGTAGAGTTATGATCCATAGTTGACACTATGCTGGTAAAGGAATTCCTTTGAACATGGACCAGCTGACAACATCCAGTGAGACGCAAACACACACATACCCACACACACTCACACACTAGGGTTCAGATTTTCATACCATCATACCGTTTCTGTACCATACTGGTACAGAATATATATACAGTATATATATACCATATATATAAGGTATTAACTAATGTGTAAACAAGGGGCGCTTTTTTGTAAAAAAAAAAAAACCTGCACAAAACTATTAAGGCAACAAGGATCTTGATCCAGGAGAGGATTGAATGTCTCTGCTGTAACCAAGAAGCTTGATCCGGACATCTAACCACTTAGCAAGTTAGCAAACCAAATGCATAGCTAGAGGCCTGAGCTGGATATCATTTATTTGACACATCTTAGATTTCTTATAGTTATATAGTTATACTTAACCAAAGCAGTGGCTGTCTACAGACAGAGGCTCACAGACCTTCCTGCCCTCCATACTGTACACAGTACCTCCCTACATGCCTGCACACATGCACACACACACACACCCTCTCCTCAAACGTACACCCCTCTCTGCATTCCCCCTGTCAGAGCTTCTGTAGACCGGTGTGTGTGTGTGTGTAGCCCAGAGAGGTAGCCAGGTGCAGACAGGAGGAATCCAGACAGACACGTCAGAGCGTTTAAATAGGGAAGCATGGCTTCTTAGCCCCCTGGGTTAACGGAGGGAGCAGGCATGGACATCTATTCATACCAGGTTTAGAGAGGGAGACGCATAGCGCAGGGAGCAGGTTGGCAGACCAGGTCCAGTTACACATGGGGGATTCTGGTCAAAGTCAGACAAGCTGACCTCCCTATAACCTCTGGTACTGATATGTGTCCTGAGGTGTCCTGGTGTGTATGCTGTGCATGTTGACTGTCTATGGAGTGATATTCAGCTGTGCATGTTGACTGTCTACGTAGTGATATTCAGCTGTGCATGTTGACTGTCTATGGAGTGATATTCACCTGTGCATGTTGACTGTCTACGTAGTGATATTCAGCTGTGCATGTTGACTGTCTATGGAGTGATATTCACCTGTGCATGTTGACTGTCTATGGAGTGATATTCACCTGTGCATGTGTGTCTGTCTGATTAGCAAATCCTCGTTAACATGGCCTGTATGGAAGCAGCATTAACCAACATTAGCTGACCTAGCACCAACCTCATCTTTAGAGAAGAAAAATGGCCTCAGTCATCGCAGTGACAAGGCATGCAGCATGGATCACCCGGAGCAGGGAGCTTTACCCACCAGCTGTTTCTCATCACACAGACAGACAGACAGACAGACAGACAGACAGACAGACAGACAGACAGACAGACAGACAGACACACACACACACACAACCCTAACCCTTATCCCAACCCTAAACCTAATGACTAACCCTAAACCAAACCCCTAAAATAGCTTTTTTTACAAGTGAGGACAGGCTAAATGTCCCCACTTCTCTGAATTTTATAGTAAAACACACACACAAACACTAACACAAACACTAACGTGATAGAAATGTGATTTTCCCAATTCTATAGCACAGAGAAACATGGCATTTGGTCCTCTCTCAAAAAGAATCCAGAAAGGCCAGCCATAACTGTAGCCTCCAGGCTCACTATTGTACAGGGACTGTGTGATCAGCAATATGACCCAAAATACTCTTCTGCCCACCTGCTTTATGGCTCCTGTTCTATTCACTCCTCGGGTCTTATCGCCCCTTTGTCCTTCGTCTCAGTAATGGCCATAGTCCCACTAATACCCACGATCCACCATGCTAACAGAAGCACTGATGGAGCCATGCATCTTCCTGGTGACCCAGAGGGCCCCCGTCCATTAAGACAAATCAACAGTTCTGACACGTCCAACCCTCCACTCTGGCTGTCCCCCCTGCACCCCTCGATCTGACGGTACCCCAGCGCCTGGCCATCTGACGAGACTTGCGCCTGCCGCGGAGTGCCCTGCCTACACAGAGCTCCATCTGTCGTATGGTCTATTAATAGAGGGTGGGACACATACCTCTCCTCTCCTCGCTCTCCCTGCCTCTGAACTGGCTGAGAGAGTGGGAGGACAGGGGGCTAATGTATATACAGAAAATTTGATGAACAGGTAAGCAGCTAGGATGGTTAGCTACTGTACATTTATCTAGGATACAGCTAGCTACTATTGTACAGTTATCTATTGTACTGTTAGCTACAAATAGCTAATGTTAACTATAGCCGACATACAGTTAGCTTACATACAGTTAGCTACAGTTAGCTGCTGTATTTTACCATTTGAGCCCTTGGCAGGATCAGGTCTGCCATTAAAACCACTGTTGTCAATGCTAGCTAGCTACTCAGGTTAAGTATCCTCATGAGTCACATGGGACAATCATAAAACCCATTGATAACGGGAGAATAGAAAGAGAGATCAGAGATCAAATAAATAGCTCATGAGTCCAACTCGATTGTTCCTCAGGCGTGTGAGTGTGCGAGAGTGTGAGTGTGTGCGTGGGTGAGGGTGTGTGTGCTTGTGGCAGTGAGTGTTAGTGTGAGATATGCGCCCATGTTGCGCGGCCATCTGCTTTGTGTGTAACCATAAACAAACGCAGGCCCACCAGAGGCCAGGCAACTTCACAGTATCATTTCCACAAGGTCCGGTCTAGACTGCAAGCACAGGGAAATGTATCCATGCTTGCATGTCTCTGGGTAGATGATTCATAGATAAGGTTATAACGGGAACGGTTATGCAATATCATTTATAATTCATCACCACAAATACAATATGTAGGCTGTTCTGTGCCATACTGGAGCACATGGCAGATTAGAGGAAGGATATTAAAGAGAGGGAGAGAGAGCGAGAGAGAGAGGACGAAAGAACTGAGCTATGGGGGTGTTGACTGTCAGAACAGTGTTCTACAGCCTAACGTAGGCTTCTGTTGAGTCTATGTGGGTCTACTGGTAGCCTATAGGCTATAGGCTAAAAGGGGGCAATATTTGAGTTTGCTAACATTGCTAATAAAGGAATGATGCACAGTTAGCTTAGCATAGCTAAACACCATGGGTCTTTGAAGCCTTGTCCCTTGTCCATATAGCCGTGGTAGTATGGCCAGGCAGCATGGGATCTATACACTATTATGTCTGTCTAATCGAATGCCTGGCATGCGCAGAATTCCAGAGCCGCGGGCAGTACTGGCTAAGGATTGGAGGTTTGGGGCTTAGCGTGGGTCTGAGGTTGGGGTCAGGGTTGGAGCTGGGGCTGGGGGCTTGGCTGAGGATGGGGCATGGGGCTGTGGTTGGAGCTAGGGCTGGGGAAATGGTAGGGGCATTGGATAGAGCTCGGGCGGCCCCGGCTCTTCTGCACCATAAGCAGGCCAGGCAGGTTGTGTTACAGGTCAGGCCAGGCACAGACTTGCTGGGGGAGTCGAGCCAGGGCGGGGCACGGAGGGGGCTGGGGTGGGGGGACGGGGTTTGTGCAGCTGCAGGCCTTGCCAGCATCACATTTTGGGCCAATGGAAAAACACAGTTTATGGCGTCTGCCCAAGGTCAGCTCTTTGAGAAGAGGAGCTGGGAAGGGTCCAGCGGTGCTGTCTTCAAGGCTGTTTTTGTATGCAGTCAGTCAGTCAGTCAGTCAGTCAGTCGGCAACAATTAAACCTCCAAATAAGAAAAGAGCAGATTCTGTATTCCTTCCTGTCACTCTACATTAACATACCTCTCTCCCCCCAATATCCTCTGGACTAGTGCCCTCTTCTCTCCTCTTGCCCCATCTAGCCTACCCCATCCCTTCACTTTTACTCTCTCTGGACAACTCCTCCCTCTCCCTCTCTCTCTCTCTCTCCTCTCATCCTGCTACCTGACTACTTTGGCAGAGACACACAAAATGGATGGGAGAGCTGCAGGGAGCTGGGGGGAGCTGAAGGCAGAGAGCGGACACCATTTTGTAACGGTTTCAGGCACAGCAGAGAGATAGCAGTGGTTGGCTAGACATAGAACTTTTTATGCCCCAATGGATTCTGAAGATTAGGTACGGTGTGTGTGTGTGTGTGTGTGTGTGTATGTGTGTTTTAGCCACCTGCACTTGGTAATTGCTATTTCAAATTAAGATGAGGCAGTCATAAATACTAAACAAATCCAAATCTATACAATATGATATATTACAAATTGTATTATAAAATAGCTTACAATAAGTTACTTACTGCTAGGGCTGTCCGTTTGTCTGACCATGGGGTTCTCTGATTGGCCAAAAGTCCCGTGTCAAGGTCTGAGTCAGTCATGCAGCCTAGAGAGAGAGAGAGAGAGAGAGAGAGAGAGAGAGAGAAACAGCGAGAGTGAGGAAGAAGAGAGAGATAGATAGATCCAGTCTCTGTAGTCTGCTGACTAATGAGCTCACCCCATATTCTCCCCATAGTCTGACTTGGGCAAGGAAACTCATTAGTGGAGGATGTACCACACCACAATCTCTCTGCTCTCTCTGCTGAACACTGAACACACACACCAAAACATTCATCGGCACCAACAAAAATCCTAGCAACCACAACACAACATTTTGCTCAACAAATGACCTATATCAAATGCCTTATAAGGCCTGGTGAAATAGCTCAGAGTGTAAGGTGGCTGCAAGGGTTGGAATCACAGATTATATATATTTTTTGTTCGAAAAGTAGAAGTTACACTGATTGTGGTAGTGTGTTTTTTAAAATTTAGTTTACTAGGCAAGTCAGTTAAGAACAAATTCTTATTTTCAACGACATCCTAGGGTTGTCATTGGGTTAACTGTCTGTTCAGGGGCAAAACGACAGATTTGTACCTTGTCAGCTCAAGGATTTGAACTTGCAACCTTCCGGTTACTAGTCCAACGCTCTAACCACTAGGCTACCCTGCCGCCTTGTTAAGAAGGGAAGGGCAGCCAACATCTTTTAAATAAAGATTCAATAATGAGGAAGTGCTTCTTTCTTCACCTAGACACACAGCTAATAATATTCCATATTACATAGACATGTACATTTAAATGCACAACGTTTTATATACTTTATTTATTATCATCTACTTCACATATTCGTTATTTGACTCAAAGACTAGCAGTAGGATTTTTAACAATTTGGTTTGTTCCAAGTGGGACTCGGACCCACACGGTATACAAAGGTTTCCAGGCTTGCCGCCGTAATGGAGACAGTTCTAACCATGAAGGTAAATTACATGACAAAATCATGGGCCTCTTTTATTTTACAGAGCGAAAGAAGAATTTAAACGTATGTACATCTTGTATTATCGTGCTACATCTTTTCCCGTAAAAGTACAAGGATGTGCGTGATAGGCAAAAATGCTGAACGTTGTCAAGAATGCAAAAAACGTGCCATTTGAATTTTGTCAAGTCAAGGACGCATGAAAATATATTGTCCTTTGGTCTAAGACCTTGTGGAACAGCTAGACTTTGAACAAGGCAAGGAGGATTTGCTATCTCTCTCTGTAGCACAAGTTGACCTATGTTAAAGGGAGTTTATGGAATGTTATGGAAAAACTGTTGACTTGTCTTAATGGACGGGGGGGCCCTTGTGTGTGTGTGTGTGTGTGTGTGTGTGTGTGTGTGTGAGTGAGTGTGTGTGTGCCTACAGATCTCCCATGTGATGGCGAGTGTGTGGAGGTGAAAAGGACGGAGGACGGGGGTAGTTAGTTATCGTCATTAGTCAACGCTCAACAAGGCACAGAGAGAAGGAGAGAAGTAAAGGGCTGTTCCTATTGGACTGGAGGAGAGGACCACCAATTACCAGCCTCCACTTAGCCATGCTGCTGAAGGGTGATAATTCTGCACAAGGACATTAATTGCAGCTGCAGTATGTAGCCTTGCAGAGGCAGCCAGGGGTCTTTTATATATTGTTTCTAATGTTTGTAATTACAGTAGGGCAAGATGGCCCTATGCCCGTGCATGTTTATGGCCCTGCTGTGAGGAACCCGACTCCTGTGACGACGGAGCAGAGGCAGTGGAACTGTACTGTGTTGACAAGTCAAAAGGCTTGAAGAAGAAGGTGCAGACTGCAGAGGGCCGGGGACATACAGTATCTGTGATGTGTGGGTGAACCAAGACACACTGTAGGATGGCATAGTAAAACGCAACCATTTGAGCTATAAAGGCTTTACAAAGATGCCCAACTGTTAACAGCAAGCAACAAACTACTTTTTATTGTATTCTCCAAGCTCCAAGTAAGATCATACTGTAGGTCCAAATATTCATTTTCTTTGCCTTGACAGTGTGAGGGTATTCACTTGTTCTACGACTACATGCATTTCCACAATAACCTTCACTTTTCATTTTTTGTTGTTGTTGCAATTAATGACGTAAATGTAACAATATCACCATCCAACAAATTACAAGACCTAGAAATGGTTACAACTATGTAATCAAGATATAACATGTTCAGATACATTCACTGACTAACAGTACTAAATCTAACACACCACATGTTCAGATACATTCACTGACTAACAGTACTAAATCTAACACACCACATGTTCAGATACATTCACTGACTAACAGTACTAAATCTAACACACCACATGTTCAGATACATTCACTGACTAACAGTACTAAATCTAACACACCACATGTTCAGATACATTCACTGACTAACAGTACTAAATCTAACACACCACATTTTCAGATACATTCACTGACTAAAAGTACTAAATCTAACACACAACTAAAAGCTTAACAATCTCCTCCTACTGGCAGTCTTTAGTTTGAAAAAATGGTGGCAAGGAGAGGAGGGATTGGAGTGGATAAAATATCAAGTGGGAGATTTCTGGATAAACCCTCTGACACTCTGCTCCAGTAGCCTACCTCTAACTTTACACTTCTGCAGTCTGCAATTTTTCTAGGACAAAATCGCCATGGTGACGACTGAGGCCAAAAAAGGGAGGGAATATATGAGTGCTGGAAGAAAAACTAGTAGAGGCTCTCAGCCCAAATGCTATCTGGAATATCACTCAGCCTGGCAGGTACATAAAACAAGTATCCTTCCAAATGATGCATACTCTACTAAGGGGCCCTTTGGACGTGGTACACTACCCATTACAAACTATCTAAAACTTGACTAACTAGTGCCTGGAACTAGCCCAAATGCAAGTTTATTTTGCTGGTGATTTGAGTCGCTCATTTGGTCTGCTGAGGTAAACTGATTGAGTGCAGGTCAAAGTTGAGACAAAAGGGCCTACATTGGGGACTTCTAGCGTTAGAGGAGGAAAATCATCATCATCCCCCAAACTCTCCCCCAGGCCAATATTATGTCATTATTACTATGCTCAGCGTCTCGGCGGAGCTCGTGTGGTTTCATGGATAAATCTCATGTGACGTGCCTGATGACATCCCGATAAACGCAGAGAGAATAAAATGGCCCCCAATCCTCAGTGGTCAGCGGCGTAATGGGCTAATGGCTTCCATGTGTGAGGAGAGGAGAGGAGAGGAGAGGAGGAGAGGAAGACATGACTAGGGGGTCTGAGGGGAAACCTACACAGTATTTCTGCTTCTGCCCTCTCTGGCCCCATTGTATTGCATATAATCCTGATTTACACAGAGACTAGAGGACCTGTAGTGTCCACTGTTACCCACTCTAGTCTTCTTTAGCCTCAGTGCTGTGAACCTGGAAAGCTAGACAACACAATCTATAACTGAGGCCAGCCTTAAACATGCCAAATTTAAGTTTATTTAATTAATTTACATGGGGAGAGTATAATTGAACTCTAGAATTGTATGACAAATAAAGGGTTCTGTAAACAAACAAACAAACAGCATTAGTTGTTTTTACATCTACACATACATTTATGAGCTCTAGGGCTGTCCCTGAAAAAAATAATATTGGTCGACCGAATGTCGTCTGTTTTTTAACATGTATTTCTCCATATATAGACACACCCTATGTGTTTTAATCAAATCAACTAATTCCAGTTTGTCTGATGCTTTAAGCTCACGGTTTGATGCCTGAAGAGGGCGCCAGAGATCTAGATAACCAGAAGGGAAAAAAACACTTAACCTGACCCAACTTTTCTCCTCCCATTCCTGCTGACTTTCCCATATTCTGCCATTACTCTCCTGAAGTTGCCAGTAATAGGCTACAGTAGGAGTCAGCAACCTTTCTCGTGTGGAATTCCAATTTATCTGACTATTTCTACTGATCTGTGTGCCAGTTATGGTTTTCATATGCACATTTTCATTTTAAAACATGTTTTATAATAAAGTCTTCATATCTCAAAATCAACATCATGTGCTTAATCACAATTCTATCTAAATGAAAATGATACAAACCTAAAAAAGTAACTTCTATTACCATTGCCAATATGTAAAAATAGCCTAAATAAAGCCAACAAATAAAAACATTGTAGCCTGCAGGTAGAAAATATCCTGATAAAAATAAATATCCTATGAATCACATTGGCTACACATGGCCAGTCTGCAAGGAACTTGAAACATTGTGTCAACTATTAACTAAATGGGTCCGGTCTGAAGCTTGCGCTAGCGAACTTGCAACATTGTATAAAATATTCTGGGCCCTCAGAGTTTCCCGCATCGGGACATTCACAGCTGTAGGCTACTTGCGCTTGGATAACAAGCAGTGGTTGACTTGGGCAGAAGCTCACCGGAGCTGAGTACAGGCACCTCAAATGATCTACTGCTCGAGCTCCTGTTCCCCTTATAGAATATTAGCTCAGAAGTATTGTGGAGCTCCTGCACCTAAATATAAACAGTACCAGCGCCCAAAATGAGTACCGGAACCTTTTTCAGTTCAAGTCAAGCCTATTTTATGACATTTTAGAGTATGACATTTTACCCTTTCACTCTGAGTAGTTATCGAAACAGAGAGAGCAGGAAAGATGTTTTAAATACACCGAGAAACTATTGTAATTCTCAATGCATGTGAAAACAGACTTTGTTTGCTTGCTGTTTGAGGTGAAGAAAACGTTACTTTGAGAAGCTCCACAGGTCATTAGTGGTGGTGCGTTAAGCCAACCAGAAGTACTACTAGATCCCCAAATGGGCACATTTCTATCCCTACATTTGCTCGTAGCCCAGGTAGCCTATAGGAATACTTCTATGCGTGCGTGCCCTTACTCAACATTGACAGGAGCGCTCCAAACAAAAGACTCAATTGTCAAAACTCGTAAATTAAATTAAATAATCCAAAACTTGTTTCTCACAAGTGTAGCATAGCTTGTGGACTCTGAAAACAATGTGTCCACACCGATAAGAGAACAGGAATAATAATATTGAATGCATTAACAGAAATGGCCGTAACCAAAATAACAAACATTGTAGATAATAAATTATAGGAATTAACAGTAAATGTACTACTGGTGATTATATGTAATGGGGAATTGATATACAATAACAATCAAACGCAAACAGTTCACACAATTAAGTTATGAAACAATGAATGTGCACATATTGGGAAAGAGCGCATTCTGGAGAGAAAAGTGCATTGTGCATCTGGGCGCATGGTCAATCAGACTCCTCCATTGGCCATGCAGCATTTACAGTGATACCGCCTCCGCAGAAGTCAGGGCATTCATACTTCTTGCGCTTTGCTGAGCAGTGCA
This sequence comes from Oncorhynchus nerka, assembly GCF_034236695.1. Taxonomy (NCBI): domain Eukaryota; kingdom Metazoa; phylum Chordata; class Actinopteri; order Salmoniformes; family Salmonidae; genus Oncorhynchus; species Oncorhynchus nerka. The sequence goes on from NC_088404.1 coordinate 47,410,234, forward strand.
GAGCAGTTGTCAAGGAAGTGAGTTTGTGTTTATACAGGATGTACTGCCCCCCACCTACCGTTTTTTTTATCCATCTACACACAATACCCAATAATGAAAACACACCTGAGTCAATACTTTGTAGAAGCACCTTTGGCAGCGATTACAGCTATGAGTCTTTCTAGGCAAGTCTCTATGAGTTTTCAACACCTGGATTGTGCAATATTTACCAATTATTATTTTCAAAATTCTTCAAGCTCTGTCAAATTGGATGTTGATCATTGCTAAAAAATATATGTTCAGGTCTTACCATAGATTTCCAAGTAGATATAAGTCAAAACTGTAACTCAGCCACCCAGGAACATTCACTGTCTTCTTGGTAAGTAACTTCAGTGTAGATTTGGCCTTGTGTTTAAGGTTATTTTCCTGCTGAAAGGTGAATTCCCAGGTCCTGGTGGAAAGCAGACTGAAACAGGTTTTCCTCTAGGATTTTGCTTGTGCTTCGTTCCATTCTGTATCTTTTTATCCTTAATGGTGACAAGCATACGCATAAAATGATGCAGCCACCACTATGCTTGAAAATATGGAGAGTAGTTCTCAGTGATGTGTTGTATTGGATTTGCCCCAAAACGTAACACTTTTTATTCAGGACATAAAGTTAATTTCTTTGCCACATCTTTAGCAGTATTACTTTAGTGCCTTGTTGCAAACAGGATACGTGTTTTGGAGTATTTTCATTCTGTACAGGATTCCTTCTTTTCACTCTGTCAATTAGGTTAGTATGTGGAGTAACTACTGTTTTAAAATCACCATTGGCCTCATGGTGAAATCCCTGAGCGGTTTCCTTCCTCTCTGGCAACTGAATTAGGAAGTACGCCTGTATCTTTGTAGTGACTGAGTGTATTGATACACCATCCAAAGTGTAATTAATAACTTCAAAGGGATATTCAATGTCTGTTTTTAAAAAATTTTTTTTTTACCCATATACCAATAGGTGCCCTTCTTTGTGAGACATTGGAAAACAATTCCTGGTCTTTGTGATTGAATCTGTGTTTGAAATTCACTGCATCGACTACCTTACAGATAATTGTATGTGTGGAGTACAGCGATGAGGTAGTCTTTCAAAAATAATTTGAAACCCTATTATTGCACACAGTCCACGCAACTAATTATGTGACTTGTTAAGATCATGTTTACTCCTGAACTTATTTAGGCTTGCCATAACAAAGGGGCTGAATACTTATTGACTCAGGACATTTCAGCTTTTCATTTGTAATTCATTCGTTTAAGAAAATGGTATTAACATATTTAGACTTGGACATTATGGGGTATTGTGTTTAGGCCAGTGACAAAATAATATCTCAATTGAATATATTTTAAATTCAGGCTGTAACACAACACAATGTGGAAAAAAAGTCAGTGGGTGTGAATTCCTTCTGAAGGCCCTGTACATATAGCTAAATACTGTCCTTCCCTTGTGACTTACGGGTCAGTACATGCAGGTCTATGTACCAAGGTTGGTGCTCCTACCAACTAACTGTCATAATAGTAAGAGTTGAACATTGGAATCCATTTAGCTAGTTGGGGCTTGTTGGAGCTGATCATGAACGAACAACAGTGTTGACTTATGCAATCTGTCAGCAATATAGAATCTGGCTAGCTGAAACTACAAACTCAACATATTCCTATGCGGATGGGCATATAGGCTTGTATGTACAGTTTAGGACTATCTCTTCCCAAGATAAATACAGTCTTAATACCTAGGCCTAAGTATCGTCACAAAACCTGCAAAGTAAAATACTGTAAACCTGCATCTCAAATTCAGTTGAGCAACTAGTCACATGGATGCAAAGGACTTTGCCAACATTTTAAAATGCTTACAACAGCTAGCCAAAACCTAAATAGGGCTCTATCCAGCTCAGCATGTCTAACTTTTTATTCGATTTTTACTAGCTCTGACTTTGCTGATAGGAAGAATGTACATTGAGGGAGAATGTACTTTCTATGACTGTGATATGTGGTTGTCCCCCCTGGCTATCTTAAGATAAATAAGATAAGAGCGTCTGCTAAATGACTAAAAGAAATCAAATGTAATGGTCAATATAATACATTGTTTCATATACGTAACTCAGAATGGGATGTCATTTTTATTTGGGGGGGGGGGGGGGGGGGCTAACCTAATAGATACAGTGGATTACATAAGATAATATCATAGAAATAATTCAAGGCTAGATTGAAAATGACACAAGCCTGACCTGTATTTAGGCCTACCGATCCGCTGATCAACCAGATGCAGGAAAACATGATTTAAAAAAACACACCGTGCACTAAATGTCATTAGGAATAACGGCTGGCCGAACCAGTTTAATCATTTCTAGCTTCCTAACTGGAGAAATTGAATTTCCGTGGGCATTTTGGTTGTGATGATGTGCCACCATCCTCAGATCTGTGAGATCAGAGCAGAAAAATATTGGACGCAAATCACAATAATACTACATCTCTAATGAATATAAATCAAATTATTCTACATGACAATTTCTCCATTTAACAAATGAAACAAAGCACCGGTTGTTCATGGTTATGTGGTGCTGGTGGGTGATTCATTTTCAGTATGAGTGGTGGTAAGAGGACATAGAACATTGTGCCACATGAGTCAAACCACACAGAGCCTCAAAAGACCATTTGGGTAAAAATACACATCATATGCTGAAACCTAGTTACTGTAGAGAAAATGTAGGCCTATTGTAAGAACAGGGTTAAATCTATTTTCACTTTTCTTTCTTTCCGTCAACCATGGATCATCAATCCAATTTGTTCACGACAAACCTACTTTTCCGATAATACATATTTCTCAATCATCAAAAAGTGATGTGCTGAAATGAATTATGTTTCCCTTCGTCGTATGACATATGGATCACATTGTACAGTAGGCCTATTCATTACATGAAGTATCGATGTACACATTGCACTACGCTTGCAATGCCAAACAAGATGCTGATCTCATTCCTCCACTAAAATCTATTGAATGAACTGAGAATGAATGGTTTTATGCTGACAACTAAATTGAGTATGAATTACAGACTATAGGCAACAAGGAACGATTACTGGCTGAAATGTGCGAGCCAATATGCAGTAGGCTCTCTTCCAAGCCCTGAGTTACTGCTAGAAATCTCTTTTAAACAGAGAAATATACACATTCGATGATAGACAGGATGAATTGTGATGACTATTAAGTATGAACATTATATTTGTTTGGAATTTACCGTGCGATGTGAATTGGGCTGATCACACTCGTTCTAACTATTCAGAAGAGAAACTCTGTCCAGATTAGTTTCATTCCAGTCCTCATGAGATGATCTAATATAGTAGAACTAAGTCTCTAAACTGCTAACACACTGTAATTATCAAAGATATTTATTACTGTAATAACCATGAATAAAGTAATATCACACACACACGCACGCACACACGCACGCACGTACACACGCACACGCACACACACACACACACACCCAATGACTCTATGGAACCTAGGACTCCCTGGAAAACAGTGGCAAGTGTTACTGAGTGGACTATCCTGGTTAAATAAATACAATTAAATGAATGACACACACATACCAGCACACACACACCTAATTTATATCTCAAAATTCTACGAAACAGCATTGACCTATTTAATTCCCCCAAATGTATAAAAATTATACACACAATATATTAACAAAAGGGGATAAGAATATACTGTACGTTTTACGGGATCAAATAGTCTTTGATGGTCATTGCACTCAGTACAGTCATTCATTTAAAAAAATTATATGTGTGTGCATTGTGTCATTATTAAGGTCGTTAACCACATTTTTTTTTTTAACAAGTTAATGCAGGATTTGGTGCAATTATTTGCAAATTCAGAATTTCTTCAGAAATCATTACAAGAATATTGACATCTTGATTTTGTCCAAAGTAATGGTAAGCAAAATCAGTTGAATTGATAAACACACGTTCTTTAACCTTAGAGTCAACTTGTTTGGACATCACATTGCTGTTTTCCGCTGTATAGATCATGTATTTTGGATGTGTTCAGTGTATTCTGAACGCTTACAGACAATGCAATTAACCGTGATAAAGAAAATAGTGCACTGAAATGGCAAAAAGTTCTTTTTTTTTTTTAAACTTGAGTTAACCGATTTAACTCTGACAAGCCCTTGTAACTACGCAATTACATGCACACATTGACAAAATGTCGCATTTCCAATGAGGATCACGTCTACCGCCATTGTCTGTATAAGTCAATTAGTTATTACATTTAAGCACCGCCATGTACAGAGGTGCTCTCACTTTGCATTCGAGCAGCATACGTTTCTGCTGCATTGGACGGGCCTATTTACCTTGGACGTGCCTATTTACCTTGGACGGGCCTATTTACCTTGGACGGGCCAATGTGTTTGAAAGACGGTAGACGACATGTTGCAGCATCAAATTGAACTTTACAGGACAGTGTATAAGACGCAACTCTTCTTTCAGAAAAAAAGAAGGAAATGGCTGCCCGCCACTATACTTTCAAAGCACCTTGCAACCAACCGTCAATCAGTTTGGAGAAAACAACTGTTTGCAAAGAAAATATAACACAGCGAGACCTATTACCTGTGTGATAATAATCGAAACCAACTATCGAAGTTGGGGCCTTTGAAGATAATTTGTCATATAGAATCCTATTACCTGATTTTCCAGACGGTTTACAACCCACACAAAAAACCCGCAAACTACATCTACGCTTGGTTTCACTGCCAATGCAGATATTATGTTGAAATTCTATGTCATCTATAGGACCAACCTCAATGGACAGGAAATGTCAGTCACAAAGGGAACCCAGAGTAAATGCAAGGTCAAGTTCAAGTACAAATTGACGTTTGAGTTCAAACGCTCAAGTTCAAATTCACAGACTTGTCTATTTTAAACCTGCAGTTTCATATTTGCAACACAATGAGTGGTTTGCTTACACACAGTTCACAGCTTGCACACACAGTAATGAAATAAGGAACGATACAGTAATTTAACAACATTTATTCAATGACTAATTATTAGAAATGGACAGAAAATAATCATTTTGACATTTTCACTCATAGGATTGCGGCTTTCCACATTTTAAAGATCTGTGTGTGTATATGTGTGTTCATGAGCGTTTGTGTATGTGTGTGTGTGTGTGTTTGTTGTGTACAAGGGCACATTCGTATGCTGAGTCCACCGGAATAATTGTCTGTATTTGTGTGTACCTACTGTACAGTATAATGGACTTCAATTAACAGTATGTGAAGGGCTGTCCAGGAGCTATGCTTGGGCAGGTATAATGTTACAGAGAGAGAGAGAGAGAGAGAGAGAGAGAGAGAGAGAGAGAGAGAGAGAGAGAGGGAGAGAGAGAGAGAGAGAAAATACTGCAATTGCTTATGACCCTGCCATCTGCCCCTCTACATGCAACGGAGCTAACTACCCCTGGTAGACAGTCACCCCCGCCAAAAAGGCCTTAGGACTGAGGTGGCGCACTCAACTGCCAGGCAAATTCATGTACTTTTGAAGATAAGCAAGTGGGCACATACAGTATATCCATGGCTAACTTAGGCCTACCTTTGTGACCATGAATTCCCCATGTATGTAATGGACTGAATGCAAACTACTAACACGCAGCCTCTCAGTAAAGGCCTCCCCGCCCATCCTTTGAAAAAGCGTGAAGTCGGTAATAATTAGGCCTATGCTTTTTAGAACGCAGAGTCTTAAGCAGGCATGTGTTAAACTGGCAATGCATTGCGAGATGTGTTTATCAATCGACACACAAAATGACAGAGCAAGTTCAACATGTAACCAAACTCCCCATGTTCATGAAAAGCATGACAAATTGCTCGGGAACCTCACAGATAGGCATTTCACATAATTGAGTGAAAAGCTTGTATACTCAGACTGATTGTCCATGAGACAATTAAGTGAAATATTCAATAGCATTATAGTGATACAATTTACGGGTATTGGGGAAAAGATGGTGATTGAGTGGTGATCTGCTGAAATAACATTTTGTGCCAGCAACACATAATATCTAGTCTGAATTATTATTATAGCTAGATAATTAGATTCTAATTTATTTTGTAGCAGCCAAATGCAGAACAAAATCATAGCAGCCATATTATAATGAGAAGACACACTGAATATATTTGTATAAGTGTGAGTGTGTAAATTAGAAGTCCGATTTACTTATTTGCTTCAATATGAGTTTTTGTTAAGAAAAATGAGCAGAGTATAATTTATCAGACGGAAATATCTGTGCATTGCAGGGACTTGACTTTTTACTAATTGTATTAAAATTGCAATCATATACTGAAAATGTAGGTACGTATTAAAAAATGCTATACTATGCTGCTGTATATAGAAGGGGTATAATAGAGGAACAGGAGCTACGCACACACACACACACACACACGCGCGCACGCCTTCTCCTGTTGTTCCAAATAACCCATGCAAAATGTTAAAGAATCGTTTCAATATAAATCAAGACTTTGACGAACAACAAATACACCTGTAAATAAATCATCATTCCAACCCAGCCTTAATTGGCAGATGAGTCATTGGGAAAGATATCACTCCACACACATTGTCACCTAACCCAAAACCGCATCACTCACATGAAATATCTCTTCAAACGTGAGCCCGCGATTACCACGAAATCAGATTAACTTGGCAGTAATCAATGGACCAAAACACCTCTGTTATTAAGAAAAACACATGTGCGATATTATTAAATAACGGTGTTGTGTAGAGGTCACAGTATAATACTTTTTGAGTTTGAGTACTAATACATGGTAATTTGCCATGAAAAAAACGCTTTCATAACCAACATAAAGTAGTACCTTTGTGCAATGCACGACTATATGCAATGGATTCCGATTGCGGTTTTTGGTTCAGCACTTGCATCAAAATAAAAAATGTACTAAAGTGTATGAAGTCCATTATTTTGTACAATGAGTTTTATAAACAAAGATGATACTAGACACAATTTAACACATGTACGCAATGAATACACTCGCTCACACGCACGCACGCACGCACGCACACACACACACACACACACACACACCTACACACACACATAAAGAAACAGGTATTACTTACAAATATTCTGCAGTAGAGGCGATTCCGAAATGTTCCGAATCCGGGGGTGAAATTCTGAGCAGCTTCTCTCTTCCTCTCTTTTTCCCCCGCTGGATCGACATCTCTGTTGAGGAGAACAGAAATCCATCAGCCTCTGTGTCCCATGCAGCTCTGGCAGAGCAGCAAGCTAGCCTGGCAGGCAGAGAGGAACGCAGGCCCCCGTGACTCCCCAGGCAGTCCCCCTCGTAGCCCAGCCCAGCCTCAGCCCAGAGCCCCAGCCTGGGCTGCTGCTACCTCGCCTGGCTGCCGTAGGCTGGGCCCAGGCCTGGCGGGCCCTTCAACAAAAGGAGGCCATGAGGCTGTCTGGAAGGCTCCAGCTAAAACCCTCTGCTAGTTAACAAGTCTTTGAATGAGGAATGTTAGCAAACAGACAAACAGCATGTCTGATGCATGCAAATAGCACAACCAGTCCAGTCACAGCCTTGGCTGCCTACATGAATAATTCATCAGTCTGGAAAAAAGGAACCCCCCCCTCCTCTCCTCTCTTCCCTCTCTCCGTCTTCCCAACTCGAATGCCTTCGCTACCCGACAAAGTGTATTCAGACCTCCGTTCCTCAAGCTTTCTCAGCCCCTGAAATCAGTTTTAACACTTAACACAAGCATGCATCGGCGGCACGAAACGACATGCACGGTCACTTCTTATGTTTTTGCTGCAACATTTTTCCAAATTCAATCGCTGCATTTTTCTGTCATTGCCTTTTCCTGTCTTTTGTTTGGAATTGGCTCCTGTCCCAGAAAGAGCTCCAGCCCAGCACAGCACTCACTCCCCTGTTAGGAAAAAGAGCCAGCGAGAGAGAGAGAGAGAGAGAGAGAGAGAGAGAGAACGAGAGAACGAGGGAGGGAGAGAGAGGGAGCAAGGGGGAGAGAAACAGCGAGAGTGAGGAAGAAGAGGGAGGTGCAGTATTTCCAGGCGAGAGAACTGATGGCGCTCACGAAGGGCACGTCTGTGAACACGCAGACGTACCACACGCTCAGAGACCGGACACGTTCTCCTGCTTGTCATCCACAGACAGTCACTAGAAGGAAGAGCGTGAAAAAGAGAGAGGGCCTTACCCAGTAGGAATGACGCCCATACGAACACAGCTACAGGAGGAAGAAGGCTCATCACGTGGCGAGATTACAAACACGACCAAACGGCGACAAAAAAGAAGACATCGAAAATAAACACCGCCAAAACTCTTTCAAAGACAAATATAAAACTCTGGGTATCAATGCAGATGAAAAAAATAACACCCAAAAAGAAGAAATAACACCAAGGTCCAAAGTGATGCAAAAATTGCTGCACAAAACTACGGAAAGGCCCCAAAAAAGCTACTTGTTGCCAGGTTTTTGCAGAGCCGTTGTGTAGCTATTTGGAGGCAGAGGGTTAAAATCCAGCAAGTAGTAAAAAAAATATAAAAAAATCTCCTCTATGGAAGGGCGGGCTGTGGGGAGGCCCTGACTGTAGAAATAGCAGCAAACCTTTGTTCTTTTTTTCTCCCCACAGAGCTCGAGTCTCCCCCCTCCCTGCGTGCGGCTGGAGCTGAGAACAGGGGAGCGAGCGATAGAAGAGACGAGGCAGCAAGCACAGAGTGAAGGAGAGAAAAGCTCGACTGATGATGAAATAGGAGGTGCGGCGGAGCACGAGAGCCAGCCACTTTTTCATCACACGTCCAACACGGCAAGGAACTGTATATGCACTTGAGAGAGGGAGGGTGGGAGACGGAGACCAAGAGGGAAAGAGAGAGAGAGAGAGAGAGAGAGAGAGGGAGAGAGAGAGGGGGAGAGAGAGAGAGGGAGAGAGAGAGACGGGAGAGAGAGAGAGAGAGAGACGGGGAGAGAGAGAGAGAGAGAGAGAGGGAGAGAGAGAGACGGGGGAGAGAGAGAGAGAGAGACGGGGGAGAGTGGGAGGGCGGAAAGCAGTCGAGGGTGGGAGGGGGTAGAGGAGGAAGAATGACACAGAAATGCACTCCTCTGGCAGTGCGCAGACGCAGTGCACACAGTCACGCCATACTAGCACTCTGCACCCCGGCAATCAGCTACAGAAAAGAGCATTAAAAATAAGGAAACGAAAAAAAGAGAACGTACAAACACTCAGAGTGGACTGCCCTGCATAAGGACATTTGAAATATGCAACAGTTCTGAGAGCAGGTTAAATGATTAACCTTATCTGGTACAGTACAGTACAGCACTGCAGCTCTCCCTCTCGTCAAGCTGCAACAGTCTGTTTGGATCACATGCTACAGCCAGCCACGGCTCACAGACAGAAAGTATGAACTCTAGCATGCCACAGCAGCTAGTGTGAAAGCAGCATTGAGAAGACAAAGAGCAGATATGGAAAAATGGGAGCTACTTGAGTATAATACTGTAGTGTAGCACGTGGCAGGGTAGAGAGCGGGGTTAGTAGAGTTACAGCACAGTAAGACGGTCCTCTTTCTGCCCTGGCTCTGCTTCTCCGAGGGGCTAAACATCGCACGACCCTTACAGCGATCTTGGCAAGGAGTCAAAAGCCTGATAAGCATTTTGGGTGAGACCTCACTGCTTTTCTGGAAGAAAAACAGCTGCTGTGATTACAACGTGATTGAGAATTCACAGAAAACACGAGGGGTTCTGATTTGTCCTGGCTAAAAAGGCACAGGATAGCTTGTCCAAATAGGAAAAGATTGTTGAGTATATTTGCTTCTAAACTATCCCTTACCCTGGAATCATCTAGAATCCTGCATTGTGGGGCGCTCCACCCGCCCTACACCCTGCCGTTTGCGCGTGCGCACACGCACACGCACACACACACACACACTACAAAACAGCACGGCAGACCGTCCTCCACCATCTTAGTACATACCGATTATCATTTTGATTTTTTTTTTTTCTCTATCTCTGTCTTTTTCATACTTCCTCTTTCCCTCCCTCTCTCTGTCCCACCACCTTCTCCACCGTGCGACCAGCGTTGGGCTTTTCCCATTTGTGGCAGATTACTATAACACTATTGTAAAACAACTTCCTGCCTCTTTTGGCTCTGGTTCCAAATAACGGCAAAGGCTGGGCTCACACGCTTGAACTTTTCCCCCCCTCTCTGTCCCGAAGTATCAGGAGCTCTAAATAGGAAAGAGAGAAAATGGAAAAACGGTCAAATCTCTGCACGTCTCCTGTTCTGGACTTATTTTGATGCCTTATGTCTTTAATGCCAGATGAAAAGTATTGCATGCCTAGCAGAGAAAAAGGTGGGGGAAACTATTATTTTGCTTCTTTTACTGTGTGTAGCTTTCTGTTGGTTTGTGGATGACATTGTGCTGTTAGGTTAGCTCAGACGGGACGAGCCAACATGGCTGCTCCTGTTTTGGGCTCTCATCTCATCTGCAGAGTGGGTCTTTGAGGAGCACTTTCCTAACGCCACCACCCGTTCGTTCCTCGCTGGCTCCCTCGCTAGAACAGCACGGCAACAGACGACCGGTTCCTCTGCTCGCTTTACTCCAAGGACTCTCCCCTCTCCTCTCCGCCTCTCTCCACAACCAGGTTCAATAAGACACAGGTGGCTACATTCAATGGACCTGCCGCTAGCAGGGACAAAAAAAAAACACTCTTTGTGTTTACTTACTGAAGAAATGGTCCAGCTGAGTTAGGGCGTTATTAGCAGTCTTTACAGTCTTCTTTTTAAAAAGGAGATACACTGGGTTGGATGTGTCTGCCTGAGCTACAGTAGATCCCCAGAACCCCATCCAAAGCAGTGTAGCCTCACGTCACATCTCGCCATGTGTTTTAGCCAATTGAAAAATCCACGTCTTTGGTTTTAAGCATATACATTGACGCATACAGTCTGTGGCTACGGTAGATGTATATTAAGATTGTGTATTTGATTGTATGCCCTGTTCAGGTTCTGTAGAGGATGTAGGAGAGAAATGGACATGTAACTATAAATCTGTTTGAGATGTGGTTGGTTTGGAACTGTCTGCAGTTATCATTTAGCTTAGCGTGCACTTAAGAGTTTGCAACGAGTTCACTTGAGGATAGGGTTTTGGTTTTGGGTGGCCTGCCAATTTTCTACCAGTGTGCCTCTACCTCGCTCCCCTCTTCTCTACTTGGGTTGCATTTGTCTGTAATTAATCACATGCCGTTTTATTTCATCTATACCGTGTGTTTTACATTTGTAAATGACCCCAACCATCTTTAAACACTTTTCAAATAATAAATGAAGCAACGTTAACATGGCAGGTTTTCATGAAGTTATTTTTCAACTAAGATATTTTTTAAGGAACGCAATCGTACACAGGTGTGCATAAGAACTTTGGCAAACAATACGGCTATTAAAGAAATGGTGTTCTAGTATCACAGAAAAAAAGCTTGGAGGAAGAACAGGGAGGTAAATGTAACTATTCCGTCTGTAGTATTTGAAGGGATTGTTGAACCGTATTGTTAATAAATATGATATGCTATGCATCTTACTCAGTATTAACTTTAGATAATATCAACTTGGATTAAAATGGTTGATGAAGTGAATATCAAACCTGTTAGTCAAAGCTATGTTCCTGGTTATGCTTTGCAATGCTCCAAATCCACACAGTGAGAAGAGGGTGAAGGAGAACATGATCAGAGTAGAACACTAACTAACATGTCTGTTATTGTGGCTTGGCAATCAACGCGAGAATACAGATTCAGTCTCTCAGTCCCATCCAAGGAAATGTTCAACAAAATGGCGGAGCCGCCATGTCATTTGCAGCCTTCATACAGAATTGTAAAGCATTGTGATACATTCAAAACATAACTTTGCTTGATAAAATGTATTCAAATACTACACATTTGCAAAAAGCTAACCATAGCAACTCCAGGAAAAATCATCAAACATTTTGTCTCTGTCTAGCCTTTTAACTCTTAGTTGACAAGCTGGTTATATACATTTGTAATGAAGTATTTGGAATACAAACTCATAATTCAACATAAAATGTTAAAGGTCCAATGCAGTAAATTTGATCTTAATATCAAATAATTTCTGGGTAACAATTAAGTACCTTACTGTGATTGTTTTCAATTAAAATAGTCAAAAAAAGAAATAAAAATAGCAAAGGTAAATTTCTCAAGTAAGAATTTTGCTAGGACTGTCTGGGAGTGGTCTGAGTAGGCGAGCTTTTTGGAAATGTCTTTCTTATTGGTGTATTAACTAATTTACCACATGGTGATGTCACCATGGAGGGCCAAAACACCATCCCACCAAAACAGGATGACATTTCAAGCGGTCTTTTCAAACAGCTTTTACACTAAAGTGCATTATCATAATTTTCACAATTTCACAGTATTATTCCAACCTCATTGTGTTGAAATATATATATAAAACACTGGGAAATCTCGTTTTTGACTGCACTGGGCCTTTAAGCACAATCAATATGAGAACTGCTTTGTGGTCTTGGGTAATTTCAATCTATCACAAAACAATGAAAATAATATCCAATAACTGCATATGAAGATCCTGTACAGATAACTGCATTCGACAGATTTTAACCCAGTAGTATTTCACTAGTATATATGGTAAAAAGCTCTTGCAATATTTTTTCTAACTGGCCCTACAGAAGTATAACTTTTGATAGTACGAGTGTTTGATCTTATCATGATCAGCAAACTAACGTGTAAGAAATCACATGTTATTTTGGCGTAAAATGAATTCCCGATTGTGCCAAATCTAGACTGTTGGATTCCATAATCGAGATCTCACTTCTAACCTTTCTCTTGAGTACGGGTAATCGTCAAATGCACACTGCTGAACACACAGGAAAGAACATTTCAAATGAAAGTGTCGGCCAAGGGAAGTTCAAACTAAATGCAATAAAGAATCTATGCAAAAGTTACAATCATGGCATTTTCTGATTTATCTCATTGAAATGTTTTTTTTTCTCTCTCTCACTCGTAAACTTTTTATGCTCCATCATTTTATACATAAGAGGAGTCACAGAGTAACAGTCACTGTACACCCATTTTTTTCAAAACTGTCACACTTAACACTTGATATTCCATGTAGGTCACATGAGGGGAGTCAAGAAATAATTAGGAGCCCGTTTGTTTTTCTTTAGTGTCTAGAAACACAGGAAACAGAAAGGAAGTCTGATGAATATGAAATTGCAGTGGGCAGTAGCTCCCCATAGACAAACATGATCTACACTCCTTTACCCATTAGTCACCAACAGGAGTAAAAACCCAGATTTCTGACTGTGCAGGATCAGGAACCGCAATGCCTCAGGATACCAGACGCACACAGTGACACATAACACAGAAACAATTGATATTTTAAAGGAAGCCATTTAGGAGGATAACACCAAACCACAATGCCGGCTGGCCCTACGTACGCAGGGATGAAAGACTTGGTCTCCCTCTCTAGGAACAGGGGCCCGAGTGAGTCTATGAGGTGGTCTTGCTCCAGCCTCGCACGTGTCTAAACAACTTCTCTATTACACCAGAGACCTCTGAGGGCACTCCCCATAGAGCAGGGAACAAAGGCCATGACCCTGGGGTCAAAAGCGTTACACGGGAGGCCAGGCAGACCCATTGAGGGCCTAGTGCTGTTTGCTTTAAGAAGGTAAAGATTACTAACACATTAACTAATGCCGATTAGGGGGTTATCCCCTGAGGGACGTCACTCACAGGGTCTACACATCACGTGTTATTAACACCCCATGACCTCTGACCTCTGGCCTGTCACTTCAGGCAGCAGAGTGTGACCGCCACTCTCCCTTTCTGTCTATGTGTTTGGATAACACACGAAACGGACACACTAGAAGAGAGTGGAAGGGTTGGGTGCAACATTGCCTGGAAAAAATTAGCAATACGTGTTCTTATCTATACAAACTTGAAAAAACAATCACTGCAATTACTGAGTATCAATTCTGAATTACAAATAGTTGTAATCATTTTTTGTTTGTAGTATTGCCATGAGAATTAAAATATGGGAAACGTTTGAACTTGAAATCGGGCATGTCCTTTCAAAAGTATTTATGATTAGCTAATGTGTGTCTGTGTGTGACGTGTCATTTCACAATGTTCATGAATCATTATACCCTATACAACAATAGATTCAATAGAAGCGGTCCCTCAAAATGACCGGCCGTATTACTGCGCTGCAAGTGTTCCACAGCACATAAAATGGGGGCATTTAGATAAAGTTCTGATCACAAAATGGTGGACAGAAGACTTCCAGTGTTGATACCCTGGATATAACTACCACGATATGATACACTCCTTCAACAGCCCATGCTTTTTTTTTCACACATTCTGTCTTCAATTAACACGTATGTATTGAGTGGGTGACAAATGAATTGTGTCTATGTGCACAATTGAAAGTTGACTTAACCCTATATGTCCTGACAGAGTAAACCTACATATTCATTACAGATGTACAGGGATGGCTAATTCTAAAGATAACTTCCATCTTCACTGAATTTAACGAAATCTAATTTTAGTTTTTTTTGCAATTTGCTTGTAGGAATATCATCTCCAAGGCCTCTCTAAAGCTGGATGAATTGGTGCCTCTCAAAAGGCTGATTTGAGGACCTTTTTTACTGAATAATATGTTTGTTTTCTATGATTTTGTTTTGCTTTCATGTATTGATATGAATATTGATGTGTATTAATGTGTATTGATGTGTATACAGGGCTCATCTGTAAAATAGACTTTGGTCTCAGCATTACTCTCTGTCAAAATGAAGGCTTAAATAAAAAGTCTTGAAACTAAATGGACATCGTTTCATTTCATTGGGTGTCCATACTATGCAATCACTCATAATGTCATGATAATATTTTCTGCTGAAAAACAAATACAAAATGTGAATATTATGGGTCTGAGTAAAATATGGTGATGTTTAAAAATTAGACGGGTATGTGCTTTACATGTTTACACTTGAATATTATACAACGTTAAAGAAAAGTGCAATTGTGAAATATTTCCCTTCACCGACACCCCTGAAGTGTAACTTTAAAAAAGATGTATTTTCACAACTAATTCAATGACTTCTGGATGTTTTTTTTTTTTTACAAACGAGGCATGAAGAACACTGTTACTAAATCATTTGATTTTTGTATCACTAACAAGAATGTGGTATTATCATTTTGGGTTAACTTTTAGTCACATATATTTTGGTATTTTTAAAAATGGGTTCACAGTCCACAATAACATTATAAAAGTATAGTCTCCATGTATTTGAATTGAAAATGAGTGATAATGTCTTTCTAATGACAATACAATTTCGAAAACATTTATAATGAAGGGCCAGAGGTAATTGGAAAAAATATCTATACAGTAATAATCAAATATGTTGTACTGACTCAATATCAAAATGCGTCACTTTTTACCACAAATAGCTTAGATTTACTACATGATTAATACGGAACGAATACATATTTGTACATATATTGATTAGATAGTAATTGATATCACAAAATAGGAGTGAATATCAATCGGGTAAGAAGAAATGACTCCTAACTTAAATTGGGCTATACAAAATAAACTGTTTAAATTTACCAAGCACATGAACAATTCAAATCCGCTTCATTATTGTGTAATAATAACACATTGTGGTTTATATATATATTTTTAAAGCTAAATTGTAAGTCATTATTTATTTGCCTGCCAACAAAAAGGCTGAGAATATTCCCATGATTGAAATTGCAAAAAGGATGAGAACAAATTATTTACACTTATTATATTGAACAGGGATTTTGAAAAACACATTTTCAAAATAGCATATTTTCCAATAAAACATTTATTCAAAGGAAAGAAGCTCCTGCGCACCCTTCAGGCAAAGTAGGACTCATCTATTTTCATGCCAACCTGTTTCACATTTCCAATGCGCCTGCAAAGCAACGAGTAACACTCCTTTTTTATTGAAATACAATTTTTACAAGTACAAATAATCATTGGATTTATGAAAATGAACTGCACAGGATCATTTGATATGGTAAGCAAGGCTGCAAATGATACGTATTCACTTACTACTGCAAAACGTATTAACATTTTATCAAAAACATTTAACACTTTAACATCTACATCTTTATATCTGAATTTATTGATCTGTGAAATTCCAGCAAACCAATATGCTGGCAGTCATTATGTAATGAGCTATGTGATAATCAAACCATGTATTGATGCTTTCTTTAGACAGAGATGCTTTTCATAAACTTGAAGTTTCCAATGAAAGGTCAAGGTCAAGGTATTTTGGTATAAAGTACAAGATTCAAGATTCATGAAGATTCATGATTCAATGTGAGCTTATAAATTGCTTTCATGCATAGAGTACTTCAGAGTTCAGTCATTCAAATACTTTAAACTATTTTACCATTGGTTTGCAGGGGAATATTCCAGATAAGTCATTTTTTGTTACATCTATTGCATATGTAAGTACTTACGCTATTACACAAATAAATGATTGTCCTTTTATCATCCAACTTCTGTTGCATTTGGCTGGTTCTCGCTGTGTTTAGTCACCTCCGTACGCAAAAACTTTCATCCAAAGCTAATAGGGAGGGACTCTAATACATAACTTCACAACTTACATACATATTATGTGAAATGAAACATAATAAACACACAAATAAACAGTGACCCGAATGTACAGTATATGGCCTTCAACATGTAAGAGCAAAGACAAATAGATATGATATTCCATCAGAGCTAAACTCACCTTGCTGTGCCTCACCGGATTCTGAGAAGACAATGAAAGAGAAAGGGAGAAAGAGGGAGAGAGGGAGGGGGAGGAGAGAGAGAGAGAGAGAGAGAGAGAGAGAGAGAGAGAGAGAGAGAAAGATTCTGCTTGAGAGCTTGCAAAACAAAATGGATCCCATCCGATATCAGATCTCAAAATGGACAACCTTCAGAAGCGGGAAACACCCAGATTGTAGGGACGACTCCTTATGCGTTTTGTCCAGAAGAGATAAAGCTTTTGTCAAAATGGATTTTTCGTAGCAGGTTAGGAGAACTTACGCAGCAGGTCGGGAGAATTAACGTAGCAGGTTAGGAGAATTAGGTTAAGGTTAGGAAAGGGGTTAGCTAAAATGACAAAAGCTGTATACCATCTAGACATGACCCTCCTCATGGCCCTTCGGGAAGCCGATATTGTGTGGACAGTACAGTCTAAGTATAGCAACAACACCACTATAGCAAAGGTCAGAGCTCCTCAACATAAAAAAGGCTATAACATATCAGGGGGTAGGTTGAAAGTGAATTTATCTTGACCTTGAGCAGAAAGGTTGACAGGAAATTCAAAATGAAAAATGACCTATGCAGCCTTTTCTAAATGAAGTTGCATGTTAAATTCTACAGTATTACACTGAAATGGATAGACATGAGTACGGTTTTCACAATGAAGATTACATTGTTATTTTATCTGATTAAACACTAATGATTTAAGCTCATATGATTTGAAATATATTTGAATAACATCAAGGGACCATTATATTGGGCCTTGTTGCCCATTCTCAGCTAAATCTAAACATTTATCAGTGATCATCGTTGACATGACGCAACAACACGTATAAAAATGCATTATTCAAAGACAATGCACACTCTTACAAAGAAAAATCAACTAACCTTAACTTACGGTAAAATACATAGATTCGAAGAACAAACACCAACAGAAAAGCAAAAAGAGAAATTCTCCTGATCTGTTGATAAAAAGTAAATTCTCCTTTCCCTCCATGCTTGACCACCACTACAACCAGTCGGTATGTGTCTGGAACCATGGTCTCCTTTCCCTCCATGCTTGACCACCACTACAACCAGCCGGTATGTGTCTGGAACCATGGTCTCCTTTCCCTCCATGCTTGACCACCACTACAACCAGCCTGTATGTGTCTGGAACCATGGTCTCCTTTCCCTCCATGCTTGACCACCACTACAACCAGTCGGTATGTGTCTGGAACCATGGTCTCCTTTCCCTCCATGCTTGACCACCACTACAACCAGTCGGTATGTGTCTGGAACCATGGTCTCCTTTCCCTCCATGCTTGACCACCACTACAACCAGTCGGTATGTGTCTGGAACCATGGTCTCCTTTCCCTCCATGCTTGACCACCACTACAACCAGCCAGTATGTGTCAGGAACCATGGTCTCTTTTCCCTCCATGCTTGACCACCACTACAACCAGTCGGTATGTGTCTGGAACCATGGTCTCCTTTCCCTCCATGCTTGACCACCACTACAACCAGTCGGTATGTGTCTGGAACCATGGTCTCCTTTCCCTCCATGCTTGACCACCACTACAACCAGTCGGTATGTGTCTGGAACCATGGTCTCCTTTCCCTCCATGCTTGACCACCACTACAACCAGTCGGTATGTGTCTGGAACCATGGTCTCCTTTCCCTCCATGCTTGACCACCACTACAACCAGGCGGTATGTGTCTGGAACCATGGTCTCCTTTCCCTCCATGCTTGACCACCACTACAACCAGTCGGTATGTGTCTGGAACCATGGTCTCCTTTCCCTCCATGCTTGACCACCACTACAACCAGTCGGTATGTGTCTGGAACCATGGTCTCCTTTCCTCCATGCTTGACCACCACTACAACCAGCCGGTATGTGTCTGGAACCATGGTCTCCTTTCCCTCCATGCTTGACCACCACTACAACCAGTCGGTATGTGTCTGGAACCATGGTCTCCTTTCCCTCCATGCTTGACCACCACTACAACCAGCCGGTATGTGTCTGGAACCATGGTCTCCTTTCCCTCCATGCTTGACCACCACTACAACCAGCCGGTATGTGTCTGGAACCATGGTCTCCTTTCCCTCCATGCTTGACCACCACTACAACCAGTCGGTATGTGTCTGGAACCATGGTCTCCTTTCCCTCCATGCTTGACCACCACTACAACCAGTCAGTATGTGTCTGGAACCATGGTCTCCTTTCCCTCCATGCTTGACCACCACTACAACCAGCCGGTATGTGTCTGGAACCATGGTCTCCTTTCCCTCCATGCTTGACCACCACTACAACCAGCCTGTATGTGTCTGGAACCATGGTCTCCTTTCCCTCCATGCTTGACCACCACTACAACCAGTCGGTATGTGTCTGGAACCATGGTCTCCTTTCCCTCCATGCTTGACCACCACTACAACCAGTCGGTATGTGTCTGGAACCATGGTCTCCTTTCCCTCCATGCTTGACCACCACTACAACCAGCCGGTATGTGTCTGGAACCATGGTCTCCTTTCCCTCCATGCTTGACCACCACTATAACCAGCCGGTATGTGTCTGGAACCATGGTCTCCTTTCCCTCCATGCTTGACCACCACTACAACCAGTCGGTATGTGTCTGGAACCATGGTCTCCTTTCCCTCCATGCTTGACCACCACTACAACCAGTCGGTATGTGTCTGGAACCATGGTCTCCTTTCCCTCCATGCTTGACCACCACTACAACCAGCCGGTATGTGTCTGGAACCATGGTCTCCTTTCCCTCCATGCTTGACCACCACTATAACCAGCCGGTATGTGTCTGGAACCATGGTCTCCTTTCCCTCCATGCTTGACCACCACTACAACCAGCCAGTATGTGTCTGGAACCATGGTCTCCTTTCCCTCCATGCTTGACCACCACTACAACCAGCCGGTATGTGTCTGGAACCATGGTCTCCTACATCCCTGAGCTCCCCCTCTGAGGAGAGGTCTGCTAGCTGCTAGTACACCCTTCACACAGGCTACAGCCTGGGCCACTCGCTTTCATTATTCCTCTGTGCCAAGCTAAGAGCGGGCGAGCCTGGCATTAGAATGGCGCTGTGGGGGTAATTCTGCCCGCCACTACCGAGAACGAGGACCACTCTTTGCCATGTCACAGCACCTTTGCCGGGCATATGGACAGGGCCGAGAGGACTCCGAGAGGATTTCCCGGCAACCAACCGAACCTTAGGCGCCCAATGGCTGCTACTAGCACTCTCTCTCCCGCTTCTTTACACACTCTCCATGTGCTTTTTCTCTATTTCAGTCACACACACACTCCCTGTTTGTAAAGTGGCTGTTCCACTGGATGTCATAAGGTGAATGCACCAATTTGTAAGTCGCTCTGGATAAGAGCGTCTGCTAAATGACTTAAATGTAAATGTAAATGTCTGTTTGCTGTCTCTGCTTCACAACACACACCTCTTAACACACATACACTCTGCATGCTCTTTCTCCATATCTTAACACACAGACTGTGCTTCCTGTCTACTTAGAACACTAACCAAACCTAAATCGCTCACTGTCTGGCAGATACATTGCCACTGTCTTAATCTGACGTGGCTTTATTACATGGGGGGGGTGGAACTAAGACTGTGGAACTAACACAGTGGAACTAACAGTGGCACTAACACAGCATATGAAACTGTGTCGCAGCAGCAGGTCCAGTTAAGAGGTGCCGTTGCTGTTTCATGAATGTTTCTGTCAGCTGCTGGTCTAACAGTGGCAGTGGGATGAATTACAGCAGTAACACTCCACCAGTGTTAACAACACCTCCAGAATGAGCTCATTTCATTGAGGAGAAAATCACAGTTGAAATGGATCAGAATGAATTTGACATTTCATTTCTGTACCAGGCAAAGACAGTAGATCCCGAAATGACTGTTGCAGGGCGGGTGCACAGACGTTTTGGGGGAGGCATGTGCTCAAACAAGAGGGCACACCCAAAACAGTTCCCGCAACCGCTGTCACAGACTTGTTGAGCAATTATTACCTTTAATATTTCATTGCATAAAATCAATAGGTTAAATACACTGAATGTACAAAACATTAGGAACAACCTTTCTAATATTGAGCCTCAATTCGTCAGGGCATGCACCCTACAAGGTGTCGAAAGCATTCCACATGTTGACTCCAATGCTTCCCACAGTTGTGTCAAGTTGGCTGGATGTCCTTTGGGTGGTGGACCATTCTTGATACACACGGGACACTGTTAAGGGTGAAAACCCCAGCAGTGTTGCAGTTCTTTGCCTGGCACCTATTACCATACCCTGTTCAAATTCACTTCAATGTTTTGTCTTGCCCATTCAACCAGTGAATGTAGCCTACCATTCCTATTTCCAACTTAACTCCGTTTGTTGCCACTATCATGTATTCTACCTGGCTGAACCTTTGATGAGGTCACTTCAGGTATGCAGCTGCTGCTCTACACTATCCCTAACTATAAACTGGGTGGTTTGAGCCCTGAATTCTGATTGGCTGAAAGCCATGGTATATCAGACCGTATACCACGGGTATGACAAAGCATTTATTTTTACTGCTCTAATTACGTTTGTAACCAGTTTATAATAGCAATAAAGCTCCTCGGGGGTTTGTGATATATGGCCAATATACCACGGCTAAGGGCTGTATCCAGGCACTCCGTGTTGCGTCGTGCGTAAGAACAGCCCTTAGCCGTGCTTAAATAAGCCACTAATGAGAGAAAATGAACAGAAAATGGTGAGAAATGCTCTAGCCAAACAGACATCACCTGAGCGCAAAGTCTGTTTGTTGTTGACCGTTGAACGAGACCTTGTATTTTTTTTGTGTACCTTTATTTAACTAGGCAAGTCAGTTAAGAACAAATTCTTATTTTCAATGACAGCCTGGGAACAGTGGGTTAACTGCCTGTTCAGGGGCAGAACGACAGATTTGTAACTTGTCAGCTCGGGGATATGAACTTGCAACCTTTTGGTTACTAGTCCAACAGTCTAACCACTAGGCTAACCTGCCGCCCTAAAAGCTGACAGTGTTTTTATATACTTTTGTTTTATGTTGGATCCTGCTGCTCTGTTGGGCATAGTTGCTGTGAGCGCTGCTTTCTGTCCCGGGATCCCTCCCGAGAAACACGGAAGCCCAGCTAGCCTAGCTGGCTCGGCGGTCTCAAATGGAGGTCGCTATTGAACATGTTCAACCTTTACTAACGACATGCCACTGGCTTTGAGTAAGGCCAGTGTGTCTGTGTATGCGGATGACTCAACACTATATACGTCAGCTACCACAGGGACTGAAATGACTGCAACACTTAACAAAGAACTGCAGTTAGTTTCGGAATGAGCAGCAAGGAATAAGTTAGTCCTAAATATTTCCAAAACTAAAAGCGTTGTATTTGGGACAAATCATTCACTAAACCCTAAACCTCAACTACATCTCGTAATGAATAATGTGGAAATTGAGCAGGTTGAGGTGACTAAACCGCTTGGAGTAACCCTGGATTGTAAACTGTCATGGTCAAAATATATTGATGGAGTAATAGCTAAGATGGGGAGAAGTCTATCTTTAATAAAGCGATGCCCTGCCTTCTTAACAACACTATCAACAAGGCAGGTTACAGGCCCTAGTTTTGTCGCACCTGGACTACTGTTCAGTCGTGTGGTCAGGTGCCACAAAGAGGAACTTGGGAACATTGCAGTTGGCTCAGAACAGGGCAGCCCGGCTGGCCCTTAAAAGTACACTGTGAGCTAACATTAATGACATGCATGTCAATCTCTCATGGTTCAAAGTGGAAGAGAGATTGACTTCCTCATTTACTTGTTTTTGTAAGAGGTGTTGATAAGCTGAAGTTACCGAGCTGTCTGTTTAAAATACTATCACACAGCACAGACACCCATGCATACCCCCACAAGACATGCCACCAGAGGTCTCTTCACAGTCCCCAAGTCCAGCACAGACTATGGGAGGCGCACAGTATTACATAGAGCCAGTACTACATTAAACTCTATTCCACATCAGGTAAATGATCCAAGCAGTAGAATCAGATTTTATAAACAGATGAAAAAAACACTTTATAGAACAGCGGGGACTGTGAAGAGACACAAACATAGGCACAGACACATGCATACACACACATGATAACACACGCACTATATACACACGTACACATTGATTTTGTGTTGTAGATAAGTGTTAGTGGAGTATGGGCCTGAGGGCACACACTTAGTGTGTTGTGAATTCTGTAATGAATGTATTGTAATGTTTTTTTTAAATCGCCTGTCCAGGTGTGACTGGCTTAAAAAACAAAAATGTGTGTGTGGGGGGGGGGGGGGGGCACCAAAAGGGCACTTTGGAGTCTGGAAGGGAAAGGGGCATGTGCTCTGCAAAGGTAGAGAACTATCTGTGCACATGCCTGTACGGTTGGATGAGTGAGGAGACTTGACAACGTGGCAATGTTTTGGTGAGCAATTCAACGAACGGAGTGTTTGTTATTAACTACTGGGCTATTGCGTGACATCAAAGTACTTTTAATATTTTTTTTTCTTGTGAAATAATATAATGGTCAATTAAAAAAGAGCATAAGATTCAGCATCACGGTTCAGCGGTGTACAATTTCTGTGCGGCAATCTGCATTGGGTGTAAGTTACCAACATTAAAAAAAAGTAAAACATCAAATTAAACTAAACAGCAAAAAACATTTTAAGTCTCCATACCATATTTTACAGTATCGTCCCAAAAACTCTTAAGATAAACACGTCTGTAATTTTCAATCCCTGTAATTTGTCTCACACTATAAATTAACCCACTAGACATACACCCAGTGTGAACTAAACCACTCTGTCTGTCTGTCTGTCTGTCTGTCTGTCTGTCTGTCTGTCTGTCTGTCTGTCTGTCTGTCTGTCTGACTGTCTGTGACGGAAAGGAGATGACTCCTTGGCCCTCCCATCAGGGTGTGGGTAGAGGTGTGGACAGGCTATCCCAGTCGGCTACATGGCAGCCCCTGACCTCTCACACCACACAGGGGTCAGGGAGGGGACATGGCACTGTTTGTACGGAAAACAGTTCCACTCCTGCATGGCACAGCTCCGGCACCAGCTGTGCAGTGACAGCAAGATGGGCTGGAGGAGCGTTCCAAAATCCACACTTATTTGGACAGAAAGCGAAGGCATCAGTGCAGTGTTTCGGAGGAACTGCTGAGGAGAGCATTTTTATGGCCCATGCACTTAACAGTGTGCGTGTGTCCCCACGGTCTCCTTACTTACACTCTCTACCCCTCCCCAACTGACTCTGACTCTTCCCCAACGGAATATCTATCTGTCATCATTCACTGCCAAAATGGCAGATATCCATTGGATTCAATTCTTGAGAAATCCAGCTCATTGGACTCAGGAAACTGCAGGAAAGCACCTTTGCTGAATGGCTGAATGTTTACATCAAGTATAGGACCAAATGAAATATGCAGTATTACATACATTCAATGTTTTTAAAGCAGGTGCCGGAGATCAAAACATATATGCTCAGTGAAATGTAAAGAGAGACTCCAATGCTCCAATGTACTTTGACGATTTGAATCGTTAGGTCTTTATTCAGGTCAGATCCGCGTCGAGACTTGTTCAATAAAGCACATTGGAGCATAGAGTGCAGAGTGCAGAGCAGAGTGCAGACGGCAGAGGCTCATAGTGGCACTAACTCTCTTCCTTTCTGACAGGCTCATACCAATTTGCTGTTTCTTCAGCTCTCACAACTACAGGACAGGAGGGTGAAAAGATAGACGGCTCCACAATGACAGTGTGAAAACCAGCAGCTCTCAGACAGTCTGCAATCCCAAGTGTGCCTTTTGCCACAGTAATGGGGGTGATAACCGGGCATGGTACCAAACACTAATGCCCATTCAGTTCACTTAAATGTCAGAGACGGGAGAGGAGGAGAGACAAAAACTAGAGCGCATTCATATTTCAGGACAGCAGATGCTGTAGTTCACTGTGACTTACTGTGAGAGCTGCACACAACAAGGTCCAAGGAGAGAGAGAGAGTGTGAGATATAGAGAGATAAACTGAGAGATAGGGAGAGTGAGAGAGCAAGAGAGAAAGAGGGGGGAGCGAGAGAGCAAAACTTGAAATGTACATAGCGAGAAATTGAGACTAAATCACTTAACAGTAATATAGCTCACTTATGCATCTCTTTATTTAAAAAAAGTGAGTGTTTAATCATTTCTGCTGCAGACGTAACTCTGGCAGGGAGGGAGTGGGGTTGGGGGGCTGGGGACGATTGGGGGTGGAGTTGGTTGACGGAGAGAGAGATTGGTATTTTTTTCCAGGGGTGAAAGGCGGACGGTCATGTGTGCAGAGCCCATGACAAAAGGCTCTTTTATGTGCAGCGTATGCAGATAGAGGAGGCTCCTTTGTGTACAGATGGAGATCCCATGCCTGAATCTGCCCGCGGTCGAAGGGAGGGAGGAGGAGAAAGGGAGTGAGAGAGGGAGGGGTGGGTCTGGCATCGAGTGCCATCATCTGCCGGCCATGGGTAGGAAGGGAACGAGGCGGTGTAGTAAAGATGACCTGGGTTACCCTGTCCTCATGCCCCAGCCAAGTTCAGATAATGAGGAATAACTGGGGTAAATAGCTAAAGGCAGTGTTATATTCGAGACCACCTAAAGCAAGACCGATTCAAGACCAAGACCAGAGTGAATTGCATAATTCAGACATTTGGAACCACACAAATACATAATCATAACATTTAAAACTATATAAATATATATACACAAATAAGACTCATAAATATCAAAAATAAGTAACTAAGACAAATATAAACGTATTGTAGTATATAAATACAAATAAAAGATATAATCAAATGATTACACTATTACCCTATTGCTAACAACAAACACACAAATAAAACTAAATTGCACAAATCTTACATCACACAAATACACAAATAGAATAACACAGTTATAAAGAAGAGAACCTGATTATTACTTCAAACAAGAAACACACAAACACTAATTGCATTAGTTCTGTACAAAGTTAGAGGTGCACTATTTGATAGATTCCTCCGCTCCCCCTACCTCGGGGTTCCAGTGGGGAGATCTGAGGTCAACCTACCTCCGCCCCCTCCGCATATTGTACTTCTGAGTGGGAGACCATCCCAGGCAGTAGCCTGCCTAGCTCACAAACAAGAATCAGGGCGCCCACTCTGACAAGGTTAATTGACCCACAGTCCTACACGGTGAAATTATATCACTGATGTGACGTGAAAATGAGCAATAGAAAACCGATCACGCAAATGTCACCATTTGGAATATACAGTGGGGCAAAAAAGTATTTAGTCAGCCACCAATTGTGCAAGTTCTCCCACTTAAAAATATGAGAGAGGCCTGTATGACAGACAAAATGGGGGAAAAATTCCAGAAAATAACATTGTAGGATTTTTAATGAATTTATTTGCAAATTATGGTGGAAAATAAGTATTTGGTCAATAACAAAAGTTTATCTCAATACTTTGTTATATACCCTTTGTTGGCAATGACAGAGGTCAAACGTTTTCTGTAAGTCTTCACAAGGTTTTCACACACTGTTGCTGGTATTTTGGCCCATTCCTCCATGCAGATCTCCTCTAGAGCAGTGATGTTTTGGGTCTGTTGCTGGGCAACACAGACTTTCAACTCCCTCCAAAGATTTTCTATGGGGTTGAGATCTGGAGACTGGCTAGGCCACTCCAGGACCTTGAAATGCTTCTTACGAAGCCACTCCTTCATTGCCCGGGTGGTGTGTTTGGGATCATTGTCATGCTGAAAGACCCAGCCATGTTTAATCTTCAATGCCCTTGCTGATGGAAGGAGGTTTTCACTCAAAATCTCACGATACATGGCCCCATTCATTCTTTCCTTTACACGGATCAGTCGTCCTGGTCCCTTTGCAGAAAAACAGCCCCAAAGCATGATGTTTCCACCCCCATGCTTCACAGTAGGTATGGTGTTCTTTGGATGCAACTCAGCATTCTTTGTCCTCCAAACACGACGAGTTGAGTTTTTACCAAAAAGTTATATTTTGTTTTCATCTGACCATATGACATTCTCCCAATCTTCTTCTGGATCATCCAAATGCTCTCTAGCAAACTTCAGACGGGCCTGGACATGTACTGGCTTAAGCAGGGGGACACATCTGGCACTGCAGGATTTGAGTCCCTGGCGGCGTAGTGTGTTACTGATGGTAGGCTTTGTTACTTTGGTCCCAGCTCTCTGCAGGTCATTCACTAGGTCCCCCCGTGTGGTTCTGGGATTTTTGCTCACCGTTCTTGTGATCATTTTGACCCCACGGGGTGAGATCTTGCGTGGAGTCCCAGATCGAGGGAGATTATCAGTGGTCTTGTATGTCTTCCATTTCCTAATAATTGCTCCCACAGTTGATTTCTTCAAACCAAGCTGCTTACCTATTGCAGATTCAGTCTTCCCAGCCTGGTGCAGGTCTACAATTTTGTTTCTGGTGTTCTTTGACAGCTCTTTGGTCTTGGCCATAATGGAGTTTGGAGTGTGACTGTTTGAGGTTGTGGACAGGTGTCTTTTATACTGATAACAAGTTCAAACAGGTGCCATTAATACAGGTAACGAGTGGAGGACAGAGTAGCCTCTTAAAGAAGAAGTTACAGGTCTGTGAGAGCCAGAAATCTAGCTTGTTTGTAGGTGACCAAATACTTATTTTCCACCATAATTTGCAAATAAATTCATAAAAAATCCTACAATGTGATTTTCTGGATTTTTTCTCTCTCATTTTGTCTGTCATAGTTGAAGTGTAGCTATGATGAAAATTACAGGCCTCTCATCTTTTTAAGTGAGAGAACTTGCACAATTGGTGGCTGACTAAATACGTTTTTGCCCCACTGTAAGTGCTGACAACAAACTGGCTCCCTATTTAAAAAGAACATGGAGAACAAGCTATGAAGGAAAAAAACCTATGATGAAAATTACAGGCCTCTCTCATCTTTTTAAGTGGGAGAACTTACACAATTGGTGGCTGACTAAATACTTTTTTGCCCCACTGTATATTTCCATGACTGATCAAAACTTGTTTTCTCATGGCTCTCTCTTGTTCGTCTGCAGCAGACATATGGTGAGTAATATGTTTGGAACATCAATTCGCAATAAAATCACAGTATTGTATCGCAATACATATAATCGTGAGAATCGAGAGGACCCTGGTAATTCCCAGCCCGAGCTCCCACTGTCACACTGTCTGCTGAGAAGACGTCACATCGTCCTTGTCAGCATCATCCACCAACTGACGAACACACACACACACGCACACACACACTGACGACGAACACGCTGCACAGCACAATACAGCACAGTGCAGCGTACAGCACAGTGCTGGAGACAGACACACCCCTATCCTGTCAACACACCATGTGAAATAGAGCACACTGCTTCTTCACTATATGGGTTCTATCGGGCTGCACTGCAGCAGACAGAAGAAGTACAACACACCAGCAAACCCAAACAAACATATCAACCCTTGTGTATGAGGTCCCGGCCACGCTCAAAAAAGTTCTCAGAGACTGGCATCCCCATGCGCACATGCAACACGCACTTGCACGCATGCACACACACATGCATGCACATGCACTCACACACTAGCAACACACAATAGGGAGCCCATAGAGCTTGGCAAATTAAAGGGATTAGTTGTGTTTGTCTGAGTGCTGTCTTGGTTTGCTGGCCTGGCACCAGCCTCCCTCACCCACCATGTCCAGCCTGTCTGTCTGTGGTCTGTCTGTCTGTCTGTCAGCCAACAGGGCAGGAATGGAAGGCTGGCACACCGCACACCTCTCTCTCCACTAACTGATCCCCAGCTGGCACCCTGGATGCCAACAAAAGTATTTCAGACCCGTAGCTCTATATAATCAACAGAGCGAGAGAGAGACAGAGAGAGATGGAAGGTGGGGAGAGAGAGAGAGAGATGGAGAGAAAGATGGAGGGAGAGAGATAGTGAGGGAGGGAGAGAGAGAAAGACAGAGAGAGGGAAGGAGGGAGAGAGAGACAGAGAGAGAGCGAAGGAGGGAGAGAGAGAGAGATGGAGAGAAAGATGGAAGGAGAAAGAGAGTGAGGGAAGGAGGGAGAGAGAGAGAGAAAGAGAGAGATGGAGAGAAAGATGGAGGGAGAGAGTGTGAGAGAGAGAGGGAAGGAGGGAGAGAGAGACAGAGAGAGAGGGAAGGAGGGAGAGAGAGATGGAGAGAAAGATGGAGGGAGAGAGAGTGAGGGAGGGAGAGAGAGAGAGAGGGAAGGAGGGAGAGAGAGAGAGAGATGGAGAGAAAGATGGAGGGAGAGAGAGTGAGGGAGGGAGGGAAGGAAGGAGGGAGAGAGAGGGGGAAGGATGGAGAGAGAGAGAAAAGAGGGAGGGAGGGAGGGAGAGAAAGATGGAGGGAGAGAGGAAGAGAGTGAGGGAGGGAGAGAAAGATGGAGGGAGAGAGAGGAGAAAAACACTCTCCTTGGCATGTGTTATTTTTCTAGCCTGCCTCAATTGACCTGTAAACCTTTGTGACAAATGCAAATAGCCCTGACTTGCTCACACAAAATACTGAAGGCTATTCAAATGAGCTTGCGCACACAATAGCAGTCTGCCTAGTCTCAGAACAGGGTGAATATACGGTCTAGGGCTGAATGGCACAATGTGTGAGAGCCAAACGAGGGGACGCTGAAGAGACTCAGAGAAAGAGAGAGCCTTACCAGGCTGCCACAGAGGTGCCAGTCTCTATATTCAGCTTCCTCTCTCTTCTGCTCCCATCATTACACACACAGCCTTTTAATGGACCAGCCACACCTCTATGACAGACAGATGAAGGCCCTTAAGAATGGCGAGACAGAACTATATAGCTACTGGGTAGCAAAAACCTGTTGTGGGACTCTTTCAAAGATTTTAAAATACAAAACTGATTTTAAAATATAATACTGTGTAGTGAATCTGAAGATCTGTAGATTGGGTTTAAAATAACTTGTGTTTCATCCCAACCTGTGTTGGAAGTTCCAACTTCCAGTGTTGATAGGATACATTATTCAATTGCATTAGGACTATTATTACATTATTCATCTTTATTGTGCACATTTGAATAACGTGTGTAACAATTGAATAAAATTATGTTACATAGTTTGCTGTTTGTGTATTTTTATACGAACATTAGATTTAAGAACAAATTCAAAATGAATTGTGATTTAAACCTTCCTCCTAGCTACATGCTACATCACTGCACAATGTAAATTGCTCGTGCAAATCTTTCAACTTGTCCATCTTCAGGTATAAAAGTTGTCAGTCCTATGTAACAACGTGCTACATTGCACCTTCCTATGTCATTTTGATGGGGGAAAGAATGTGTCAAATGTATTTAATTCAATTCGGGCTGTGGTAAAGGCAGAATAGTAAAAATGTCAATCATATTCTCCATCGAAAGAAGTAAACCAAAGTTCTACATGTTGTTTCTTCTGGTAACTGTACAGTCCCATGTCTCTCTCCATGCTTCAGGAATGCTTAGGAGCACACTCAGCTTTTAGCCATCTTTCTCTCTCTTTCTCTTTTGTTGCTCCTCTCATTTCCACTCTCAGTTTCAGCCTTAGCAAGAGTTTGAGCTGAAACTTTGCAGGCAATTTGTCTGGCAGCCAAACTTCCCAGCATGCATTGCGCAGGCCTGGCTTTGTCCCTGTGTTAACTGTTAAATTGCTCGACTCGACTCAGCACGTGACAGAACCTTTCTTTTTACTCTCTAATACAGTTCTACAGTACCTACTAGACAGACACGCAATAATCACACAAAATAAATGTATTTGCTGGCACACATACTGTATCATCACTGTCTGATGAAAACCTAAATTTCTGCCAATTTTCTAATATTTTACATTTATTGAAAGCAGTAACTAATTTCAATGTACTTTCATGACTCTTATCTATTTACAAAAAATCAAAATAGCTTCTGAAATATCATAATTGTATGTTAATTAATGGGAAAAAACAGTATTTTTCTCAAATTCTGTATATAATAAATAATACAAAATAGTCTACTGAGCCACAGCATATGGTATACTAACAAAATTAGGAAATATTATGATTTATACTAATACATATGCTCAGAGAAAGAGATTTTGTTTAACAAATAATAAAATAAAATCTCAAGATAAAGGTCACACTTACTGGCACCCTTGTTTTCAATACTCTAGCACCCTCCCCTTGCGAGGATAACAACACTGAGCCTTTTTCTGAAATGTATTATGAGATTGGAGAACACATTGGGAGGTATCTTAGACCGTTTCTCCACATAGAATCTTTCCATATCTTTTGTCTACCCTTATGGACTGCCCTCTTCAATTCAAACCACGGTATTTCAATGGGGTTCAAGTCCGGAGACCGAGATGGCTATTGCAAAATGTTGATTTTGATGTAAATTAACAATTTATTTGTGGGCATAGCACAGGTTCCAATCCAAGTGCCAACTCTGTTTATCAAAACCTTGGCGGTGCTGTGGTCGGAATAAATTAAAATAGAGCTCTGTGAAAACCCAGGTGTGGAATGTAATTCACAATATTTTACTTTGAAAAGCATAATTGACCTTAATTCAATTAAAACAGTCATGGTCTCCTGGATGTTTTTGTCTAGTTGCGGTGACAATACTGTAAATCTACAAGTAGTTACTGTATTTTTACAGTTAGATTCAGTTGTTAAGGGACAGACGATAATTAGTTGGGACTGAACCTCCCTTGGGATTTGAACTCATAACCTCTGCACTTGACATAATGGAGATGGGCAAGAACACATTTCTGGACTTTGCCGTAAAGATTAAATAAATATAATGAACAAAAATATAAACACAACATGTAAAGTGTTGGTCCCATGTTCCATGTTTCATGAGCTGAAATAAAAGATCTCAGATATCATCCATAAGCACAAAAAAAGTATTTATCTCAAATTTTGTGCACAAATTCGTTTACATCCCTGTTAGTGAGTTTATCTCTTTGCCAAGATAATTCATCCATCTGATCAGTGTGGCATATCAAGAAGCTGATTAAAAGGCATGATCATTACACAGGTGTGCTGGGGACAATAAAAGGCCACTCTAGAATTTGCAGTTTTGTCACACAACACAATGCCAAAGATGTCTGACGTTTTGAGGGAGTGTGCAAATACCATGCTGGAGGGTGCTGAGGAGTATTTATGTCTGTAATAAAGCCCTTTTGTGGGGAAAATCTGATTCTGATTGGAGGGGCCAGGCAAATGGTTCTCGAACTCATAACCTCTTGGTCGCTAGCAAACTCAAATGTCTAGGTACTGTACAGTACAGCTACACCACCAGATATGTGAGTGTGAAAAAGATATGGCCACAGACGTATAGGCAATAATGCATTTCTGCATTTTGCTAAAAGCTGCCCAGAATCAAGTAGATAATTGTCATGAAGCTGGTTGAGAGAATGCCAAGAGTGTGCAAAGCTGTCATTAAGGCAAAGGGTGGCTACTTTGAAGAAAATATATTTTGATTTGTTTAACACGTTTTGGGTTACTACATTTTTCCATATGTGTTATTTCATAGTTTTGATGTCTTCACTATTATTCTACAATGTAGAAAATAGTCAAACTTGAATGAGTACGTGTGTCCAAACTTTTGACTGGTACTGTACATGTTGGTTCTTTTGCTCAAGAACCCAATGGTCACTCGGACAGAGCTCCAGAGTTCCTCCGTGGAGATGGGAGAACCTTCCAGAAGCACAACCATCTCTGCAACACTCCACCATTCAGGCCTTTATGGTAGAGTGGCCAGATGGAAGTCACTCCTCAGTAAAAAGCACATGACAGCCCACTTGGAGTTTGCCAAAAGGCACCTAAAGGATTCTGAGACCATGAGAAACAAGATTCTCTGGTCTGATGAAACCAAGATTGAACTCTTCGACCTGAATGCCCAGTGTCGCATCTAGAGGAAACCTGGCACCATCCCTACGAGGAAGCATGGTGGTGGCAGCATCATGCTGTGGGGATGTTTTCAGCGGCAGAGACTGGGAGACTAGTCAGGATTGAGGGAAAGATGAACGGAGAAAAGTACAAAGAGATCCTTGATGAAAACCTGCTCCAGAGTGCTCAGGACCTCAGACTGGGCGAAGGTTCACCTTCCAACCTGACAACAACCCTAAGCACACAGCCAAGACAACGCAGGAGTGGCTTCGGGACAAGTCTCTGAATGTCCTTGAGTGGCCCAGCCAGAGCCTGGACTGGAACCAGATCAAAAATCTCTGGAGAGACCTGAGAATAGCTGTGCTCTCCATGCTCCCCATCCAACCTGACAGAGCTTGAGGAGATCTGCAGAGAAGAACGGGAGAAACTCCCCAAATACAGGTGTGCCAAGCTTGTGGCGTCACTCCCAAGAAGACTCGAGGCTGTAATCGCTGCCAAAGGTGCTTCAACAAAGTACAGAGGAAAGGGTCTGAATCCTTATTTAAATGTAATATTTACGTTTTTTTTATTAGAGATTTGCTAAAAATTTTCAAACCTGTTTTTGCTTTGTCAGTATGGGGTATTGTGTGTAGATTGGTGAGGGGAAAAAACTATTTTAGAATAAGGCTCTAATGTAACAAAATGTGGAAAAGGTCAAGGGGTTTGAATACTTTCCGAATGCACTGTATCTCCTAGATATAGGACATACACTTCAGAACAAACTTTCTTAAGATTATTTTCTGGGACTATATGTTGTTCGACTGAAAGGGCTGTCTCGCTTCTAGTCCTTAGGAAAACTTTGCAGAGCGATGTCAACTTACCAGCACTACGACCAGGAATACGACTTTCCCGAAACGGATCCTTTGTCCGAACCACGCAGGGCATTTGAACTGATTCCAGAGGTTGACCCAAAACAACACTGCTGGAGAAGAGGCAGACGGAATGCGTACACCACCAACCACAGTGGCTCGCACACCACCCACCACTTCCAAATATATTACTCGCTAATGTCCAGTCTCTAGGTAACAAGGTAGATGAAATTAGGGCAAGGGTTGCCTTCCAGAGAGACATCAGGGATTGTAACATACATTGTTTATGGAAACATGGTTTTCTCTGGATATGCTGTCGGAGTCGGTACAGCCATCTGGATTCTTTGTGCGTCGCGCCGACAGGAATAAACATCTCTCCGGGAAGAAGAAGGGCGGGGGTGTATGTTTCATGATTAACGTCTCATGGTGTAATTGTAACAACATACAGGAACTCAAGTCCTTTTGTTCACATGACCTAGAATTCCTAACAATCAAATGCAGACCGAATTATCTCCCAAGGGAATGCTCCTCGGTTATTGTCACAGCCGTGTATTTCCTCCCTCAAGCCGATACCACGACGGCACTCAAGGAACTTCACTGGACTTTATGCAAACTGGAAACCATATATCCTGAGGCTGCATTTGTTGTAGCTGGGGATTTTAACAAATCAAATTTGAGAACAAGGCTACCTAAATTCTATCAGCATATTGACTGCAGCACTCGCGCTGGTTACAAGCACCCGCGATGCATACAAGGCCCTCCCCCGGCCTCCTTTCGGCAAATCTGACCACGGCTCCAATTTGCTCCTCCCTTCCTATAGGTAGAAACTCAAACAGGATGTACCAGTGCTAAGGGCTATTCAACGCTGGTCTGACCAATCAGAATCCACGCTTCAAGATTGTTCGCACGGACTGGGAAATGTTCTGCGTAGGCTCAGAGAATAATATCGAAGCATACGCTGATTCGGTGACATGATTTTATAAGGAAGTGTATTGGAGATGTTGTACCTACTGTGACTATTAAAAATTGAAAAATAAGAGTAGCGAGGCTATATACAGTAGCGAGGCTATAACAGTAGTGAGGCTACATACAGGCACCGGTTAGCCCGACTAACCGGTGCCTGTATGTAGCCTCACTACTGTTATAGCCTCGCTACTGTATATAGCCTCGCTACTCTCGCTACTCTTATTTTTCACAGTCATTGTACTGTTGTCTTTATTTCCTTACTTACCTATTGTTCACCTAATACCTTCTTTTCTCTTAAATTCCACTGTTGGTTAGAGCCTGTAGGTAAGCATTTCACATGAATGTATAGTTAAAGTGACTATGCATATATGATAAACAGAGACTAGCAGTACCGTAAAAGAGGGGTTGGCGGGTGGTGGGACACAATGCAGATAGTCCGGGAAGCCAATGTGTGGGAGCACCAGTTGGCCGGGCTAATTCAGGTAGTATGCACATTAAAGTATAGTTAAAGTGACTATGCATATATGATAAACTGAGATGACCAGCATTGTTCCTGTACCCAAGAAGGCAAAGGTAACTGAACTAATTGACAATCGCCCGGTTGCTCTCACTTCTGTCATCATGAAGTGCTTTGAGAGACTAGTCAAGGATTATATCACCTCCACCTTACCTGTCACCCTAGAGCAGGGCTGGGCAATTCCAGTCCTCGAGGGCCTGATTGGTGTCACAGTTTTTCCCCAGCCCCAGCTAACACACCTGACTCCAATAATCACCTAATCATGATCTTCAGTTTAGAATGCAATTTCATTAATCAGCTGTGTTTTCTAGGGATGGAGCAAAAGTGTGACACCAATCTGTCCCCTGAGGATTGGAGTTGTCCACCCCAGCCCTAGACCCACTTCAATTTGCTTATCGCTCCAGTAGGTCCACAGACGATGCAACCGCCAATGAACACTGCCTTATCCCATTTGGACAAGAAGAATACCTATGTAAGAATGCTGTTCATTGACTATAGCTCAGCATTCAACACCATAGTACCCTCCAAGCTCATCATTAAGCTTGAGGCCCTAGGTCTCAACCCCACCCTGTGCAATTGGGTCCTGGACTTCCTGACGGGCCGCCTACAGGCGGTGAATGTAGGAAACAACACCTCCACTTTGCTGATCCGCAACACTGAGGCCCCACAAGGGTGCGTGCTCTGCCCCCTCCTGTACTCCCTGTTCACCCATGACTGCGTGGCCATGCATGACTCCAACTCAATCATCAAAATTGCAGACAACACAACAGTAGTGGGCTTTATTACCAACAACAGCGAGACAGACTACAGGGAGGAGGTGAAGGCACTCGGATTGCGGTGTCAGGAAAACAACCTCTCACTAAAAGTCAACAAAACAAAGGAGATTGTGGACTTCAGGAAACAGCAGAGGGACCCCACCCTATCCACATCGACGGGACAGCAGTGGAGAAGGTGGACAGTTTTAAGTTCCTCGGCGTACACATAATGGACAAACTGAAATGGTCAACCCACATAGACAGTGTGGTGAAGAAGGCGGAACAGTGCATCTTCAACCTCAGGAAGCGGAAGAAATTTAGCTTGTCACCTAAAACCCTCACAAAATGTATTTTAATTTTGGGGGCAACATCAAGGGATATTAACTAAATCAAATAGCAAAATGGTCCTTGGTATTAACTTCTTAAAACAATTCCATATAGCTTAGTAGAATCCCCCCTCTTATGGGTTAAATGAGGAAGACGTATTTTGGTTGCATGCATTCAGTTGTGCAACTGACTAGTTATCACCTTTCATGTCATACTAATTGCTTTAAAATTATATTAACACACTTGAAAATTACGGGTATGGTTGGGGTACAACAAGCTCACAGGTATACATACACTTAGGTTAGAGTCATTAAAACTTGTTTTTCAACCACTCCACAAATTTCTTGTTAACAAACTACAATGTTGGCAAGTCAATTAGGACATATACTTGTGCATGACACAAGTAATTTTCCCAACAATTGTTTACAGACAGATTATTTCACTTATAATTCACTGTATCACAATTTCAGTGGGTCAAAAATGTACATACACCAAGTTGACTGTGCCTTTAAATAGCTTGGAAAATTCCAGAAAATTATGTCAAGGCTTTAGAAGCTTCTGATAGGCTAACTGACATTATTAGAGTCGATTGGAGGTGTCCCTGTGGATGTATTTCAAGGCCTACCTTCAAACTCAGTGCCTCTTTGCTTGACATCATGAGAAAATCAAAAGAAATCAGCCAAGACCTCAGAAAAAATGATAGACCTCCACAAGTCTGGTTCATTCTTGGGAGCAATTTCCAAACGCCTGAAGGTACCACGTTCATCTGTACAAACAATAGTACGCAAGTATAAACACCATGGGACCACGCAGTCGTCATACCGCTCAGGAAGGAGACACGTTCTGTCTCCTAGAGATGAAAGTACTTTGGTGCGAAAAGTGCAAATCAATGCCAGAACAACAGCAAAGGACCTTGTGAAGATGCTGGAGGAAACAGGTACAAAAGTATATAAATCCACAGTAAAATGAGTCCTATGTCAACATAACCTGAAAGGCAGCTCAGCAAGGAAGAAGCCACTGCTCCAAAACCTTCATAAAAAAGGCAGACTACAGTTTGCAACTGCACATGGGGACAGAGTATGTACTTTTTGGAGAAAAGTCCTCTGGCCTGATGAAACAAAAATATAACTGTTTGGACATAATGAACATCGTTATGTTTGGAGGAAAAAGGGGGAGGCTTGCAAGCCGAAGAACACCATCTCAACCGTGAAGCACTCTGTCATGCTGATTGAGTTTGAATAACATACTGGAAGCTTCAAAAGGAGGGTGGTGCTTGGAATCATTGTTCTTCCTCTGTCAACCATGTTTACCTGCAAGGAAACACGTGCCATCATCATTGCTTTGCACAAAAAGGGCTTCACATGCAAGGATATTGCTGCCAGTAAGATTGCACCTAAATCAACCATTTATCGGATCATCAAGAACTGTAAGGAGAGCGGTTCAAATGTTGTGAAGAAGGCTTCAGGGCGCCCAAGAAAGTCCAGCAAGCGCCAGGACCGTCTCCTAAAGTTAATTCAGCTGCGGGATCGGGGCACCACAAGTCCAGAGCTTGCTCAGGAATGGCAGCAGGCAGGTGTGAGTGCATCTGCACGCATAGTGAGGCGAAGACTTTTGGAGGATGGCCTGGTGTCAAGAAGGGCAGCAAAGAAGCCACTTCTCTCCAGGATAAACATCAGGGACAAACTGATATTCTGCAAAAGGTACAGGGATTGGACTGCTGAGGACTGGGGTAAAGTCATTTTCTCTGATGAATCCCCTTTCCGACTGTTTGGGGCATCTGGAAAAAAGCTTGTCCGGAGAAGACAAGGTGAGCGCTACCATCAGTCCTGTGTCATGCCAACAGTAAAGCATCCTGAGACTATTCATGT
Organism: Oncorhynchus nerka; assembly: GCF_034236695.1. NCBI lineage: Eukaryota > Metazoa > Chordata > Actinopteri > Salmoniformes > Salmonidae > Oncorhynchus > Oncorhynchus nerka. The sequence continues at coordinate 47,448,241 of NC_088404.1, forward strand.
GTGGGGTTGCTTCTCAGCCAAGGGAGTGGGCTCACTCACAATTTTGCCTCAGAACACAGCCATTAATAAAGAATGGTATCAACACATCCTCCGAGAGCAACTTCTCCCAACCATCCAGGAACAGTTTGGTGACGAACAATGCCTTTTCCAGCATAATGGAGCACCTTGCCATACGGCAAAAGTGATAACTAAGTGGCTCGGGGAACAAAACATTGGTATTTTGGGTCCATAACCAGGAAACTACCCAGACCTTAATCCCATTGAGAACTTGTCTCGCCTCTCCTCAAGAGGCGGGTAGACAAACAAAAACCCACAAATTCTGACAAACTCCAAGCATTGATTATGCAAGAATGTGTTGCCATCAGTCAGGATGTGGTCCAGAAGTTAATTAACAGGATCTTTTCAATGTTGTATTGTAGTCACCCGCAATCATTTTCGCCATCAGGTAAGTACTATTTCATCACGCAGAATGTTTATACTTCAAAAAATATATTCTTTGTGCAGTATCTACAATCTAAATGTGTTTGTCCAACTTTCCTGTTGTTTTTCTGTTTGACTTTGTATGGTCATTTATTTGACTTAATGGGATACTTTGGGATTTTGGCAATCTACTTCCCCAGAGTCAGATGAACTCGTGTATATCATTTTAATGTATCTATGTCCAATATGAAGGAAGTTAGAGGTAGTTTTGATTGCGAGTCTATGGGTATCTGCTAACATGCTAGTTAACAAGGTCCTTCAAACTGAAAGCAGACATAAAAATAGTATCCACAAGTTCATCTGACTCATTGCCAAAATCCCAAAGTATCTCTTTCAGGTTCATAGGTCAAATCAGTGGTCATGGTTGTAATGCAAAAAAAAAAAAGGTGAAATCAGTTACTGACACAGACATTGTGGCATAGCAGCAAGATCAGAATGCTGTGAACCAAGAGGTTGTGTGTTCAAATCTTAGGAAAGGTCATGTTGAATAAAAATGAATGTATAAATAAACATAAACAAACTTTGTATGTTAAAAGCACTGTGTGTGTATCATAATAATACATATATGTTTGCAGGGAATTTACCTGTGAAAATCCACATGTGAAATATCATCATGTCATGTGTTCCAAAAACACATGATTTCTCATGTGCAAAACATGTGGATATGTCACGTGAAATCAGATGATTTTCCACATGTGAAATCATGTGGTTTTTCCGCAAAGGCTCTGTCTGCTTGCAGCATCTGGTGGACACCTGCAACAGTGCAAGTCACTGGAGAGAAAGAAAGAAAGAAAGAAAGAAAGAAAGAAAGAAAGAAAGAAAGAAAGAAAGAAAGAAAGAAAGAAAGAAAGAAAGAAAGAAAGAATGAAAGAAAGAGAGGCTAATGTGTTTGCATATGGCTGGTTTTGATATGTGCATAGGAGGCAAGTTCAGTACTTCATTCAGAGGGAGCTGGTTTGGCCAGCTCAGTACTTCGTTCAGAGAGAGAGAAAACTGGTTCTAGAGCCATCTGATGATTAATATGAGGGCACATTATGAGACAGCACTGAGAATCTCTGTGAACATTCTTCTTATTAATCTTTTACCTGTATTGCTTCATTCAAGTCCATTTCATCTGGACTTCTTGCCACCCTCTGTAACACTGAAAAACAAAAACACACATCGTGAAATACAGTATCTAACCACAGCACAAAGGTCTTTGAACACAACAGTCAACGCTAACAATCCATTGGACGTAATACAACGGCACAAAGAGACAAGATATTTTCCCTTCACAACAAAGCACAATGCTCCATACTGCGGGCCAGTTCATTATGCAATAGCAAACCAAAGAAGCGCTTTCAAATGGTATCAGATACTCACGCGCTCTTTCATTTAACAAGGCTAACAGCTCCAAGTGAACCCGATCACACAAAGAGAGAGACGCTCACTGACACCACAGCAATTAGGCCGTACAGCTAATCTTATAGGGCACTTAGGACATCTTTAACAGCCGTCAGGGCACCAGGGTTGATGTGTCCTGGTCTCTCCTGGCCCGTGGGGCAGCAGGGTGACTGTTTTATGGCCGTGAGGGTGCGGGGTTGATTGTTAACACAGGGAAAGTGATCCCTGGAGTCAGGCCACTAAATCTGCTCCGTCCCTGTAACCATGGCAGCAGACAGGTAGTGTCTGGGTCACAGGGCAAAACATTGCCAGCCTCGAGCGGTCTGCCGTCGGTTAATAAAACTCTAGCTCAGTGTGAGCGAGGGCGCAGAAGCACACACACAAACAGACACAGCATGTGCACACACACACCCGTCTCGGGTGACTGGTGCCAGCTGACCTGAGGACAAACATTAATATACAGGGGAACAGGCTTCCATTAATCAACGACAGCTGAGTCATAAGGTTAGATGCCCATTTGAGGTCATAGACTCTTATGTACTACTACGTGTATATTCCAACATGTACATATCCAGCATGTGTTTGTCCCTGGTTCATTTGGGAAGATCATGGCAAGAAATAAGTGGAACAGTGTAATGGAACATTGGTTGACAACATGAGAGCTGTGACGCCAGACAATGACACAGCTACAGTTTTATTTTTTGTTAAATGACAGTGTTATCTGGAAGTAATAGATCACATTATACAAAGCAAATAGGTTCTCCTCCTCTTTGCATGTTAAGTATTCTTCAGTGTGCTTGGACTGAGCCCTGGTCTGTCTGTCTGCCCCACGAGAGACAGACATACGCCCGTGATTGTCTCTGCCCTTCTCTCGCCTCGCCTCGCCACTCTGTCTTCAGTTGCTATGAGACAGGCCGGCTCAAGCCAAGGCCTCCGCAATTCATTATTAAAAGGAACAAAAGCCAAAGCAGTGGACAAAGCCGTCCCGACCAACCCAAACCAGCTCCCACTTAACACACACATCACACTTCACTGTGCTCTCTGACTGACTGACATACAAATGGACAGTTCAAGGCCTTTACGTGTCTCCTTTTGAAAATAAATATGCCCAGTAATATACAGAGACACATCTCATAAATGACCACTACGAGAAGTCAATAGAGGGAGAATTCTGCACTTATTTCAATAACCTCTAACAGGCCTCCGATGGATATCACTTTGTCTCTTGCTGCTTAGAAGCCAGCACCTTTTCACCTCAGCTGGTTTTACTTCCTTATTACTTCTTTATAACACAGTATAAATGACACGGCTGTTTTAGGAAACAGTACACCATGCAAAAGATCACCCAATTTCATTCATAATCCAGAGTCTGTTCCCTACGTGATATTACTTTAAGAAAACTAACAAATGTAATATATTTTAGCTCTAACACAGCACAGTAAGACTGAACAGCAAATCTACATTTTATTTTTTACAAAATCACCTGTATTTCTGGCTTCTAGCCTCCTCACACCAGTTCTGTCTGGCGCCAAATGTCATTAAAGAAAACACACACATCTGAATCTGCATCTGTTTCTGTCCAAAGTAAGTGAGGCAAGCTAATGAAAAGCCTCCCTCTTCCTCCTCCAGGTCTCCAGACCTGCTCACTCACATGACAATCACTGTCTATGAAATGCCAGCAGAGAGGCAATCAGTCATTGTAATTAGTCTGCTTGCCATCCCTGTTGTGTCATAATTCAGACTGGGCTGGAAGGCTGGGGCTGGAGGCTGGGGCTGGAGGCTGGGGCTAGAGGCTGGCTGGGAGACATAGTGAGACACTAAAGACCCAGCTGTTGCTGACTGGGTCCACCACTGCCTCATCTAAACCCCAACACAGGCCACTCCCTCTCTCCCCTTTCTCTCTCTCTCCTTTCTTCAGTCTTATCCCTGGTCTCTTCTCCTCTCTCAGGGGGGGAGACAGCAAAATGATTTTGTGGTGGGAGAAGGGACTGACTCCCTCTCCCTCCCTCCCTCCCCCCTCCCTCCCTCCCTCCCATACCCTTCTTACACTTTCTTTTTCTTCTTCACTGCACTGCAGACATTTGTTTTCCAAACTGCTTGAGTGATAAGTGCATGAGCAGCCGATAAACTCAAGGTTCTTTCTGAAATCAAAGGCAACATCTTTAGTGTGGAAATTCACTTACCAAAAATAAAGATCTGAACCAAAACCCACACCACGTATTAAACATGTAATGTCCATTTGACCAACATTTAAATCCTTTTAAAAAAGGGGTGTTCTTCAAACTGCCTCTTAAACGCCAACTGACTAATTCTCCCTGGGCGCTGGATGGATGCAGACTCGGAGAACCAGCTCAGTTCCCCTTGGAATTCAGAGATAAACAGGAAGCTATGGCAGCATTCTACTGAGATTTATTTTATTTGCTTAAAGGACGTGGTTTGCCTGCTGTATCTTTAAAGGACCTGAAGTTTTCTTGGCAGTAAAACGAAGATCTGTGAGTTCAGCCAAAATAGACAATAAAGTAGAATGGAGAAACATGCCAAATTGCTGGGGCAATTCAGTCCAGAGACTCATTTTTCCAAAATGATTCACACTGGAAAGAAAAGCATTTCCCTGTCCTCAGATGAACTTAGTGTGCTCTCACTACCCCCTCTCTCCCTTTCTCTCCCTCGCTCTCTCTCCCTCTCTCTGCCGGCTCATACAAGGAAACGTTGAGGGCGGGTGGGAGAGAGGGAGGGAGGGAGAGTGTATGCAGGCACACACACACACACACACACACACACACACACACACACACACACACACACACACACACACACACACACACACACACACACACAGACACAGAGGAAAGCCTTCACTGCAGATTATTTGCTCGCTGCAGAATTAGGTCATGCACATAAAGGCCTGAAACACAGACACACAGATAAACATGCACTACTTTGAAAGGCCATTTTCAAAGTCATCGGAAAATCACATGGAAACCCAGCAAGAAAAGCACACACAGTAAAAACCATGCCAACGTAACGCGAACGGCCATTTCTAAGCACCCAGTACTGTCAGTAAAGTAACTAGTCATACTGTATGTGCTGAGCTTGGACTTTTCACATGTATTTGACTTGGACATTACACAACACAGAGACAGATGACTTTAGGAGAGGAGAGTGGGCTACACAGAGGATGTGCCCCACCAGTCAGCTATGGTCAATAGTCTGAGTCTGGTCTACGGGTTAGTCTGGCAACGCACATCATTCACCAGCTCTGTCTGTCTGTCTGTCTGTCTGTCTGTCTGTCTGTCTGTCTGTCTGTCTGTCTGTCTGTCTGTCTGTCTGTCTGTCTGTTCTCCACTGAAGGATGACAGTCAATAGTCAATTGTAGCAGGGTCAACGACCCCGAAAGCCGCATCACACTTTGTCATTTCCTAGGTGAGCCAGGGCAGGAACAGCAATGAAAATAGTTTGAATGTGACTTACTGGAAATGATGTGACATGGCTATGAAAGTTAAATACCAAAGCAGAAATACATATCTCAATATCTCACACACCAAATTATTTACATTAGTCAGCCATCAACTCAATGACATTCAGTGACTGATAAGTGTTTGGTAGCACGTGGGAGAGTACAGCCTCAGTTGATGAGTGAGTTCAACGTTAATGAGAGCGTACTGCAATGCCGGCTAATACTTGCAATTATATGGCGAGTCTAAGTCTTTATGCAAAAGGCAAATTAATACTACAGCCATCAACTTTCTGACCTACAGTCATAGGAAGCAACCAAGCAATCTCAGCTCTGCACTGTTACAATTGGCAGTACATATTAGTCAGCTTTTGTGCTGACACACATTATCTAGGTGTGGCAGGCTCTCAGGCCACTGACGTACTGCTAGTAAAAGTCATGTCAAATCTCAGGAACTATCAATTGAAAATAAGAATCTGCCAGAGCTTTTCCCAAAGCTAAATGAGGATCCTGAGAAGAGTGCATGTATGTATGTGTATGTGTAAAATGTATGTGTATGTGTAAGATGTATGTGTAAAAATGAACAGTTTAGATTAGATTGTTTCCCTTTGCGATGTGTGTGTGTTTGTTAATATTGCTATTATTATGTCTTGGCGGCCAGCAATATTCTCTGGACAGAAATCCCAATTCCCTCCCCTTCCCAACCTCGCCACGGCCTTGCTGGAAGGAGGTAACAGGGGAGAACAAGTCATTCGTACACAGACCAGAAGTTTACTGTTACACTCCCCTATGTATTTATTTGGACAGCGAAGCTACAACTCTGTACTCCGGCATTTTGGATTTGAGATCAAATGTTTTATATGAGGCGACAGTACAGAATGTTACCTTTTTTTAAAGGGTGTAGTGTTTTCGTACGTATGTGTTTTACCATTTATAAATAAATGCACTTTATGTTTCTAGGACCTCCATTTGAAGGTGTCATAAGTATTTGGACAAATTCACTAATAGTGTACACTTCTACAGTAATGTGGACGCTAACATGATTATGGATAATCGTGAATGAATCGTGAATAATTATGAGTGAGAAAGTTGCAGAGGCATAAATGTCCCCAAACATGCTAACCTCTCACCATTCCCAAATAACACGGGAGGCTAGCATTTTGGGGGGGGGGGGGGGGTGACATTTATGTCTCCCTTCATTATTCTTGATTCATTCATGATTATCCGCAGTAATAGTAGCATCCACATTAATGTAGAAGTGTTCCGAATCATATTCTATTCTTATTTAGTTTAAAAGTGACTCCAAAATGACAATACATTATTTACCATTCATTTTTATTGGGCACAAAATAATCTGAAACACAACTGAAACAAATTGCAAATGCATCCAAAAGGTTTGTAGTCACAAGCTTGATGTGGTCATTGCGTGCTAGGAATATGGGACCAAATAGGTTCTATCGCGAGTGACGCAACGATCTAAGGCACTGCATCTCAATGCTAGAGGCATCACTACAGACCCTGGTTCGATTCCAGCCTGTATCACAACCGGCCGTGATTGGGAGTCCCATAGGGCGGCGCACAATTGACCCAGCGTCATCCGGGTTTGGCCAGGGTAGGCCATCATGGTAAATATGAATTTGTGCTTAACTGACTTGCCTAGTAAAATAAAGGTTCAATAAAAAAATACTAACCTTGTGACTAAATTGAATACACTATAAGTGAATTTGTCCCAATAGTTATGACACCTTCAAATGGTAAATGGTAAAACAGATATGTGTGAAAATACCCTCAAATAAAAGGTGATCTTCTGTATTGTCGCCTCATATAAAACATCCAAAATGCTGGAGTATAGAGCCAAATGAAAGGTTTTAGCGTCACTGTCCAAATAAATACATAGGGGAGTGTATGTGTTAAGGCTTTCTTAGAAAGAGGTCTGGCTGTGTGATTGTAGGAAACATGCCCTATATTTTAAGATTATTCCACATCTACCAATGCACACCTGGCCATATGTGACACTGTTATATGACATGTTTCTCTCCCATCTTGAAGGCCCTCTCTAGTTTGACAAAGGTACACCATGTATACCTGTACTGTATATAAAACCTGTATACTGTACTTCAGTCAGAGGAATGGTCAAGGCCAAAGTTGCAGGGTCTTCTGGCGTTCTAGTTTGTCATATGAGCTTCATTCAATGAACTACTAAGTACATGTAATAAACGGATAACTACAGTAGCCTTGGACATTCTAAATGCACGCCTCAGACTTTTGAGCACACAGCATACAGCTACCTCAGGATATTGTGTTTGGTTACACAACATACACTGTACTACTGACTGTTTACACCATGAACTACCAGAGAAAGAAGGAGCAGCATGAAAATTCCCAATGTTGCCATCTTATTTTCCTATAGGCCTAATATACTAAGGAAATTAGTCAGGGAAACACAAAAATGTAAATGAAAACAATTATAAGCTACATTAACTGCATATTTTTCAATAACAAATGGCTAAAATTGTAAACAGTCAGAATCGTGGACAGTCAGAATAATGGACACTAATAATTAAGCAAGGCATCAACAACTAAAGAATCACAGTCCAATGTATCATTTTAAAGTATAGGCTATTTTCAACAAGAGGCTATTCTCATAGTGCAATACATTATAATAGGCTGGCCTACATTACAATGTAACTGACTTGCCTAGTTAAATAAAGGTTAAATAAAAAATAAAAACATGATTTTAAATAAGGAGAGAAGGCTATTCCACCTCAATCATATTTAAACCTTTGGTTTCAGCACCAAAGATCTAGGCCTACGTATTGCAACACTGTATTTCCCACATATTGCAACACTGTATATATTTTTTTAAACACATATACATAAAACAATGTATAAACCTTAGGCTATGTCAATAGCAAACATGCAAACAGTATATCAGTGTCCAATGGCAAGGGAAACACAACACTTACCATTTGTCCGTTGTTGTTATCAGGTCTCCCATCTGACTTCCACGTGTTAAAAGACCTTAATTAAAACCCAATAAAACATTTCAAGCACACCATTTTACGTGTAGTTGTGCTTTGTGTGATTTTTCGCGCGTGTAAGAGAGCACTGTACAGAAAGGAAACCGACGCCGACTAACGACGACCGACGATATAGAACCTTTCAAGAGGACGGGTTTTTAATCCCGGGGAAAGCTTCTCATCTGTGTTTTTTCCCCCCCATCCCGATTCGTGTTCACTAGCGTGATAGCCACGAGCTGTGCATCATGCACCGGCTGGCGAAACGGAACCATAGGCTGAAACTGCGGTAGTCACTGCACACAGTCACACATAATAATAAAAAAGTAACGTTTGAACATCACTAGGCGACCAATGGAGAGGTGTGATAGCCTATCTGAGCATGATCATGTCCGGCTCTCGGAATGATAAAGGACAGTTATGCATTACATATTTTGAGCCATAGAAATAGAGTAGGCTGACAGAAACCCCCAGTAGACAAACGTTGACGTCAGGTGCATTTTGTGTGCTGAATGAAAGGTGAAAAATGTTTTCTGTATATCGAAAATACATGTCTATACGTCTTTTACGGAAGTCGAAAAGACGTGTTTTCAGGACATTGAAATAAGGTGCATTTAAGGTGCCGAGTGAAAGGTGAAAATACGTGTTTCTCCGGATGTTTAAAATACGTAATTTACAGACGTTGAAAATATGTATTTTTCAGTCATTGATTGTATGGCCAAATTTCAACCGCTATACATTCTTAATGACGTAAGCATTATATCACACTCGTTGTTCCGTCCTCTTAATATAGGAAAGAAGAGCTGTAGGTCACAGCGTACTATATAATTTATAACATGCAAAGCCATCTTTATCAAAAGCTTTAAAACTAGCAGCAATTATGTTTAAAGGAGGCCAACCAACCGCTTTAACCAACAGACCACATTAATCACAATAAAATTCTCAGAAATGGTTACAGATTTTTTTGCTTGCTATGACTGTGATAAATTGTTGTTTATCTACCTTAGCTGAATGCATTGACTCGGCATAGAGCGTCTGCTGAATGACCAGAATGTAAATGTTAAAACAAACACTTGTAAAGCATGCTGGGTATTAGTTTAATGAGCTCCACCCCCAAACAAGTACACATTTGGTGGTGAGGACTAGATCCAAAGCTCACAAGTTTGAACATCACAGCACGGCACGGTTTAATTCATTAGAGTACAGTAGAGCACTCTATGGTAAAATACAGTAGCGTTTTATTCATAAGAGTAGAGTAAAGTACAGTATAGTTTAATTCAGTAGAGTACAGTACAGTTTAGTATAGTACAGTATAGTACATTTGAGTAAGGTAGGGGACAATACAGTACACTATACTTTATTTTCTTTACTTTACTATACTCTACTGTGCTCTACTATACTCTACTCTACTGAATAAAATGCTACTATCCTATATCATACCATACTGTACAGTATTCTACTGTACTCTACTCAGTGGTGTAAAGTACTTAAGTAAAAATACTTTAAAGTACTACTTAAGTCGTTTTGGGGGGGTATTTGTACTTTACTTTACTATTTATACTTTTGACTACTTTTACTTCACTACATTCCTAAAGAAAATAATGTACTCTTTACTCCACGTATTTCCCTAGCACCCAAAGTACTTGTTACATTTTGAATGCTTAGCAGGACAGGAAAATTATCCAATTCACACACTAATCAAGAGAACATCCCAGTCATCCCTACTGCCTCTGATCTGGCGGACTCACTAAACACATGTTTCATTAGTAAATTATGTCTGAGTTGGAGCATACCCCTAGCTATCCGTAAATAAATCAAAACAAGAAAAAGGATGCTGTCTGGTTTGCTTAATATAAGGATTTTTTTATGGTTAATACGGGTATGAAAAATGTTGTGATATTATATATTCTGAAATTGAAAAAAAATGGGTATTAAGAATTACCCTCCAAGTCCAGGAAAATTTACAAGCTGAACAAGCATTGTTGGAATGATGAATTAAGGGATCTATGGTCAGTAATGCACAAGGCTGAGTACTTATGTTTACAGTGTAAAGATAGGAATACAAGAGTGTAGGAAGGAACTTAAGAAAAAACAGCATGTTTGATAAAAGACTGTGCCTATTGAAACGGAGATATCAGAGAGGGCAGTTATTACACCTTGAGGAAATACAGACAAGAAATCCGCAACAGTTTTGGAGCCAAATAAACAAGTTAGGACCAAAACGACATTCCAATGGAAGAGCGGGGGGGCTGAACTCTGATATTACACAGGAGTGGGAGAAGGGGTTTGCTAGTTTGTTCTCAGGTAATGTAAATGTGACATATTTTGAGGAAGAATTTTATATAGACATATGTTCCCTAAGAACTCAAATGGAAAATACAACGTTAGAACCCTCTTATATATGTAACCCGTACTTAAATGAGGAGCTGTCTGTGGCAGAAGGTGATTGACGCTGCAAAAAAATGGGAAATTATTTGATATTGATGAACTGCCTAGTGAGGTTTAAAAATCCCCTAAATTAATTGATGTCCTATATGATTTGAGTACAGTATACAGCCATTCACTTGGTATAAGTCTATAGTGAATCCCATTCCCAAATCTTCAAAAAATTACCCAAGAGTGCCATTGAACTATAAAGGCATACGTTTATTAAGTACGGAATATAAATTATATTCATCCATCCTCAACAATAGGCTAATTACAATTTCATTACACCAAAACATTCTGGTGGAAGAACAAAATGTTTTTCATAAATCCAGAGCCTGTATAGATCATATCTTCTCAGTCTGTACAATAATCAGAAATAGATTACATGACGAGAAGCCTACTTTTGCATGTTTCATTGATTTCCAGAAAGTTTTTGATTTTGCAAATAGGGATCTTTTAGCCTATATTTTGTTGACAGGGTTTGATGGGAAATTTTATCAAGCAATCCACTCTTTACAAAGTACCAATTGCTTGTGTGTGTTAATGAATATCGTACAGATTGGTTTCCCACCCCCTCGGGTGTAAAACAATGAGACGCCCTATCACAGACTTTGTTGGCTTTGTTTATAAATTATTTGTCAAAAGAAATTAAACAGTTAAATATTGGAGTAAGATATGATGATGAAATGCTAAGTATCCTTTTACATGCTGATGATATTATTTTGAATGCAGAAACTGAACAAGACCTGCAGAACATGTTTTTTATTATGTGCAGTCAATTGGTGTAAAAGATGGAGACTCATGATCAACCAGACAAAAACACAGATAATTACTTTTAGAAAACCAGCTACTAAGATAAGTGTTTATTCCGTTTTGTTTTGGTGAAGACATTCTTGAGTTTACTAGCATTTATAAATATTTGGGTATTTTTATTGATGAACATATTACCTTTCTATATGCAACATCTGCCCTGGCCGACTCAGCAAGTAGAGCCCTTGGGGGAGTTATAGGACAAACTAAAACACTCAAAGATACTGGTTATGCTACATATTCCAAACTGTATCAGACGTGTGTGTGTCCTGTTCTGGACGACTCAGCAGGAGTGTGGGGTGCTAAGAGGTGTTTTAAAAACGAACATGTTCATAACATATCAGTATGTTACTTTTAGGTGTCCACAAGTTTGCACCTATATTTGCAATAAATGGGGATGTGGGCTGGGATCCCTGTGAGGTGAGATGGAAGGTGTGTATGGTGAAACTTTGGAATAAACTGTTGGATTTGCCGACTGCCAGAATAGCAAGTAACGTTTTCCAATGGGATCTATCCATACGGGGAAGCCTGGGCAACTGAAATGTCTGACCTTTTACAACAGTCTGACTATGAACATCTGTATGAAAACCAAATTAAGGGATACGTAGATATGATTAAAAAACAACTGCTGATGCAATCTGAAGCATACAAATGGATGGAGGAGATGAATCATAAACCACAATTGAGAACCTTTTGTTTGATTAAGGGTTTTAATTTGTGTGTGAGATGTATATTAGGTATAACCTACCTAAAAATAAGAGATCGCTATGTGCACATGTAAGATCAGGGATATGGCCTCTGCATATTGAAACAGGTCAGATCAGGGATATTGCCTCTGCGTATTGAAACAGGTAAGATCAGGGATATTGTCTCAGCGTGTTGAAACAGGTCAGATCAGGGATATTGCCTCTGCATATTGAAACAGGTCAGATCAGGGATATTGCCCCTGCGTATTGAAACAGGTAAGATCAGGGATATTGTCTCAGCGTGTTGAAACAGGTCAGATCAGGGATATTGCCTCTGCATATTGAAACAGGTCAGATCAGGGATATTGCCCCTGCGTATTGAAACAGGTAAGATCAGGGATATTGCCTCTGCATATTGAAACAGGTGAGATCAGGGATATTGCCCCTGCGTATTGAAACAGGTAAGATCAGGGATATTGCCCCTGCGTATTGAAACAGGTAAGATCAGGGATATTGCCTCTGCGTATTGAAACAGGTCAGATCAGGGATATTGTCTCTGCGTATTGAAAAACGTAAGATCAGGGATGTTGTCTCTGTGTATTGAAACAGGCCAGATCAGGGAAATTGTATCTGTGTATTGAAACCGGTCAGATTGGGGATATTGTCTCTGTGTTTTGAAATTGGTCAGATCGGGATACCGTCTCTGTGTATTGAAACAGGTCAGATCAGGGATATTGCCCCTGCGTGAAACAGGTCAGATCAGGGATATTGTCTCTGCGTATTGAAACAGGTCGGTATTGTGGTGAAATAGAAGAGGAAAGACTATGTAACTATTGTGACCTCTAAGAAATGGAGAATGAAACTAATTTGATCCTCTATTGCCCTTTCTACCTCGATATACACTTGCTCTTATTCCAGAAAGCACACCAGATATACCCTGGCGTTATGTAGCTGAGTGACGAGGAGAAATGTAAATGTTTTTTTGTCCATTGTGTATTTCCGTTTGCGGAATATTTACATAAAGCATGGAATAAAAGAAAAAGGGATACCTATAATGAAATTGTACAAATATTTAGCTTCTATGTGGTTGATGGTGTGTGTATATATATTGTGTAACCATTTCTGTTATAACCTGATCAGTAAACAGTAAAACTGTTGGTTCTCTCAAGGTCTAGACTATTTGCTTTGTCCTTGCTCTCTTCCCTTTAAAATAGGCTATTGCATATCAAACTATACACATATGAAATATTGTATGTGCATATAGCTTTTCCCATTTATTTAGTTTTGTTTAGGGTATTCCCGTAGGCCTAAATCCTGTCTCTCAAAACGTGGTTAATTACAATGACTATTACAATTATTTATTAAATATAAATGAATTATTAGACAAATTGAAACAATTATAAACTAACCCATTACAATTAAGGCCTATGCATGATTCTTTTTATATCACTGACCCCTTTCCCTTTCAACACAGACCTGTTTTAGGGACAATGCTGTCATACCATTCGTATGTTAATAAATTAAAGCACAATTTTAATTTACATGTGCCCAGAAACTCTTTAGTGAACAATGTGACGTGGTTTGTTATTTTATTTTATTTTCACCTTGAAATGCATCTCCTGTAAGAAATATGCTCTATAAATACAGTTTGATTTATTGATTGTTGAGTGGGAAGGCTTTAAAACATATTTGTGAAGGTATGAATCTTAAACTGTTGCAGTTGCTGATACATTTTCCTGGAAGAACTATGTTGACCAGGACTACTGACAAGAGACCTGAGATTTGATGAGATTTTCTAGATAATTGATTGTTAGTTTTTGAATGAGCAACTTCTTGTTTGGGTGGCAGGTAGCTTAGCGGTTAGAGCATTGGGCCAGTAACCGGAAGGTCATTGATTCAAATACCAAAGCCAACAATGTGGAAAATCAGTTGATGTGCCCCCGAGCAAGGATATTAACCATCATTTGCTCCAGGAGTGCCATACTACTATGGCTGACCCTTTGAAACAAAATACTTCACTGCACCTATCCACTGTATGCGACAATAAAACTTTGTTATTATTATTGTGCAAATGTGTGTCTTTAGTTGTAGTTTTATGGATACTATCTATACTTATACATTGTAGAATAATAGTGAAGAAATAGAAACGATGAAATAACACATATGGAATCATGTAGTAACCAAAAAAGTGTTAAACAAATCAAAATATATTTGAGATTTGAGATTTTTCAAAGTAGCCAACCTTTTCCTTGATGACAGCTTTGCACACGCTTGGCATTCTCTCAACCTGCTTCATGAGATAGTCACCTGGAATGCATTTCAATTAACAGGTGTGCCTTCTTAATGCGTTTGAGCCATTCAGTTGTGTTGTGACAAGGTAGGAGTGGTATACTATTTGGTCCATATTATGAAAATAACTGTTTAAATGATCAAAGAGAAACGACAGTCCATCATTACTTTAAGACATGAAGGTCAGTCAATGTGGAAAATTTCAAGAACTTTTAAAGTTTCTTCAAGTGCAGGCGCAAAAACCATCAAGCGCTTTGATGAAATCATGAGGACCACCACAAGAAAGGAAGAACCAGAGTTACCTCTGCTGCAGAGGATAAGCTCATTAGAATTAACTGCACCTCAGATTGCGGTTCAATTAAATGCTTCACAGAGTTCAAGTAACAGACACATCTCAACATCAACTGTTCAGAGGACACAGCGTGAATCAGACCTTGGTCGAATTGCTGCAAAGAAACTACAATTAAAGGACACCAATAAGAATAAGAGACTTGCTTCGGCCAAGAAACAAGAGCACTGAACATTAGAACGGTGGAAATCTGTCCTTTTGTCTGATGAGTCCAAATTTGAGACTTTCTTTGTGAGACGTCGAGTAGGTGAACGGATGATCTCCACATGTGTGGTTCCCACCGTGAAGCATGGAGGAGGAGGTGTGTTGGTGTGGGGGTGCTTTTCTGGTTGACACTGTCAGTGATAAATTGGAATTCAAGGCACACTTAACCAGCATGGCTACTACAGCATTCTGCAGCGATACACCATCCCATCTGGTTTGTGCTTAGTGGGACTACATTTTTTTTTCAAAAGGACAATGACCCAACACACCTCTAGGCTGTGTAAGGGCTATTTGACCAAGAAGGATAGTGATGGAGTGCTGCATCAGATGACCTGGCCTCTACAATCACCCGACCTCAACACAATTGAGATGGTTTGGGATGAGTTGCCAAGAGTGTGCAAAACTGTCATCAAGGCAACGAGTGGATACTTCAAAGAATCTCAAATATAAAATATTGTTTTTATTTGTTTAACACTTTTTTGGCTACTACGTGATTCCATATGTGTTATTTCATACTTTTGATGTCTTCACTATTGTTTTACAATGAAGAAATAGTTTTAAAAACAAAAAACCCTGGAATGAGTAGGTTTGTCCAAACCTTTGACTCTTGTATATTGTATATTGTCTGCAATGTCTATTTTAATGTTTTTAAATGTATGTACATTGTAAAGTATTTTTGTCTGTAATGTCTTTTTCGTTATGTATCGGACCCCAGGAAGACAGGTTGTCACCATTGTCGTCGGCTAATGGGGATCCTAATAAAATAAAATCAAGCAATTCAATTTATTAAATGTCAAACTTAACCAATTATTACTTTAACTGACAGGCCAAGCTGATGCAAATGTGTTACAGAGATGTTTATAGAGGCACAAATAGAGTACCTTCATTACAAGTACGCCTAAAGTCTACATACAACCGTTGGAAATGCTGCAAATCTTTCATGAAATGTGGAATCAAACGTTTTCTACAGACATTTTACAATATCTTGATCCATGACTACACAATAAGCCACAGTAGTATTTCAGTGACTATAGTTATGATTGTTGGTGTGTACACTGTAACTAGTACAGTGATTTTAAGCTACATTATGGCCAAATGTATTTAATCTATCATGGTTACAAGTTTGTCAATATCCACTCAGACTTTTTAGGACATGCACCCTAAATTAATTTATATGAACTATTATGAACTATTATACTATTATACTTCTCATTTTAAAAGGTTTCTACTATTGACAAGATACCTATTTGTTGTTTGTTTCAATATTCTATTTTCAGTAGCCATATTGATTTACTTAAAATAAGTCTGGCAAGGTGCAATTCAAACATTGTACAATCAATGACAAATGGGGGGGGGGGTCTCTTCAGTGGCCACGGGGAGCTCAGAGGAAGGAATGACGAGTCACACAGATATTTCTCAGCTTGCCTACAGTAACCTACACCTGTAGTACTGCATGAGCAGCCTCGTTTAAACCAACCAGGGCCCCGAAAAACAGGAAATGCAGGCCCTAGCAGACTTTTCCTGCAGGAGGATAAGTTCAAGGCTGCTTCTGAAATGGTACTACTTTAGTGAACAATATAGGACATAGGAGGTCATTTCGTGCAACTTCTCCCGTTGTTTACCACCAAAAATGTCCCCCAACTGGTACAACACCAGACATGTTTTCCTCCCATGCAGAGTGAATGTAAGTCCACTCAAGCTGCTTCATCATTCTGGCAGTAGTACTAACATGCCCAGCCACTTTAAACTGACCGACTCATGTTTTGCACTTAAATACATTATAATTTTGATCCTATTGTAGGACAAGACACACAACAACCCCGTTGACCGTAGCAGTGACATCGAGAGACAAGATTTAATGAGATTACCAAGGCAGAGTGTGACAGTCTGTTGGTGACGTCTTTTATCAGATTCCGCATTCAGGCAGCCATTCAGCCCCCTGGTCATGTGACGAGATCACTGAGGTTAGGAGAGGGGGATTACTTGGCGGGCCAGGGTGATCGGGTTCGCCCAGCCTGGGACTCAGGGCAGAGTTACGTGCTCTGTATAAAGAAAGATTGTAAGGACTTACAGAGCTAGAGGTTCTGAAAGGAACACACTGTCTCTCTGTGTTTGTCATGAAATACTAATACATGGGAATCAACCGTTCACATCGCTTTTGGATCATTCCAATGTCGCAATTCCTGACGCTCATGTAAAATCCTTTGTTGATAGCTATGCTTTTTCTTAGAACTGCATGAATGTGTCTTAATGTGTCTTAAGTTAGTCAGGTTGTTGTTGATGTGCTCAGGGTGGGTGCAACAGCCCTGTGGTGGTGTGACCGGGAAGAAACACTGGGGCGTCTCGTCATCACTGGTCAGGATTAAGAGGGTCTCCCAGACCTAAAGCCCTATAGCCGTAGTCTTAGCCGATGCTGCATGTGATCCAGGAACAGATGTGGTGGGAGAAAGCATGGATTTACGGAGTGCTGACACAGGCTCCACAGGGAAAGTCTACTTTGGAAGCTCCACAAGGCTTTGCTTTGCCCCACCATGCGCCCGCCCACCCCACAGCCGCTCCGGCTCCCTGCTTCCAATACAGTCATGGAGCCATCCGGAAGAATAAAGACAACTGTGGAGCGTCTTGTCAAACCAAGGCACTGCTGTCAACAGGACATGCTGTTGCATATTCAGGAGATTCCAGCTGTACATCAATACGTCTGCCTGGAATGTCAGTTTATTTCCGTGTTAAGCCTTGTAGTCAATGTTGCAGGAGCGAATGAACGCCAAGTACAGAACAAAATGAAAGGGGATGGAGATCAAGAGTTTCCGCCTTGTTGATTTCCTTGACGTTGAAATAGAAATAAACGTGAATTTAGACCTAATACATATTTGTTATGGTTGAATACAAAGCCTGTTTTTCTAATGCATGGACAGATGCTTCCCCTAGCCCCATGTGCTGTGCAGCTCTAACTATAGACAATGAGCTTCTTATACTGCCTAATCAACAGGTCAGACAACATGCTTACATACCAAAATGCAAAACCACTAGATATTTAGTTTAAGGATTACAACTTGCTGGCTCAGAGTTCTTACCTGCTATTCATGTCACTCATGTGAACACCAACTCTGGGAAGTGGTGAGGTCTATTTTTAACTGTGGTGAGATGTTTGCCTTAATTACCGCATGACCCCAGACTGTCTGGAGGCTCTATACACAAGTCACATTAAGCCATACTTACTTGTAAAGTTCTCCATGGCTTCCCCTTGTTGAGGAGATTATTGACAGGGCCACAAGTACAAAGTTACCGCTCTCTATTGAGTTTGGGCTCTCTGTCTGCTGCTTACTACTAATCAGTATAAGTGATGAAGGCTGAAATTGTGTTCCTTTAGTAACTCTGACATTCGCGTGAATTGCACGTTGATGGGAATGGTTTCTGCATACAACAGGTTGAATAACAAGCATCCCCATTTGGGGTTTCACCTGAAGAATCTATCTGCAATAACTGTCCCACCCACAGACCACAGGGGAGCGTTCTAACACCAGATTGCATGAAGATGAACAGGACTGTAAACCAAAAAACTGGCACCAGATCCAAGTTCTGAATTCAAATGAAAATCCAATCAACATTCATTTGTCACATGCTTTGTAAACAACAGGTGTAGACTAACAGTGAAATGCTTACAGTGAAGTTATTGGCATTTAACTTTCTCACATAAACCAATAAACACATCATATGCTAGTCTGTTAACTGGGAGATAGCATCTTATGGAAAACACGCTCAGTAGACTCCCAGCAGGGTCCCCTACATGGGGCTTCACCCCTGTCAATGACAGATGCATGAATGACTCAATATGTGTCTGGATTTGTCAACCTGCAAAGGCTTAAGCAAGAACCAGGGAGACAATAGGCAACTTGAGGGGAAAGCTGCGTAGCCATGCAGTCTAAACAAAATCTTATTGTTCCTGTTTTCCATAGCTGGGGGAGTGGGGGCAGACATTCCCTCCCCGAACCCTCCCTAATACACTCCTTCTCTGTCCCAGTGTCCCCACTGCCTCCACAGTCTCCACAATATGCTCCCCCAGCTCAAAGACTCCCTCTCCGCCCTCTCCCTCCCTAGTCCTCTGTCCATGCTATGCTCCCCACAGCCTTCTCTTCCCTCTCCCTCCCTCCCCAGTTTCTCTCCGCGTTACGGTCTGCCAGCTCTGAGGCAGTTACCAGACTGGTAATTAAACAGTGCCTCCTCTCAGTGTCTGTGTCTGTGTCTCCGTGGGGGGGGAGTCCCTCTCTGTAATGCACCCTATTATCTGCTGGTGGAGGTACTACCCTGCCATAATCTTCAATTAGTTAAATTCACGGCAGGCACGTTGGGTGGACCTGCCACTATCTTTCCCACGGCTCCTCATTTTCAATGCTTTATTGAATCCACCAATCACATTTCATCACAAAGGGCTCAACAATTTCAAGGGTCATTGAGACAAGGACACTCAAGGGAACAAAAAAAGCACCATTCTCCAGACAGCTAGGCTGCCCATAACCGCCGAAACAGAGCAGTACCCACATGAAAAAATACTATCGTATACTACTATGGTATAAATAATATTCTCTGTAGTGTTTTTTGCAGACTTTACTGTAGTGTTCACTGTAGTGTTTTTGCAGACTTTACCGAAATATTCAGTACAGTGTTCATGTTTCATTACAATTTTATTGAAAAGTGGTGTCAGAGTTTTGATTGACGCTACTCCCCCTTTTGTTTCATGCTGGCTGAAGACCTAGCTAGCCAGTAACTAGCTAACACCAGACACAGATGAAGACCTAGCTAGCCAGTAACTAGCTAACACCAGACACAGATGAAGACCTAGCTAGCCAGTAACTAGCTAACACCAGACACAGATGAAGACCTAGCTAGCCAGTAACTAGCTAACACCAGACACAGATGAAGACCTAGCTAGCCAGTAACTAGCTAACACCAGACACAGATGAAGACCTAGCTAGCCAGTAACTAGCTAACACCAGACACAGATGAAGACCTAGCTAGCCAGTAACTAGCTAACACCAGACACAGATGAAGACCTAGCTAGCCAGTAACTAGCTAACATCAGACACATATGAAAGGGGAAACATATAAGTGTCTTTGTCAAAGATGAAGAGGGTAAACTTTTAATTAATTCTAGTCACATTAGCGCACGTTAGCAACAACCGTCCCGATTTAGGGACACCCATCCCGTAGAGGTTAAAAAAGTGTAGTGTTTTTGTGGACTGAAGTGTTTTTGCAGACATTGCTGTAGTATTTACTACATTATTTCTTTGGCGGATAATACTGCAGTATTAACTATATCATACTACAACATTCTATAGGAAGTACTGCACATGATCGAGGGATGCTACAGTGTGTAGTATAGTATTCTACTGTATTCTACAGTTTACAATCAAATTATATAGTAAGTACTGTAGTATTTTATAGTAAACTGTAGTATTTTTTCATGTGGGTGCCTAGCCAGCTGCCTTGCTCTGGTCTTAGGCAGGCCTGCAATCTGGAGGCCTTGTACAGTAAGCTTATGTACGTGACCGAGACTGCCAAATAACAGTGCCACCTACCTTCCTCTGTATCCCAGGCTGTCTAGGCATGATATGAGGGGCTGGTTTTGAGGAGCTTGTCTGCAAAAGCAAACAGTCGAGTGAGCAGCCCACTTCCAAAATCACCACCTCCTTCTGGCCTCCCCCCAAAACAACAATATCTTGCTTATTCGGCAATACAAGAAAATCATCTACACATCATCTACATCAAACCAGGCTCCTCTGACAAGAGAATGTACGTGTATGTGCGCTGTTGGTGAGACAACCTGACTCACCTCAGTAGCTACCAGGTCGGCAAGGTGGTCATACCTTGCAATGCACAGGTCTTTGTATGAACGGCAACCATTCACAACATGTGCAACAGACTCCATTACATTTAACTCAGGGTGTAAAAATACCGAACGGATCATGGTTCGCAGGGTACTACAGTGCTAGGTTGTATCTTGTTGGTAGAACCAGCAGCCTTGCCATTCAATACACACAAACACACTCTCTTCATCAGCGGAGTACTTTTTCTGGTACCAGATACTCCCCTGGATTTGGCCAACAGGCCTCTAGGCTTAACTATACTCCATCACTTACTGAATTGATCAGTCTCAGAGTTTCACGTTTTAATGTCACATGCACAAGGTCCAGTGAAATGCCTTTAGGCTGTACTCTATTAGGCTATATAATACAGCATGACGCTCAATATGGATGAAATTCATAGAGTTTTGCTGATGAAGATGTTTTTTAACATGTCATACTTTAGGCTGTATGCCCCTTCATACATCAGTTGATTATTATATGGTTTTCATCTTATTACTGTAAATTGTATGGTAACATTGGCTTGCAGGCATGCACTCCACTATAATTTTGCAGGCCTCGGAATGCCCAGAAATCCTTTAACTTGGTGATATTAATAATCAGTCTTTCAGCAGGGCTCTCATGTTCTAGGAGTTTGAATGTTAAAAGGAAGTTGGTTCTGGATTGAATAAGTGGCAGTGTTTGGAAAGGAACACAATCTTTCCGTGCACCTCTTCACACAGCTATAAACCTGGCCTGGGTTAATATGGGAGAGCTCTGGGTTTGATGTGTCACTCAGAACGATCTAATGCCGACAGATTGTTTCCCAGTGAGGGAATACAGTGTTTCTGTCACTGCGGGACAAACACATGACCTGAATCTCCAAATCCTTCATATCAAAGGCTGTGTCCCAAATGGCACCCTATTCCCTATATAGTGCACTACTTTAGACCAGGACCCTATTCCCTATATAGTGCACTACTTTTGACAAGGGCACCCGTTTTTTTATCCTTCTGAAATTGTAGGACTTTGTCAAATCTGCATTTAGCATGATTTCTGTGTTAATACGGAGGTTAGAAAAATGATCTAAACGTTGTATATGTGAACACAATAGTAAACTTTGCGATAAAAGCACAACATTTGGCACAGAGGTAGATGTATGGACGCTGAAAAGGTATGGAGCCACCTCAGATTTGGCCTCTGGGGGTTGTGGCAGCCACCATAACAAAAAAATTATAAATACATATTTAGCTTACAGTCAACATATCTACACCAAGTCAAGAGTCTCATCTTTTAGATGCAATTAGATCGTAGTTGATAGCCCATAGCGTTCCAAAGTTAGAACTAAAAGTCTGACGCCACCAGCTCCCATGCCAGCGGCCATCTTAGGTCCTACTGGTATGTCAGATTAGCTCAAATCGCCAATTTCTCAGCCTCTGAGTATCACAGAAACGCAACACTTTGAATGAATAATGGACAAATAAATGTTCATAACGAGTGTCTGTGGATAGACATATAAATATCTGTTCAAAACAAACATGCAAAATCGTATATTACAGTGCATTCGGAAAAGTATACAGAACACTTGACTTTTTCCACATTTTGTTACGTTACAGCCTTATTCTAAAATGTATTAAATCTTTTTTTCCCTTCAATCTACACAAAATACCCCATAATGACAAAGCAAAAATGTTTGCAAATTTATTAAGAATAAAAAAGTTAAATACTGTATTTACATAAGTATTCAGACCCTTTACACAGTACTTTGTTGAAGCACCTTTGGCAGCGATTACAGCCTCGAGTCTTCTTGGGTATGACGCTACAAGCTTGGCACACCTGTATTTGGGGAGTTTCTCCCATTCTTCTCTGCAGATCCTCTCAAGCTGTCAGGTTGGATGGGGAGTGTCGCAGCACAGCTATTTACAGGAGGAAAAAAAATGATTTAATCAATTTTAGAATAAGGCTATAACATAACAAAATGTGGAAAAAGTCTAGAGGTCTGAATCATTTTCGAATGCACTGTACAGTATGCTTATTTTTTTATGGAATTTAAACCATTTACTTGAGTTACAAAAAGTTAATAAAATAAAAAGTGTAACTGATTTACTCTTTGCAATCATTACCAAATTGGGGTCAGAAATGACTTGTATGGTTAAAAGAGGTCATTTCAAGAGTTTTTTTCCCAAATGAGACGAAAGTGGGACAACAGCTTGGACTGTGTCCTCATATAAGTTCACTGGTTCATATACTCTAATTAAATCACTTGATGTGATTTTGAATCCTCGAAAAGGAGCTCTATCTTAGAAGATCTATGTCCTCATTAAATGTCACTGTTACAGATGCATGAGACTGAAGGATGGACAGGCAGAGAGCAGCTTAGGAAGATTATCATATTGCAGGTTAAAGTACAGATGCATAGAAGACTGAGACAAAACAACAGCTTGGACTGTGACCTCACATAGATTCACATTCAATTATAGTAATGTGCCAGCTGGTGACTTGGCCACTTATGTCACAAGCCTGGTGACTGTGCCCTCGCAAAAAGTCATGTTTAGTTTATGTATAAGACAGACCAAAGGAAACAGACAGCAGCCTAGGCACTGTGTCATAACTTTGTTGGAACAACCAGTGCACCAGGTCCTCACACAGGTTCATCAAGTTCAATAATTACATCTCAACCTGCCTATATAGCTGCTATAGGGTAAGCTGCTATTGTGCCAACAACGTTATGACACAGTGTAAGCTAGTGGTTGAGCCCTAAGGTGTACAGTGGCTCAGATTACATTATCATAATTATCATAGATAAAATACATCACATAAGCTACAGGCAGAGTTTCGCATAGATGAGTCATCTATTCTTCTCTGGTGGGGTTATCTCAGGTGAAGAAGAGATAATGCAGGCACACAGGGAGGGACCTTATCCAATGATGTGGCAGTGGCAGAACTTGGCCCTGTATGCCGTGGGTGGCTACATTAGCGCTCAGGCTGACAACATGGGTTGATACACAGCCAAAAGCCAGGACATTCAGACAAGTCAGAGGACTGTCCACTATATCAGTGGTTCCCAACTAGGGGTACTGACCCCTGGGGGTGCTTGGACTATCCAAAGGGGGTACTTGAGACCATAGGCCTACTGGTAAAATGCACATGAGGGGGTACTTCAGGGGTACTCTGGGAAGAGCAAGATTCAGTTTGTGGTCCAGTAACCAAAAAAGGTTGGGAATCACTGCTCTACATCAGGTTTAAAAAAATTAAAAAAAATTAAATCAGTGTTTTCCTGGGACCCAAGCACATCAAAACATGCCTGCTTTTGGGGGCCCTAAGTGAGATTCAGTTTCTAGACTAAGTTAACAATCAAAAGATTGTTAGCTGACACAACTGATTGAGTAACTGTCAGTAAGAGAAGAGGAAAAACTGCTGATGTACAACCACATTTTGAAATTGCACCTTGTGTTCTACTATTCTAAATCAATGAGAATGACAGATCTATAACTCACATTTCTATGTTGCCCAAACAGTTACATATTGTAGCCTTAAAGGTGGACTCAGTAGGGCAGATACTGTGTGTGACTATGAAAGCGAAGTCTTGTATCTCGGTCATCTGCGGTGCTGCTCGTGGCAACTTAATTTCACTGAGTCTACCTTTAAAGCTACGATATGTAACTGTTTGGCTGCCCGAACAAAATTCACATAGAAATGTGCGCTACAGATCCATCATTCATATGTTCTATGTGTGCTATTTCTATGCTTCCCGTTCTTCAGTTCAGTTTGGTGTCTTTTACTTTCATTTTTGTACACCAGCTTCAAACAGTTGAAAATACAATATTTTTGGTTCTGGAAAACATATTCCACAACGGTTTAGATGGTACAATGATTCTCTACACCACGCGTGCTTGTTTTCTCAGATCAACTGAAATTAGGCAAACTATTAGAATTTTTGCAACGAGGAAATGGCAGAGCGGTTTCTGCACAGTGCATCTTTAAGAAAGGCTGCTCTATATCCTTATTCTCTGCTTCCTGTGACCTATTTTAAGGATAACTCCATAGGCTCGCACACATCAGACCGAATGTTGACCTAGCGTTTGTTTGCTGAGGGATCATCCGCTGTAGATGTCTGACTGCAGACATTTTTCACATGGTTCTACAAGTAAAATCGGTGGGCACTCGGTTTGCAAATTACTTTCTGCGGCGCTAAGTACTCTCGGCCAGCAAACACTACTGGTGTGTCTGAGCCCTAACAGTGAGCTCCCGTAGGCTGCTGCCAACTGTCTCTCCTAGTTGTCTCTGCTCTCTCTTGTTTGTTACCCCTAACTACACAACACAACGACAGGCTTAGGCTGGTTGGCAGATGTGTCTTAACAAGATATCAAGCCCCAGTAATACAGTCAAATGAGCTCACAGACACTCTGGGTCATCACGGGACTCCACGGACTCGCTCACCCCTGGAAGTAGCAGCTCAGGGAAATCAAACGATTTGCAAGTTCTCTGCAGGTAAACAAATCATCCAAATAAACTGGAACCTCAGTTTTACTAGGCCTTCACCATAGCTATAACTCTGTTGTTTCAACACTTGAAAACTCACAGTGGTAGAAAAGAGTATTGAAGAGAATCATAAACAAGACCCCAATAAAAGTTAGACAGAAAGCAAATATGTATCACTTCATTCTAGACTTGGCTTGCACGTGCTTGAGGGGACTCTGTCTGTAATGTGTGCATACACGTGTATAAATGTACGCGTGCGTCTGCGTGCACGTGCACGTGTGTGTGGTATGGGGTTGTTCATCCTAAACAACCTTGATCTGTTCTTTCCAGTGGCATTTCCCGCCTCGTCCCCATGTGAGACTCAGTCCTAGGCTATAGCTCAGATCTGCTCCACTCCAGGGTATCCTCCAAGCATCAGACCCGAGATCTGCAGAGCCTGAGGCTCGCTGACTGGCCAGCTCCCAGCCTGGCTGCAGTCGTTGCACAACACTTTGCGTGTCATTTGTCATACCCTGTCATGAGCTGTCAAAGACGCCTTTTGCAAATGTCTAGCATTCTGTTTACCGATTCGTTGGCTTGGTGGTTTGACTGAGTTATCGTATTTAATTTGAGTTGAATTGATTGTTCATGTTAACTCCCTTTTGAGGATACACTGTGTTATAACTCAAAGGCAGGAGGACATTTCAATGTCTAAGTTGACGTGACATAACAGATCGATGACGTTGTATCCTTGCCTGTACTTACAATAAAAACCCTGCTTATGAAACTCACAGGCAAGACAATGGTGTAATGAATGGTTATGCTAAGCCTGCTGTGGATTTGTAACTGGGCTGAACAACACTCTCCCTCCCTACAGTAAATGACCTCTCTGAACGTACAGTATTGAGCCAGACACACCCATGGGTACACAATAGCATTACTGTATGTCCCATACACTCCCTCTTTGCACCCAGTGATGACAAACATGCATTGTACAAGTGCAGAACCAGAACACTCACTTCCTTTGTGCTGCAGACACTCACGGGTCCAGCAAGGTCAGAGAACTTTTGAGAGCTTCAAAACATTTAATCGTGTCAACAGAATCATAGCCATCCACTGTGTGTTTATGAAGAAAATGTGTTTTTCCCAAAATGATGGCTGTGACTATTACTGGTTTATGATTCTGTAGGTATGCTAATTATAAACAACAACGTAAAACTCTTATTTCCATATTACTTCTAACATTTGTTGTACGAATTTGGCTAATAATACTATTTATATTAGATCATCAAGATACAGCTATGAACCTTTCTCTAACATTCTCAATACCCAAAGAAATACCCAGAGCACCCATCTCACGCTTTAATTGTTGCATTTCCACACAAGTAGACTGTTGTAGACTGCTGAGTAAACTGCTCATTGGCCAGCTCATCCTCCTCATGAGGATGACATAATCCTTTATGAGGAAATAGCAGGCATTTTTGAAACGGTGTGTTTGAAATAAAAGTTTGAGGCGGGTTTTTTTTAAGTGTTTTTTTTCTCTCAAAATGTATGCTTTGGTCACAAATATGAGCATAGGATAAGTCAACAACACTATTTGGGTATGAGTTAATATAATATTCACTTTTAAAAGTTAGATTTTCACTGGACAGTTGCTTTAAGAGAGCATTCCCTCCCTCCCTCCCTCCCTCCCTCCCTCCCTCCCTCCCTCCCTCCCTCCCTCCCTCCCTCATTCTCTTTAGATCACACATCTGCCCTGCTGTGCTGGGCCCTTGCATCAGCGACAGAACTCAGTCTCCCCCAATGACAGAGACAGGAAGGACAAAGGGGTGGAGTAAGATGGTGTGCTATATCAGCAGAGCAGGCTCTTCACAGAGCAAAAACTTGAGGGGAAGTAGACAATAATTTTTAAAAATGTATACCAGGCACAGACGGCACATCGAGATGCAGAAACGGTATACCTGCTGTGTCTTTGTAATGCTGTTTTCCCTATGGGTCTCTGAACAATTCAAAGGTTATATCCAGATCACCCAAGCTTTCATCTCAGAAGTACTCCATTCAAGACAACTAAATGGGTTATGACTGAATACATGTTGAAAGGGTTTGATCTCACACTGCATGTTGGAATGCTAGATCTGAACAAAGGATGGAACACATCATTCAAACCTGCCAAATGTACAGTTGTTTTGAGCTGAGCTTCCAGCTGGCCCATATGATTAAAAGTAAGATCAAGTGGCTGGGCTAACACATTTGCTGAAAGTGATGTGGTTGACTAGGTTATGGCTCTGCTGAAAGGTGCCAAAACTAGATTGCGAGCGAGAGGAATTTGATTATGCCGGGGTAGTGGAGTGTGCACTTGTAGTACAGTTTTTGGGGTCATCAAAAGACCTAATTTATTGCAATCATTCAAAACCTTGTGTCAAGACACCCTCTGTACACTCAGAAAAAAGGGTTCCAAAACGGTTCTCCGGCTGTCCCCATAGGAGAACTCTTTTGGTTCCAGGTAGAACCCTTTTGGGTTCCACGTAGAACTATCTGTGGAAAGGCTTCTAGATGGAACCTAAAAGGGTTCTACCTGGAACAGAAAAGGGTTCTTCAAAGGGTTATCATATGGGGACAGCCTAAAAACCCTCTTAGGTTCTAGATAGCACCTTTTTGTCTGTGTACTACCAGTATTGTTTCATGTCTGGCAGACAATTCATTTCAGCTATTTAGGGACGGCAGGGTAGCCTAGTGGTTAGAGTGTTGTACTAGTAACTGAAAGGTTGCAAGTTCAAATCCCTGAGCTGACAAGGTACAAATCTGTCATTCTGCCCCTGAACAGGCAGTTAACCCACTCTTCCTAGGTGTCATTGAAAATAAGAATTTGTTCTTAACTGACTTGCCTAGTAAAATAAAAAAGTATTTCTTCCCCTCTAGTGACTCCCCATCCCGCATGCGGGAGTGTAATCATTGCCTGATACTAATTAGCATAATGCAACGGACATAAATATCCCTAGAAAATATTCCTATTCATGAAAATCACAAATGAAATATATTGAGACTAGACAAGCATTTGTGTAAGTTTATCGATAGCCTAGCATAGCATTTTGTCCAGCTAGCAGCAGGTAACTTGGTCACGGAAATCAGAAAAGCAATCAAATTAAATTGTTTACCTTTGATGAGCTTCGGATGTTTTCACTCACGAGACTCCCAGTTAGATAGCAAATGTTCCTTTTTTCCCAAAATATTATTTTTGTAGGCGAAATAGCTCCGTTTGTTCTTCACGTTTGGCTGAGAAATAAAGGTCAAATAAATAAAAAAGTATTTCTTCTTAACAGTGGGGCCTCATTTCCTTCCATCTGATTGTGTTAGAAATTCCCTCATACAGCAGAGAAGGAAAGGATAATGAATTATACAGTGTACGTGTATTGCATGATTTCAATCAAAGATATAAGAGGGGACAGCCTAGCCTTTTCATTCCGGTACAGAATATTCTAAGATAGTTGATTTCCTCCAGAGTGAAACAGACCCTTTGGTCCGCTCTATCAATAATAACATGTGATAGCCAACACATTAGCATACTTCACCTTATAATGGATTCTGTCTTCATGCAGTGTGTGCAGCGTCAATCTTTGATCATTGTAAAGTCTTTGAACCCTTATCGAGGTTAGGAACCCAATCTGCACAGTGGGAATGGTGAATGGTGTGGGTGTCCCAAGCATGCATTGTTCTCATCACAGTGGAAGGATGCAATTGGAGGAGATGTGTTTTCTGAACCCCAAGGGGTGGATGCAATCAAGAGAACCCCCTCTTGCTCACACACATGCGCAGACACACACATGAATGTAGGCATGGATCACACAAACACATGCATGCACAGTGCGTTCACACACACACACACACACACACACACACACACACACACACACACACACACACACACACACACACACACACACACACACACTTAGCTAGCAATCCAAACCATGGCCTTGGCTGTAGTCAGGAAGCACTAATGAAGTTATTAATGATATGCATGTGTGCTGCGGTGCTGTGCAAGCCCTGGCTCCATGCCGTGCAAGCCCCAGGCAGATGGTAGCTCCTACTCAGCTTTGGTTAGTGGTGATTAAAGAGCGACTGAATAAAAAAAAGTATCTGGCTGTAGTCATAGTAGTGAGCAATGTTCCCTCTAAACTGCACGCGCTCGCCCCAAGACTGCCGCATAGAAAAATAAGCCCACAGAGAGAAGCACGAGATTGAACTTCACTCATCTTTCTAGAGCAGTGATCACGAACCGGTCGATCTCCAAACATTTCTGTAAAGAACCGAAAGATAAAGCCTTGGGTTCGTATTTTTTAAAATTAATCTCGGGCTGTTGTCAGTCCACTGCACGCCGGCTAGGCAAACTGTTGCCATTTTGAAACATTTCATGTGTCTGAAGGTACAAACTCAGCCTTCCCGGGCGGGCCCAAAGAGCAAATCAAGTGCACTAAAGGTCTACCGCTGGCCAATCGGATGGCTCAGATGAATGTGTCTGCAGTAACGTAGCACACATAAAATAAAGCTACAGCAGTTTATACGGTGAGATTTAAAAACGTTTAAAACCATGGCTAGATAGAAACTGTCATGTATGTACATGTACTTACCTGGAGTGCCTGAGGGTGGCGCTATTACTAATTACTACGTGTGATCATCTGTACTTGCACTTGACATCTGGTAAACGTTGCTCTTCCACCCGCATCCCTGCCTCAGGGTGCTAACAAATATACATGGTGTCAGAAGTTTAAAAGTTATACAAGGAAATCGCAATAATCGCAACATCTGCTCGTGCAAGTGAAGCGATTCATAAGGTGCATAAACAAAAGAAAACACAGCAATGGCAAAGAGACATATACACTGTACAGCTAGTAAAAGAGAGGCCGCAGGGAGAATGCTCACGTTGTGAGTACAAACATGAACCAAAAAAAGTGTCCAGATACGGTCAGATATGCAAAGCATGTCACAGAAAAAAATAATGACGCCAAAACGTGCTCCACACGCACGCAGAGAGGTCATCTTAGGATTCGGCCATTGACGGGGAGATGACAGCAGGAAATGAGGACATTGGGACAATTGAAGTGAAACAGAACAAAGTACAATGTGTAGATCAGCTAGTGGATGTCAATGAGACAAATACAGAGGAAGAGCAGTGGACAGAAACACTGAAAATAATCGACCACAAATGTACTGTTGAACTGGATACAGGAGTCTGTGAGAGACTTGAAAACGCGGGAAGTGAACGTGACAGGGCGATTCCATGCGAAAATCCAACTGCAAGCTAGTGACATATTCTGACCACCAGATGGAGCCAAAAGGCAAGACGGCGCATGAATGTCAATTTAAAGAGAAATTGTTTGAACTGGAATGTCAAGGGATAGAACAAGATGCACCTGCAATACTTGGAAGATCAGCTTGTCTGCAAATTGGGCTTAATAGAGAGAACATTCAAGCTCGAACACAGGACAGAGACTGACATTTTGAGTGAATATGAAGATCCATTCACAGGGCTGGGATGTGTTGCAGGGGTCCATCACATACAAACAGACCCAGACGTCACCCCAGGGGTTCACTCACCCAGAAAAGTGCCTGTAGCACTAAAAGAAAAACTGGGAAAGGAACTGAACTGCGTGGAAAAGATGGAAGTTGTCGTCAGGCAAACTTAGCCTACTGAGTAAACAGCTGGGTGACAATCGTGAAGCCAAAGAAAATATGGGTACGCATGGACCCACAGGATCTAAACAAAACCTTCAAGAGAGAACATTATCCTTTGTGTACCATTGAAGAGGTAGTTGCTGAAATGCCTAACGCAAAGGTCTCTCCAGTAGCTGATGCAAACCAAGGATTCTGGCAAATCCGACTGGATGAAAAGGGACTGCCGTTCGGAATCTCGTCCGCTCCAGAGGCGTTCCAGTGTAGCCTTGCCCAGCCTTTGGAAGGTCTGGAAGGTGTCGTTAACATCATGGATGACATTCCTGTCTGGGGTGATGACACAGAGCAGCATGACCGGGGACTGAGACAGCTACTAGAGAGACTGAGAAGCATCAACTTGAAACTGAATAAGGACAAGTGCAAAATCAGAATGACAGCAATTCGCTACATTGGACATGTTTTACGCAAAAAAGGCCTGAAACCAGATTCCAAAAAAGGTCCGATCGATACAAGAAATGCCAGAGCTAGAGGACGAAGCAGCGCTTCAGAGGTTCATGGGAATGTTGCAGTATCTCACGAAGTTCATCCCAAATCTCTCAGATGTCAGCGCACCACTGAGACAACTGCTGGAACGAGAAGTTCAGTGGCACTGGGAGTCAGAGCATCAAAAGCTTGAAAACACTTGTCAGCAATGCACCAGTGTTAAAGTACTACGATGTAAAAAAAACTACATTTAAAAAAATAACAGGGACTATCTGTGGGTGCAAGCTCAGAAGGCTTGGGAGCTGTGATGCTGCAAGATGGTCAGCCAATCGCATATGGGTTAAGATTCCTCACAGACTATCAAAAGAGATTGAAAAAGATCTACTGGCGATTAGTGTAATGACTGCAAGAAGTTTCATCAATGCCTGTATGGAAAACCGATCCTGGTGAAGTCACCACAAGCCCTTGGAAACAATCTTCAAGAAGTTGCTCCAGAAAGCACCAGCCAGACTGTAGAGCTGATGAGACTACAGAGATACAGTTCACATGTGACATACAAACCAGGAAAGGTGAAGCACATCGCCGATCCACTGAGCCGAACGTGCCTGAAGGAAAAGAGAGAGAAATTGCTGGATGGTGAGATGGATGTAAACTACATCGCTCATCATCGTCCTAGTTTCTGAAGAGAAACTGCAGCAATTCAAAACAGCAACAGCAGAAGATGAAGAGGTAAGCCTGGTCACAGAAACAGTTAAGAAATGATGGCCATAAACGAGAGGGAAAGTTGCAAAGCAAATACAGCACTACTGGACCTTCAGAGAGGACTTGACATACTCGGATGGACTGCTGTTCAAAAGTTAAAAACGTGTCATTCCTCAGAAAATGAGAGATGAAATGATGGGGGAAAAATCAATAAATCAATAAACCACACAAATGTAAGGAACGAACAAGTGATGTTCTGTTCTGGCCAGGCATGCCTAAACAGATTGAATATGTTGTAACAAAATGTGCAGTCTGCAACACACACAAAAACAACAGCCGCTCATGTCTCATCCAGTCCCAGAGAGAGCTTGGCCCAGAATTGGAGTGGACCTCTTCCATTACAGCGACACAGAATATCTTCTATGCGTGGATTACTTCTCAAAATACCCAGAAATCTCCAAGCTCAGTAGGACAACAAGTAAACACATCATTACAGCACTAAAGTCACAAGGCATATTCGCATGGCATGGGGTGCCAGTCGTTTTGTGCTCTGACAATGTAAGACCGTTGGTGAGTCAAGAAATTTCAAAGTTCTCTACCCGCTGGGAATTCAAACATTTGAATTCACCAACTGTCTTCACAGCTAAACGGCCACGCTGAGAGAGCAGTTCAGACTGTGAAGAACCAGTTGAAAAAAAGCACAAGACAGCAACGGAGACCCTACTTACCTCTCCTTCAGTACAGAAACACACCCCTGGATGAAGTAGGTCTCTCACCTGCACAACTACTAATGGCAAGAAGGCTGAAGACAACGATTCTGACATCAAAGAGATTGTTCAGGGCCTGTTGTCGGACCTCTGGCACTCTTTGGGAGTACCACAGGGTTCAATTCTCGGGCCGACTCTCTTATCTGTATACATCAATGATGTCGCTCTTGCTGCTGGTGATTCTCTGATCCACTTCTACGCAGATGACACCATTCTGTATACCTCTGGCCCTTCCTTGGACACTGTGTTAACTAACCTCCAGACGAGCTTAAATGCCATACAACTCTCCTTCCGTGGCCTTACAACTGCTCTTAAATGCAATTAAAACTAAATGCATGCTATTCAACCGATCGCTGCCCGCACCTGCCCGCCCGTCCAGCATCACTACTCTGGACGGTTCTGACTTAGAATATGTGGACAACTACAAATACCTAGGTGTCTGGTTAGACTGTAAACTATCCTTCCAGACTCACATTAAGCATCTCCAATCCAAATTAAATCTAGAATCGGCTTCCGATTTCACAACAAAGCATCCTTCACTCATTCTGCCATACATACCCTCGTAAAGCTGACCATCCTACCAATCGTCGACTTTGACAATGTCATTTACAAATAACCTCCAAAACTCTACTCAACAAATTGGATGCAGTCTATCACAGTGCCATCCGTTTTGTCATCAAAGCCCCTTATACTACCCACCACTGCGACCTGTACGCACTCGTTGGCTGGCCCTCGCTTCATACTCGCCAAAAAACCCACTGGCTCCAGGTCATCTACAAGTCTCTGCCAGGTAAAGCCCCACCTTATCTCAGCTCGCTGGTCACCATAGCAGCACCCACCCTTAGCATGCGCTCCAGCAGGTATATCTCACTGGTCACCCCCAAAGCCAATTCTTCCGCCTTTCCTTCCAGTTCTCTGCTGCCAATGAACAATCTGCAAAAACCTCCCTCACTAGCTTTAAGCACCAGCTGTCAGAGCAGCTCTCGGATCACTGCACCTGTACATAGCCCATCTGTAAATTGCCCATCCAACTCCCTCATCCCCATACTGTATTTATTTATTCATCTTGCTCATTTGCACCCCAGTATATCTACTTGCACATTCATCTTCTGCACATCTATCACTCCAGTGTTTAATTGCTATATTGTAATAAGCCACCATGGCTTATTTATTGCCTTTACCTCCCTTATCCAACCTCATTTGCTCACATTGTATATAGACTTTTTCCTACTGTATTATTGACTGTATGTTTGTTTATTCCATGTGTAACTCTGTGTTGTTGTATGTGAAGAACTGCTTTGCTTTATCTTGGCCAGGTCGCAGTTGTAAATGAGAACTTGTTCTCAACTAGCCTACCTGGTTAAATAAAGATGAAATCAAAAATAAATAAAGAATAAATTGTTAGGAGCCGTCTCACAAGCTTTTGGTCATGAAGGAAGGAGAACGAGTCAGATAAGGATCAGATAAGACAGCAAATGGCAACCAGCAATTGTACCTGAAAAACATGACCAGCCAAGGTCATACGTAGTACAAACACCAAACAAGAGAGAATCTACAGAAGGAACCGGAGACTCCTGTTAAAAACACATGAAACAACACACCCAGAGAGACACCATAATAATTTCATTTTTTTTTCACCTTTATTTAACCAGGTAGGCTAGTTGAGAACAAGTTCTCATTTGCAACTGCGACCTGGCCAAGATAAAGCATAGCAGTGTGAACAGACAACACAGAGTTACACATGGAGTAAACAATTAACAAGTCAATAACACAGTAGAAAAAAAGGGGGAGTCTATATACAATGTGTGCAAAAGGCATGAGGAGGTAGGCGAATAATTACAATATTGCAGATTAACACTGGAGTGATAAATGATCAGATGATCATGTACAGGTAGAGATATTGGTGTGCAAAAGAGCAGAAAAGTAAATAAATAAAAACTGTGGGGATGAGGTAGGTGAAAATGGGTGGGCTGTTTACCAATAGATTATGTACAGCTGCAGCGATCGGTTAGCTGCTCAGATAGCAGATGTTTGAAGTTGATGAGGGAGATAAAAGTCTCCAACTTCAGCGATTTTTGCAATTCGTTCCAGTCACAGGCAGCAGAGTACTGGAACGAAAGGCGGCCGAATGAGGTGTTGGCTTTAGGGATGATCAGAGAGATACACCTGCTGGGGCGCGTGCTACGGATGGGTGTTGCCATCGTGACCAGTGAACTGAGATAAGGCGGAGCTTTACCTAGCATGGCCTTGTAGATGACCTAGAGCCAGTGGGTCTGGCGACGAATATGTAGCGAGGGCCAGCCGACTAGAGCATACAAGTCGCAGTGGTGGGTAGTATAAGGTGCTTTAGTGACAAAACGGATGGCACTGTGATAAACTGCATCCAGTTTGCTGAGTAGAGTGTTGGAAGCAATTTTGTAGATGACATCGCCGAAGTCGAGGATCGGTAGGATAGTCAGTTTTACTAGGGTAAGCTTGGCAGCGTGAGTGAAGGAGGCTTTGTTGCGGAATAGAAAGCCGACTCTTGATTTGATTTTCGATTGGAGATGTTTGATATGGGTCTGGAAGGAGAGTTTGCAGTCTAGCCAGACACCTAGGTACTTATAGGTGTCCACATGTTCAAGGTCGGAACCATCCAGTGTGGTGATGCTAGTCGGGCATGCGGGTGCAGGCAGCGATCGGTTGAAAAGCATGCATTTGGTTTTACTAGCGTTTAAGAGCAGTTGGAGGCCACGGAAGGAGTGTTGTATGGCGTTGAAGCTCGTTTGGAGGTTAGATAGCACAGTGTCCAATGACGGGCCGAAAGTATATAGAATGGTGTTGTCTGCGTAGAGGTGGATCAGGGAATCGCCCGCAGCAAGAGCAACATCATTGATATATACAGAGAAGTCGGCCAGAGAATTGAACCCTGTGGCACCCCCATAGAGACTGCCAGAGGACCGGACAGCATGCCCTCCGATTTGACACACTGAACTCTGTCTGCAAAGTAATTGGTGAACCAGGCAAGGCAGTCATCCGAAAAACCGAGGCTACTGAGTCTGCCGATAAGAATATGGTGATTGACAGAGTCGAAAGCCTTGGCAAGGTCGATGAAGATGGCTGCACAGTACTGTCTTTTATCAATGGCGGTTATGATGTCATTTAGTACCTTGAGTGTGGCTGAGGTGCACCCGTGACCGGCTCGGAAACCAGATTGCATAGCGGAGAAGGTACGGTGGGATTCGAGATGGTCAGTGACCTGTTTGTTGAGGTCACTTACCTTATCCTGTGGAAAGAGAACCTGAAACAAGTGTTAGCCTGGAAGAAAACTACTCATTAGTGTGTTCTCCAGCACCAACAACACGAAAACAAAACAGTGGAAAGCAACAATGTAAACACTGACACACCAGTGAAATCAACTCGCTATGATTTCGCTATCAGAATCCCAAAATGCTACCAGTACTGAAAATACTATATTGAAAAGACTGTTAAAATAATAATAATAATAATAATTAACATTGAAAATACATTAACAATAACAATGTGATGACAATTTTGATGTCTTAGGTTATGTTGAAAAAAGATGATTGTTTTACATATTGTTTGCAATGTGAAACACTGAGTTGAAAGAAAGAACATTAAATAGTTTAAAAAAAGGGAAATGTCATGTATTTACATGTACTTCCCTGGAGTGCATGAGGGTGGCGCTGTTACTAATTACTACACGTGATCATCTGTACTTCCACTTGACCCATGACATCTGATGTTGCAACCACATCCCTGCCCTCAGTGTGCTAATATATTACAGAAACCGTCAACGAATACAGCAAAGAGACGCTGTTCTTATGAGCGAGTTCAAGTTTCTTACTCAGCGCTGTCAACACTTTTATAAGCCCAAAAATGCGAGTCCTTCTCCTTTCCACTCAGCGCTACAACAAGCAGTGCAGCAGTCATGAATGAGTAGGGAAGTGTATCTACTCGACAGGCTTGCGTTGTTATTATTATTAGCCGCTTGAGTCTTTTTAAATATCGAGGAATATTTGACTTTCTCTGTTCATAGGAGTAATAACATGAATTTGTGCATGAGGCAGATGCTTCTTGAGTTTTGCCATCAGCTGGAGGATAGGGATACTTTCTGGTCAGTGTCAGTGGAGGAATGGAAGAGCGGAGGGATGTTGAGAGGCGGACCCCTCAGTCTGCTGCTCTTTTCCCTCCACTGAGACTGACCATCAGATGCAGGCATATAACAATAAAAAGCTAATTATTTAAGTGTATGCTCACTCAGCTGTGCTTCACAAGTAATACAACAACAGATCTACTACCTGTGTAATCATATAGCCTACCTCATTTAAAAAAATATAATTTACAAAAATAGCCCGAACAACATTGCTTTGACAGGGCAATTCAATAAATATGAGGTGATAATGTATTGGACCTATAGCTTACTCCACAAACCTCATTGCTACAGTACTGTTTTTCATTGGTTAATATCACATAGGCCTACGATTTTTAAGTCACGTTAATAAAAAATCTGAGCAGTAGATCTCGGCTTGCATTCTGACTATTGACTCAGAAAAGGTTGGTGACCACTGTTCTAAAGTTTTCCCTGTTAACACTATTTATGTTTCCCTTTACTGTGGCAATTGTGATCGAATCAACACAATATTAGCCACTTTCAATGCAACATACCGAAACAAAACAAAGTATGCAAGAGATGTTGTTGTAGGCAGAATACATTAGATAGGATTCTATTGCATTGACACGCACTACGCAGCCCATACTGTACATAGACCAGTGCAGCATAAACATTCAAAGCTGCAGTAAACCTATATAAAAATAGACCATTGCCATATATGGATCTGTGATATTTACTTTGAACTGGACTGTGTTTACAGCATGAGCGGTCGTGAGTAGATTGTTTTAGGATCAAAGCAAGAGCTGCATGTGGCCACGTGTGCACATTTTGTTAAAATACATTGCTATTTAGTGAGTTATTATCCCAGTTATAGATAATTTGTAGTCAGCAATAGGGGAGTGATTGCTTCTTACAAGAGCTCAAAATGTGTACATTTAGATTTCTTTTGTCTTGTGTTGTATTTTGAGACAGGCTTGAATAAGTAGCCAATAGGCCGAGAGTAGCATCATTTGTGATTCTCTGTAATAATTTATTTTGTAAAGTGGTTTCTTACAACAACATTTTCAGTCACCTCCTCATCTGAAGGACAAGTGGATGAACAAGTTCATGTTTTTGATTGTTTTTGATGGTAGGACACTCCGGTAGGCCTACAATACGATCAAATAGCCACAGTAGCCTACATGGCCACTGTTGAAACTGTAACTTAAAGCAGGTACAGCCTCAGTGTTCACAGCCAACGCACGCTGGAAGTTGCACAGAATTTTCACAATGTTCAAGTTTGCATTCAGCAGACCTTCAGAGGGAAAATTAGAGGTAATATTGGTTGTGAGTTTTATCTCCTGGGGTGCTTTTTACATGATGAATTTGTCTTAAACATGAGTTGGTTAAAAAAAACTGGTTATTAAAAGAAGAGGAGGACAATTATTCACTGTTCACTGGTGCAAGTTGAGAAACGCTGTACTATAGCGTACTGCCTATGTTATGTGTCAGTAGCATGCATGTAAGTAGCTAGTTAGGAACTGCCCCTGTTGACGGTTCCTAACTAGCCACATAGAGTCAGCTCCAACTCTGCCACGGTTGCACACCGGCCCGGCTGAAGGTAATTGGAGAAAGAAGTTGGCTACTTCCAGACACAAACTGTAGTTAGGCTGTTTCAGGTTATCTAGAAGGGTGAAT
Organism: Oncorhynchus nerka; assembly: GCF_034236695.1. Lineage (NCBI taxonomy): Eukaryota > Metazoa > Chordata > Actinopteri > Salmoniformes > Salmonidae > Oncorhynchus > Oncorhynchus nerka. The sequence continues at coordinate 47,487,054 of NC_088404.1, forward strand.
GACTGTAACTGTATACTGTTTTGGCAGAGTGAATGTACAAACACTTCCCACATGCAAGCACACACACACACATAGGAGACACCCACATCAAAACACGCCTTCGTGACCCAAATCTCGTTCTCAGTTGCATTTCCTAGTGAGGAACGATTGAAACCGAGGCTAAATCTGTAAGTTTAGACCCACTTTAACAGTGAGACAGAAAGAGATGGAAGGGGGAATCAACGTGCCCAGTCAGGGGGAGAGAGGAGTTGAGGGTGGGGGAGATGAGGCTTTCACCAGACTTTGTGTTATGCAACACCAGATCTGCATCCCAAATGGCACCCATTCTCTTAATAGTGAACTACTTTTGTCCAGGGCCCATAACACTATAGGGAATAGTCTGCCATTTGACGCACACAACAGCAGTCTCAGAGAAATGTCTCAACGACCAACTGAGAAAATACTGGGGTTGATATACAGTTTTAAATAGTAAAAAAAAAAAATCCAGATACTCTGTGAGCCTGAGGACAAGGGAAGGTAGTGCTTACTATACATTAGTGATAAATGATCACATGCAGACAGTGAGTTCAACCCAGCCTCCACATGTTGCCTGACTGTAGCAAATAATAACAAGAATATGGAACATATGTGCTCTTAACCAGAGTGTCTTTAGTGTACAGTAAGCATATGCTATGATAATAATTGACACAGACGATGTCAGAAGTCAACAGAACCCCCACCCACCCCACCCACCTATTCACACTTCATAGAAATTAAGCCCCAGTTATTACGACGAGTTAGCCGTCGATGTGGCGTGAAAACGCCTCGATAATGGCGCCAGGCGTTCCTACTAAGACCGCTGCAATTAAGATGGCGGAGTGACTGGAGGACGGTTGTAACTCCAGCTCAGATCCACTCCACTGTTGGGGGCGTTTGAATCAGGACCTCCTGTTCAACTTACTGTGAATACTTAGGGTATAGCACCCTCAAGTGGGCATTGTTAATAAAACTTCATATGAATTCAAGGCGTTAAATCAAATCTTGTGCTGAAAATAAGTTGCATTGTAAAATCTAATGGATATTGTCTTCCATTGTGTGTATGTGTATGTGTGTGTGTGTGTGTTTGTGTGTGTGTGTGTGTGTGTGTGTGTGTGCGTGCGTGTGTGTGTGTGTGAGAGAGCAGGCGTGCTTGTGTGCTTGTGTGTGTGTGTGTGCGTGTGTGTGCGCGCGCGCGTGTGTGTGTGTGTGCGCGTGTGTGTGAATCCTGTATGATCTGCCGTTTGAATTTCCTGCAAAGGTTCATCCACTTTGCTTCCCAAACTAGAACACATGCAAAATCATCCCACCTATAGCACATAATACACATCACCTTTCTTCATCTGTGGTGATATTACTGGCTAGGCATACAGCGTTCTCCCTGAATAAATGTTGGACCATTTTAGTCCATTTTAGATCTGTTCGCCCTACTCTGTCTTCATCTACGGGGAGGGTTAGGAGCTTCTTCTTTACTTCCGTTTCTCTCTGACGACCTGGTTTTCTCTTTCGAGCCATTACTCAACAAGCAGACTGACTGATCTCTCAATGCAACGGTGGAGGACATTCCATGGGTGATGAGGACAGCTCGAATGGAAAGTATTTGACTATGGCAGTGGGTGTGTGTGTTACTATGGCGTTACAGAAGCGCGCATTCACCAACATACAGTAATGGCCAGCTACTCAAACATGGCAACAAAATACAGAGGTTAAATATCGAAACATATAGTGTACAACATATTGCTTTAAGACTTCTCTGTATTGAACCACACAGACATGATGAGATATATATTATTTTAACATGCATAGAATGACAATGTGCATGAAAGGCAGGTCTGAATATCATGTAAGACTGCCAGGGTTAGACCGACCACCCGCTAGCTTCAATATATCCCTCAAATTATTAAATCACTTGGTTATGAAATTATTCATCTGTCCAACAACACTCGGCGCCAGATCTGTGTACGTTTGGGAGCCATTACAGCCATGTTTTCAGTAAAACATTATGATAAAATAAATACTAGTTTATTGCCCTGTTCTGTTCTGTTCAATACTATATAAAAGAGAACCTCATTGTCCACAGACAGTCCTATTTGCAACTTCCTGTGAGCTTTGTGTCCATGTACATCACTGCCAACGACTCAGCGCTAGCTACAAATTCCATTGGATTCCAGTAAGTAACATTTGACAGCTTTCCTGGGCTTAACGGGAAATCACTCAATGGGACCCAAGATTATAACCTCTGTAAACCGCTGGTCAATGGAAAAGTCTTAATCCACTCATAGCCAACCACTCCCTGGTGTAACATTGACTTCGCCAGATACGGAGGTGGCCGATTTGACCATAAAGCAAATAAATTCTGTGAAGAAGAAATAAATTCCCAGGGACACAGTGTTTGGAGCCACTGCATGCTATTTCTAGCCTCTCTTCACAACAGTCACTTCAGCATTTATATGTGCATCTGTATTTATTTATTCACAGCAACAGAGGCTAAATGAGGTATTATCTAAACTAACCGTTTCTTAGACAGTGTAAGGTAAGCTGTGTTTTGTATATCGCCGTCTGGTTTTAATAGGTTACTGTGGGCCTCAGTATACGAACTATACTAACTATCGGGCTATAGAGCTTGTAAGTAAGCATTTCACTGTAACCTGTTGTATTCGGCGTGTGTGACAAATCAAATCTGATTTGATTCGTTGCCTAGTTATGCTTGCTATACTAATTATTGATCCCAGCTTGTTTTACAGCGTAAAAAGAAGGCCTCAAGAGGGCCTCTGGAATAAAGTCATTGCAACGTATTCCACATAAACATATCACACTGTAGAACAACATGGCTCCCCCAGTGAGTCTCTCTAGACGGGCCTCATGCATGCAGGACCTGACGGTGGTCTGTTTTACACTTGAGTGTGGCCTCTGAGTAATTGTTTAACTACAGACCAAACTGTCTTCTTAATTGTCAAAGAAAACACATGTATTGAACTCATGCACCACAGCAACATAAAACGAAATGGATGCCTTTCATATCAAACAGCTCCAGTTTATAGCTGAGTTACGCGGTGACTGAAAATGTCATTGTCATCTCTGTGGTAGCTGAGGTAATGGCTTCAGTGTAGACTTGAAAATGGCTCCCTCTCCGAGTCCGTCTCCATCTGTTGTCACCTCGGCCACACACTGGAGAGAAACAAGATGGAGACAGCAGACTGAGCGACACAGATGAAAATAAGAAACAAAATAGCCAAGGAGAAAATAATCGTCACCGCAACCACAGACAAACTCCAACAACAGAACCCAAATGTGTCCTTTGACCTTCAGTCACCAAAACCCCCAGCATGCTTTCTGCTTGCAGTTCCACTAGACTTCAGCCTCTCGGTGGGGAATCTGGGTCGCCCATAGTGACTGTCACTCTTCTGTCACTGCGGAAACTGAGGATGGAAAATCCTCAGTCTCACATGGCTGAGGAAAAGCCAGGGGGCAAATAGACAGACAGGAGGACAGACAGACAAACCACAAGCACTAAACTGTCTTGAGTTGAAATAACAGTCATTTCTGTGAGGAAAGCTCAATGTGACGCTCCATTACTGAAACACAACAAAGCAGCCTTTTCATCAACTCACAAACACTGGGAGAGGAACTTGGGGTTCACCACGGGCCATCTACAAGACAGGGGTTGAAATAGGGTGTGTGTTGAGTACAAATGGTAGCTAGAAGACATTGAGAACTTTTTGTGTCTTTTTTAAAGTCATGTCCTCACATTTAACATCAAATCCCGTGAAAAAGGTTCAACATTCATTCTACTGTAGAGGTTGAAATCCTTCCCTGACTTGACTGGGATATCGTCAGGTTGCTATTGCGAGGTCCCAGACAAACAAGCAGTCAGTGTGTAATATATCCCTCTAAACATTCCTTTGTGTGTGAAGCCCTGTGGAGGCAGAAGCACTCTCCTGGACTGCAGACAGACACAACAAAGGCACCTGTGTTTGACATACAGCACCATACCAAACCTGAGGCCAGAGAGAACACACACACTAGGTCACACTAGAACTAAAGAAGGCTAGGACATCCACCTTACATATAATACTGTAGGTCAGAAGCACAATAGCACAACTCAGATACTGCAGTGTCAAATATTTAATATCAATATTTTTACAGTCAATTACTGGCAGCACAGAAGGCTTTATTGAAACACAAATTTACAGCACCTGACAACAGCAACATGTTGTATTTCAAGAATTTACAGTGCATTACTGGAAACGCAGTAGATTGGAAACCGTTGCAGATTTACAGTGCAGGCAGCTAGTGCCAACGATGGGCAGTATTTCTGTGACATGCGTTTGATAAAGGTATTTCAATAGTTTATATACTTATTATGACATTGGTCTTAATTGCAACTTAAGTATGGCATAACAGTTTAATTTGAATACAGTAATTCAAATACATGTATTTTATAATATAGCAGTAAATTTACAACTACAAAAACATTCTCGGTAACAGAAATGGTATTTTTGCTTGCTATGAGTGAAATGTTCTTGTTTATCTGCCATAGTTGAATGCCAGAGTGTAAGTCGCTCTGGTTAAAGAGTGACTGCTAAATGACCAAAACGTAAATGTAAACATGAACACTTGCAAAGCACACTGCTGGGTATAAATCTAATTACCACCCCCAAAGAAGCCAAATGTGATCAAAATACAAATAGTTTGAGGGCGGAGCTCGTAAGAATTATACCCAGCAGTGTGCTTTGTAAGTGTTCATTATTACATTGACATTTTGGTCATTTAGCAGACGCTCTTGTCCAGAGCGACTTAGCTAAGGTTGATTAAAATAACGCATTGATATGTCATAGCAAGTAAAACGTTCCTGTAACCGTTCTTCAAGGTGTTTTGTATTTGAGTCAGAGTCTTTACCCGACAAGGTCGTGTTAGTTATCCTGTTAGAGCGTTTGTGGCGAATCAGGTGCAACGTTTATGGTCGTAGAAGTGTGTAGGAGGGAGATTTCAAGATGTGGGAACTGCGCAGGAGGGCATGGGATAGAGGATTTTGTCGTTTCGGTGAATAAAGTTGCGTGTGTCAACTGTAGGGGGTGCACATTTTGCTGGGGATGGGAAGTGTCCGGTGCGAGAGAGGCAGGTTCAGGTGGCCAGAGTCAGAGTAGTGTAGAAGGTGTCGTATACTGAGGCAGTGAAGAAAGTAGAGGACGAGTCAAGGGTGAAGGATTCTGAATAGTAGATATGTGCCAGCACAGAGGGATAGGCCAATGAGTGGTATATGCTTCAGTAAGATTGGCTTCTTAGCGTTCATAGGAATGGCTATCAACAGTACCGCAGAAATGGAATGTAAATAACAGAAAATAGATGTTGTGGTGGCAGCTGCAGAGAAGTATTTGGGGGTACGAGATTTGACATCAGAAGAGTTACAGAGTGTGTTGAGTGGTGGTGTCCTGTCCTCTCAGGCCATTGGCGATGGGTTTTAATGAGTATTGGTAGGGAACTTAAAATGTATGTATATTTGAACTTAATTATATTTTTGCATCCCAAAGTGTACTAGATCTATACTAGTAACTGCCAACCGCAGTTAAAACTCACCGAATAAGATGCCCATCCTTGGCAAGTGCCAAGTAAATTACTGTAATATTCACAGTCACCATCTTCCTGTAATTTACTGTAATATCAGAACAACGATACAGTACAATACTGTACAATTATTCAACTATACTGTTAGAAAGTAAATGTTCTTGATGTTACGTTTGAGGCATGTGTCAAAATCACTAAGCAGTTTACTTCGAAGCAGTGTGCCGATGCCTGTATCACTTTATCAGAAGCACATGATGAATGACGTCTGAAGGTTACGCTGCGCACGTGCTATGGAGTGTGGGATGTCATCTATAATAAATGGCTGCTCTAAATTATTTTGACCAGCAGGTGCCACTAGTGTACACAGTGTTGATCAAAGCCTTGCGTAATGAACCTATTTTCAACACAATTGGCTGTAAAGCGCCAATGCTTCAGGACGCTTCGTTTCCCACTAGGAAATGCTACTGTAATCATGTTTTTATTTTACTGTAATTACATGGGATTGGTGCATGCAGGTTGGCTGTTGGTTATCTGTATTTTAGAGCATATGTATGAACACTTTTGTTTTAACCACTTGCACTTCTAGAGGCCTGAACAAAGGCTTTCAAACTGGCTCTAATTACAGGGTAAAACACTCAACCAGTAACAGTTTAAGACTCGCTGCCACTAATCTGATCCCTATACACATGGAATTGTTAGGGCACGACTGCCACATACAGTTTAAGTCAGAAGGTTACATACACCTTAGCCAAATACATTTAAACTCAGTTCCTCACAATTCCCTGTCTTAGGTGAGTTAGGATCACCACTTTATTTTAAGAATGTGAAATGTCAGAATAATAGTAGAGAGAATGATTTATTTCAGCTTGTATTTCTTTCATCACATTCCCAGTGGGTCAGAAGTTTACAAACACTCAATTAGAATGTGGTAGCAGTGCCTTTAAATTGTTTAACTTGGATCAAACGTTTTTGATTGCCTTCCACAAGCTTCCCACATTTAGTTGGGTGAATTTTGATCCATTCCTCCTGACATAGCTGGTGTAACTGAGTCAGGTTTGTGGGCCTCCTTGCTCGCACACGCTTTTTCAGTTCTGCCCACACATTTTCTACAGGATTGAGGTCAGGGCTTTGTGATGGCCACTACAATACCCAGAATACATTTCTCCAAAAAGTACGGTCTTTGTCCCCGTGTGCAGTTGCAAACTGTAGTCTGGCTTTTTTTATGGCGGTTTTGGAGCAGTGGCTTCTTCCTTGCTGAGCGGCCCTTCAGGTTATGCCCATATAGGACTCATTTTACTGTGGACATAGATACTTTTGTACCTGTTTCTTCCAGCATCTTCACAAGGTCCTTTGCTGTTCTGGGATTGATTTGCACATTTCGCACCAATGTATGTTCATCTCTAGGAGACAGAACACGTATCCTTCCCTGAGCGGTATGACGGCTACATGGTCCCATGTTGTGTATACTTGCATACTATTGTTTGTACAGATGAACGTGGTACCTTCAGGCATTTGGAAATTTCTCCCAAGGATGAACCAGACTTGTGGAGGTCTACAATTATTTTGTAGATTGATTTCTTTTGAGTTTCCCATGATGTCAAGCAAAGAGGCACTGAGTTTGAAGGTAGGCTTTGAAATACATCCATAGGTACACCTCCAATTGACTCAAATTATGTCAATTAGCCTGTCAGAAGCTTCTAAAGCCTTGACATAATTTTCTGGAATTTTCCAAGCTGTTTGAAGGCACAGTCAACTTAGTGTATGTACATTTCTGACCCACTGGAATTGTGATACAGTGAAATAATCTGTCTGTAAACAAATGTTGGAAAAATTACTTGTGTCATGGACAAAGTAGATGTCCTAAACACCTTGCCAAAACTATAGTTTGTTAACAAGAAATTTGTGAAGTGGTTGAAAAATGAATTTGAATGACTCATACCTAAGTGTATGTAAACTCCCAACTTCAACTGTTTCTGTTCAATTGGTACAGCATTCCCACTAACGGGTGCAACAAAAATATAGCCACTTAAAAGGCGAAACACACTGCATGACCAAAAGTATGTGGACACCTGCTCGTCGAACATCTCATTCCAAAATCATAGGCATTAATATGGAGTTGTTCTCCCCTATGCTACTATAACAGCCTCCACTCTTCTGGGAAGGCTTTCCACTAGATGTTGGAACATCGCTGTGGGGACTTGCTTCCATTCAGCCTCAAGAGCATTAGTTAGGTCGGGCATTGATGTTGGGCGATTAGGCATGGCTCGCAGTCGGCGTTCCAATTCATCTCAAAGGTGTTCAATGGGGTTGTAGTCTGGGCTCTGTGCAGGAAAGTCAAGTTCTTCCACACTGATCTCAACAAACTATTTCTGTATGGGCCTCGCTTTGTGCACCGGGGAATGCTGAAACAGTCAAGGGCCTTCCCCAAACTGTTGCCACAAAGTTGGAAGCACAGAATCGTCTGGAATGTAATTGTATGCTGTAGCATTAAGATTTCCCTTCCCTGGATCTAAGGGACCTTCGCCGAAACATGAAAAACAACCCCAGACCATTATTCCTCCTCCAAACTTTACAGTTGGCACAATGCATTCGGGCAGGTAGCGTTGTCCTGGCATGCACCAAATCCAGATTCATCCATCGGACTGACAGATAGTCCGATGTGATTCATCACTCCAGAGAACACGTTTCCACTGCTCCAGAGTCTAATGGTGGTGAGCTTAACACCACTCCAGCTGACACTTGGCATTGCGCATGGTGTTCTTTGGCTTGTGTGTGGCTGCTCGGCCATGGAAACCCAATTCATGAAGCTCCCGATGAACAGTCCTTGTGTTTCCAGAGGCAGTTTGGAACTCAGTAGTGAGTGTTACAACCGAGGACAGACCATTTTTACGCTGTTCTGTGGGCTTGTGTGGCCTACCACTTCGTGGCTGAGCCTTTGTTACTCCTAGACGTTTCCACTTCCCAATAAGCAGCACTTACAGTAGACCGGAGCCGCTCAAGCAGGGCAGACATTTCATGAACTGACTTGTTAGAAAGGTGGCATCCTATTAAGCTGCCACGTTGAAAGTAACTGAGCTCTTCAGTAAGGCCATTCTACTGCCAGTGTTTGTCTATGGAGATTGCATGGCTGTGTGCTCGATTTTATACACCTGTCAGCAACAGGTGTGGCTGAAACAGCCAAATCCACTAATTTGAAGGGGTGTCCACATAGTTTTGTATATATAGTGTATGTTAATGAGCCAGTGATTCCTCCCACAATTTTTTTCCACAATGCACCATCATTTACAGAATGGTGCAGTACATACCTGTATACAGCAAAACGGCAATACAGTACTGTATTGTAATACAATTACAGTATTTACTAGAAGTGAATTTGTAATTATATATTACAGCATACCAATTAATATTTGGTATTTTATATCACTTGTACTAGAGGCCTAAACAAAGGCTTCCAAACTGGCAGTGACTAAAGGGCAAAACAGAACAGAACGACAAGGCTAAACACTCAACCATTAAAGTTTAAGACTTGCTACCACTCTGATCAGTCCACAATAAATTGCTAGGGAATTACCATCACATTTCAGTTAACTTGGTACAGCGCTCTCACTAACAGGTGCAACAAATATAACCTCTTGCGAGGCACGCCTCAAAATATTTTTCCTGAGATGGAAATAACAAAACCATGCACCCGCTAGCGTTCAAAAGGTTTTTGGCGCTGCCAAAATATGGTAACGCACTGTATTCTGTGGGGTGGTAGTGAATTACAGTGAATTACTGGCAAGACAGTAGCCAGTAAATTATTGTATAGTTACAAGAAAATAAAAATAAATTTAAAAATACAGTACGGTGTTCTGTGGGGTACAGCATTCTCACTAACAGCAACAAATATAACCTCTTACGAGGCACTTCTCCAAATATTTTAATGAGCCAGAGTTTTCCCCCCACAGCAGTGTAGTGGAATGCCATTGAGCCCCCATAATGCATTGCTCTTTACAGTACTGTACTGTAATATTGAATTACAGTAGATAACTGTAAATGTGTTGCTGTAAATTAACAGCAATTTGTTACAGTGTGTTGTGTAGACTGCTGTGATGTACAGCACAGTATATTCAAACTATGTGTTTAAGCATAGGAATAGCAGTTTTGTCTGCCCATGTGACCTGACCATGAAAACTTCTGTTGGCTCTGTGTTGGCTATAACCTTTGCCCTGTAGCAATAGTATACTGTAGCATAAAAGCTGGCTTAATCATGGTTTTGAAGTAAACTTGTTAAACAAATTGTCGACTATGTATGCAGTGTACTGCGCATGACCCTTGAGCTTTGAGAATGGCATGGGCTTAGAAGTCAGGAAAAACTGGCTGTACTTTCTCAATCCTGCAGTAATACGTTAGTCCAATAGAAAGTTCCCTATCTTGCTGCGTTGCCAAGCCATCGCTGGACGTGAGGCAATAACAGAGGACCTGCCGGCCGTGATATCAATGTTATGATTATATAAATGAAAGTACCTTTTCGCAATGCCAAGAAAGAAAATCACAATCTTATTGCTAAACATATCAGCCGCCCATACCATATTGGAATAAGATCCTTAAAAACACCCAAGTACAATGTTAAAGATAAACAGTGAGAATCAATTAAGGAGAGGGTAGATGTTACAGTAAGAGAGTGAGACGGAGGGAAAAGAGAGCAAACCGTATGCTGAAACAAGCTGAAAAGTAATATAATTTATTTGACCTAGCGCTGTACATATCTCTCTTCTGCAGAGCACCCAAGACATACTCAGCATGCTCATATGGTGTGAGAAAGTTCTTGGAATACCAACACATTGTCAATAGATGACACCGAACGTTGAGAGAACATATTCGGTACATGAACTGAGGCTCTTGTTTTTCAAGTAAGTCTGCTCTTAGGCTTTCTCTCTCTCGCCGCAGTGCGTGTTAGCAACAAAAGCCAGGCTTTGAGTATGGTTGAATGAGCTGGGGATGGAAACATTGTCTGTTTGAACTGGAACGCGGAGCAAACACAGACGGTACACGGGGCTATGGTGTGAGAGAGAGTGGAGAGGAGGTGACCCACTCACACAGCAAACACCCCCAGCTGTTCAGAGGGAGTAGAGCGGGAGGGGGGTGCGGGTGTGTGTGTGTGTGTGTGTGTCGAGGTCCATCCGTAACTGCGGCCAGGCACGATTGCAGGGCCGCACCGGAGTCAATGAAGTCTGTTAGACTTTTTCAGGTATGTAAAACTCATGCGGACTCCCATTCATCTGATGTATGTGTAACTATTGCCCAGGGAATGACAAAGAGTTCAAAGTTAGCACTGTGACCTACCTGGCAAAATCCGCTGAAATAAATCAATACCAACAAAGCAACACATTAATATTACTTGGATGACAGTCGGTTTGTTTCATTGACATTACTTTACTGGATAGCCTTAAGACTTGCAACGGTGACACAACTATGGAAATCAGCACAATCTATTAAATGTAGGTTATTATTGTCTATCTCCGTCATTCCGTCTACAGGTATTTGAAAATAAGACTAAAATTAATTATATAAGGCTGGGGGAGGGTAGGATTGTGTGTGTGTGTGTGTGGGGGGGGTTAAGCAGGTTTTAAATGCTAATTTGTAGTGACTTTCCAGAAAAGGATAGAGACAAATTGTTAACTTACAAATGGGCAAAGGTACAAGGAGAAGGGGGGCCTTGCAGAGGGGCACTTACTCTGATAGTCCATCAGTCTGAGGGCCATTCATACTGTACCGAATACCAGTGTGACTGTGTGACTTAATGTGGATATATTCAATTAAACAACCATTTTGAACTCTTTCTCTGCTACTGTATCATTCATTTCCTAGTATTTTTATACCGCTGCTCTATATACTTTTTGGTTTGAAACTTAACGTGATATTTTCAACTTAAAATACAGTTATTATACTGTAATAATAACCCGCAACACACACAGTTAACTTTGAAAAAAAAAACATGTTAAAGTAGGTATTAAAGTTCAAACTGAAAGGAATCAATCTCTGCTCTACACAATTATCAAAAATGTAACATCATCATGGCTGCCTCTCTCCTGCATGAAGTTGACACATGCAATACATACCTTCTTGACTTAAGATGCTATCATTTCATCAGAGATCATATATGATAACTCAGATGTATTCACGCTATGACAGATCATCTATCCATGAACTCTATCAGCTTGGAGAACTGAGATGTATTCAAGCTATGCCAGAACTAGCCAGCGTTAGCTTGTTAGATATATCCTGACACAGCTAAAAATTACTCAACTGTAAATGTAAAGCTAACAAGCTACTAGCCAGGAGAAAGTGTATGTTTGCTCATGTTTGTTCTATATCAAAGTTTATTCACATCCATAAACTTTTTAACTTAAACTGACTTTGTTGTTGCAAAAACAATTACTTTACCCGGTGCGGTGAGTAATGAAGGTGGTGCTGCACAGTGCTTTTTCTCTCATTCACACACTGCCACACTGCTTGTAGAGTGAGAACAAAGCAGTCAGTGGGGACTGAGGAAGTGACACAAGTTCCAGCAACAGAGGCTTTTTCAAAATAAAAGTCCCTCGACAAATCTGGCGAATCATTTTTCTAAATTAAACTCTTGTCTATTATTATTATTATTTTTGGATAATTATTCATTTGACCTGCTTCTAACATTGGGGGACATGTGTCTCCCCCCTGTCTCCCTAGGGCTTCTACGCCATTGCCTCTGGACATAAATAAAAGATGTATAATGCTCGGAAAATGTCATTACATGTAATTTTACTTCACTAAATTACATTTATTTGTCTGTTCTAAAACTTTCTCTCATATACAGTGAGTTATTAACATAGAACAGAGATGCATTGGTCGTATTTTCTCAACTGCACATAATACTCTGGCCCTTAAAGACATAAGCCACGTCTGTCAGATTTTTTTGTGAATGTAAATTCTTCAGTTCCATTTGCAGACCAGCAAATGAATGCGGTTTCAGTTTTTGGGTAAGTGCAATCATTTTTTGTTTAGTTTTTTGAATGATGAACTCACATATGACTACAGTTAGTGATTTCTGCCCGTGCCCACTATTAGACGAACTGGACCCTGTCCATAGGCAGCATATGAAAACAAGAGTAACTAAAGCTGAATGCAGTCATTTGTCTACCGCACATCCCAAAACACAACACACATGCTCCTTTATGGACGTCCTCATTCCATCAGACAATCCCTGTCCACAAATGTGGCGATGGCCTCTTGTCCATCTGATCTCAATTGAAACATCTGCATACAAATTGTTTCTCTAACTATTGCAGAGGCCCTGCGAGCAGAGATAGGAGACTTCTCTCCCTTGAATGAATTGGAGTATTGATACATAATGACGGGATCTAAGGGGCTTAAGAGAGGCACATTATATCCGGATGCGGCGGGCGCTCACATATTCAACATGGCCGGGAGACGATGATTAAGTGGAGGTCTGGTATGCTGCAGGGAGTGGGACTCATGCAGTACTTAATAGGGCCAAAGTGTTTGTTGAGTCTATTATCTCAGAGCTTTGGGGAGGACACGTCACACAATGGACTCCCAGATGGGATCATAAGTCATCAACTGACTGTTTTCCCCTTTAATCACTATGACTAGTCGGGGTAATGTGGGATGTGACCAGTCCATCACTAGAGAGTAGGGTGTCCAATCAAAGCGCATCTTTTACCAAATTGCAGGGCTGCAAGTAGCCTAGTGGATAGAGTGTTGGCCTAGTAACCAAAAGGTTGCAAGGTCAAATCCCTAAGCTGACAAGGTAAAAAATCTTTGGTTCTACCCCTGATCAAGAGAGTTAACCTCTTCAGTCGACCCTCTACTTTTTTGAACATTCTGTTAAAAATCGCGCAACATTTCAGCGCCCTGCTACTCATGCCAGGAATATAGTATATGCATTTGCTTAGTCTGTGTGGATAGAAAACACTCAGACGTTTAAAAAACTGGTTAAATCACTGCTGTGGCTTTACCAGAACGGCATTTACATCGAAAAGCACAGGAAAAACTGATCACTGAAAATGGGGAAAATATATCCATGCGCTACTTGAACCCATTGATAAACGTGAACCACAATTAATTGACTGAGGTTGCAGTACCTACAGCTTCCACAGGGTGTCTAGAGTCTTGTCATTTCCCTTCGAGTTTTTTCTTGGTCAAACACATACAGGACACCGTATCTAATCCGGTCTAGGACCGGATATTTTCGTTGAGTTTCTAGCTGGACATTTTTCCAGACGGACAGCTAATGATCTTTACATCGCCTCCTGATGAATTTTATCGCTTATTAACGTTTACTAATACCTAAAGTTGCATTACAAACGTATTTCGAAGTGTTTTGTGAAAGTTTATCGTCGACTTTTTGAATTTTAAAAAATGACGTTACGTTTTGAAACAATGTTTTTTCGTTTATCACACAGTCTACATATAACGATATCTAGGCTTTATATGGACCGATTTAATCGAAATAAAGACCCAAATAGTGTTTATGGGACATCTAGGAGTGCCAACAAAGAAGATGGTGAAAGGTAATGAATGTTTTCTATTTTATTGTGCGGTTTGTGTAACGCCGAAATGCTAATTATTTTGTTTACGTCCCCTGTGGGTCTTTTGGGGTGTTGCATGCTATCAGATAATAGCTTCTCATGCTTTCGCCGAAAAGCATTTTAAAAATCTGACTTGTTGCCTGGATTCACAACGAGTGTAGCTTTAATTCGATACCCTGCATGTGTATTTTAATGAACTTTTGAGTTTTAACTAATACTATTAGCATTTAGCGTAGCGCATTTGCATTTCCAGAGCTCTAGTTGGGACGCAAGCGTCCCGAGTAGAAGCAACAGGTTAACTGACTGTTCCTAGGCCATCATTGAAACTTAGAATTTGTTCTTAACTAACTTGCCTAGTAAAATTTTAAAAAATTGACCAATGGGTAAAATAATATGTTAATTGTGTAGATAAACCTCTACGAAAGCCAATGGTCCAAACCTTACGTCTCTATCATAATTTGTTCAAAATGTATTGGAGTATTACCCTTGTAGGACTGCCAGAATTAAGGTAACTAAATCAATGGAGGCCAGAGAAAAAAAGTGGTCAAAAATTAAGAAAATTGCATAGCGTCAGCTGGGCTGAAACGTCTTAGGGATTGTCGTCTCGTCAACGGGAAAAGTTGTAAATCATGCAGTGCCGTGTGTCATGATCGCAGATTTTAGAGAAACAACAAATGTCGGTACATATAAGTGTCTTATATCGGCTGAAAGCTTAAATTATTGTTCATATAACTGCACTGTCCAATTTACAATAGCTATTACTGCGGAAAAATGGCATGCTATTGTTTGAGGAGAGATCCTAACAACAAAACACTTTTTTCTCCGCGATAGGTTTGATGAATTCACCTCTGAAGGTGAAATGTGTATTTACATTCTGAAATATTGCTCTGATTTATCATCCAAAGGGTCCCAGAGATAACATGAAGTGTCATTTTGTTAGATAAAGTCCTTTTTCATATCCTAAAAAGGTCCATATAGCATGCATGATCGATTTTGTATTTCCACTTGTTCAATTTGCAAAGAAAGGAATCTGTGAAAATCTAACCATAAACGTTGTTTCAACCAATCAAATCACTTTCCTATTTATTCCTCAGAGATCCTAGACTGTAACCAGACTTCACTATATCATTAGGAGTGTAGTATGTCTTATAGGACACCACATTTTGGTAAGTCAAAGTCCAAGTATACAGATTTGACGATATTCTTGCAAAAAAATACAATATAAATGTAGATGTCTCCGTCATGATTTTCCCAAATGTACCTGGGTGACTTCACACTAAATGTCATGTAGTTTGCTCATACTTCAAGTTATATTTCTGAAACTTTGCAAATATACTGCTGCCATTTTGTGGACACCATCGGAATTACAACCAGAGTGATGGCTAGATTTGGGACCTTTCTGTTGCATTTCAAATATGGTGGTAAAAATATTGTATTTTCTTCTACCAGATCTATTGTGTTATATTCTCCTACATTCAACTCACATTTCCACTAACTTCAAAGTGTTTCCGTTCAAATGGTACCAAGAATATGCATATCCTTGCTTCAGGGCCTGAGCTACAGTCAGTTAGATTTGGGTATGTCATTTTTGTCAAAAATTGAAAAAATCCATACTGGCTATAGGCTACAGACTACAGCCTACAGGCTCACGTTCGCGTTGAACTCGCAATCTTTCTTATCAAAACCGCAGGACATAAAACAATAAAGAGGTAAAATGGATTCTGAGACATGACATAGTTTACTATATGCTTGTCACGCCCTGACCTTCTTTAGAGAGCCTTTAAATTCTCTATTTGGTAGGTCAGGCTGTGACTGGGGTGGGAAATCTATGTTTATATTTCTTTGTTGGCCGAGTATGGTTCCCAATCAGAGGCAGCTGTCTATCGTTGTCTCTGATTGGGGATCATACTTAGGCAGCCCTTTTTTCCCACCTTCTGTTGTGGGATCTTGTCTTTGGTTGTTGCATGTGTTTGCACTCCTAGCTTTACTTTCGTTGAGTTGTTTATTGTTTTTGGTGGAACATTTATAATTAAAAGGAAAATGCAGGCCTACCACGCTAAACCTTGGTCTTCATTTAACGACGAGCGTTACAATGCTTTTCATATTAATTCTAAATTCCTGTTCTTTTTCAAAGATTTAGAACAAAAAAGAAGCGTATCTCTGTAAAGAATGTACGGAGCACTGATTGCATACCAAGCTTTTAAGTCTTTTACATTTCATTCAGCTTCCGTCATGCTATTTTTGGTCACAACTTGCAGACTTGTTTACGTGTTGATGTGCGTTTTGTTGCCAACCTTACTTTGCTACCTGACAACTTTACGGTTTTTACTTTTTAATTACCATTTATATTTTTGTTTTTTCTCCTCCTCACGCAACTTTTTTTCATTCAACTTTTTCACTCCGGATGCTTTATCTGGACATGGTTCGTCAGGACCTCTAACAACCGAAGCTAAGTAGTAACATTAACATGATGCCTTCTAATTGCAGTCGCTGTACTCATAATATAGAGGAGAATGATCGCCTTACGGCGAGGACAGCTGTGCTACAAGCCCAGCTTCAGACGCGATCGTTAGGCAAGGGTCATTTCAGTGTAGGAAAGGGTGAAACAGCGTCTGTGCCACCAGTAAGTACAGATAGTAAAGTTAGTATAAATCCCCTCGCACGGTCCCCGCAGCCGGACAACTTTCTCACGGTTTCTGTAGGAATGCTCAATGGGTGTCGCTCATTCAGCTGACAGAAACTTTCAACCGGTTTTCCCCACTAAGCAATGAGTCGGAGTCAGAGGCCGAGCCTTCTCTTGTCTCTACTCCTCCCGTTACGGGGTCTGAGACGTCAAAGCTTCCCACCATTAGCTCTGACAAATTGAAAACTCTAGTCATTGGCGACTCCATTACCCGCAGTATTAGCCTTAAAACGAATCATCCAGCGATCATTCACTGTTTCCCAGGGGGCAGGGCTACCGACGTTAAGGCTAATCTGAAAATGGTGCTGGCTAAAGCTAAAACTGGTGAGTGTAGAGAGTATAGAGATATTGTTATCCACGTCGGCACAAACGATGTTAGGATGAAACAGTCAGAGGTCAACAAGCGCAACATAGCTTCAGCGTGTAAATCAACTAGAAAGATGTGTCGGCATCGAGTAACGGTCTCTGGCCCCCTCCCAGTTAGGGGGAGTGATGAGCTCTACAGCAGAGTCTCACAACTCAATCGCTGGTTGAAAACTGTTTTCTGCCCCTCCCAAAAGATAGAATTTGGAGATAATTGGCCCTCTTTCTGGGACTCACCCACAAACAGGACCAAGCCTGACCTGCTGAGGAGTGACGGACTCCATCCTAGCTGGAGGGGTGCTCTCATCTTATCTACCAACATAGACAGGACTCTAACTCCTCTAGCTCCACAATGAAATAGGGTGCAGGCCAGGCAGCAGGCTGTTAGCCAGCCTGCCAGCATAGTGGAGTCTGCCACTAGCACAGTCAGTGTAGTCAGCTCAGCAATCCCCATTGAGACCGTGTCTGTGCCTCGGCCTAGGTTGGGCAAAACTAAACATGGCGGTGTTCGCCTTAGCAATCTCACTAGGATAAAGACCTCCTCCATTCCTGTCATTATTGAAAGACATCGTGATACCTCACATCTCAAAATAGGGCTACTTAATGTTAGATCCCTTACTTCAAAGGCAATTATAGTCAATGAACTAATCACTGATCATAATCTTGATGTGATCGGCCTGACTGAAACATGGCTTAAGCCTGATGAATTTACTGTGTTAAATGAGGCCTCACCTCCTGGCTACACTAGTGACCATATCCCCTGTGCATCCCACAAAGGCAGAGGTGTTGCTAACATTTACGATAGCAAATTTCAATATACAAAATAAAAATGACGTTTTCGTCTTTTGAGTTTCTAGTCATGAAATCTATGCAGCCTACTCAATCACTTTTTATAGCTACTGTTTACAGGCCTCCTGGGCCATATACAGCGTTCCTCAGAAAATATAAAAAACTATCGGCCTATATCGAATCTTCCATTCCTCTCAAAATTTTTAGAAAAGGCTGTTGCGCAACAACTCACTGCCTTCCTGAAGACAAACAATGTATATGAAATAGTTCAGTCTGGTTTTAGACCCCATCATAGCACTGAGACTGCACTTGTGAAGGTGGTAAATTACCTTTTAATGGCATCAGACCGAGGCTTTGCATCTGTCCTCGTGCTCCTAGACCTTAGTGCTGCTTTTGATACCATCGATCACCACATTCTTTTGGAGAGATTGGAAACCCAACACGGACAAGTTCTGACCTGGTTTAGATCTTATCTGTCGGAAAGATATCAGTTTGTCTCTATAAATGGTTTGTCCTCTGACAAATCAACTGTAAATTTCGGTGTTCCTCAAGGTTCCGTTTTAGGACCACTATTGTTTTCACTATATATTTTACCTCTTGGGAATGTCATTCGAAAACATAATGTTAACTTTCACTGCTATGCGGATGACACACAGCTGTACATTTCAATGAAACATGGTGAAGCCCCAAAATTGCCCTCACTAGAAACCTGTGTGAAGGACCTCGGCGTTACTCTGGACCCTGATCTCTCTTTTGACGAACATATCAAGACTGTTTCAAGGACAGCTTTTTTCCATCTACGTAACATTGTAAAAATCAGAAACTTTCTGTCCAAAAATTATGCAGAAAAATTCATCCATGCTTCTTTTACTTCTAGGTTAGACTACTGCAATGCTCTACTTTCCGGCTACCTGGATAAAGCACTAAATAAACTTCAGTTAGTGCTAAATACGGCTGCTAGAATCCTGACTAGAACCAAAAAAAATTGATCATATTATTCCAGTGCTAGCCTCCCTACACCCATGTGAGAGATGCAGACTCGGTCTCACCCTTTACGTCTTTACTGAAGACTCATCTCTTCAGTGGGTCATATGATTGAGTGTAGTCTGGCCCAGGAGTGTGAAGGTGAACGGAAAGGCTCTGGAGCAACGAACTGCCCTTGCTGTCTCTGCCTGGCCGGTTCCCCTCTTTCCACTGGGATTCTCTGCCTCTAACCCTATTACAGGGGCTGAGTCACTGGCTTACCGGGGCTCTTTCATGCCGTCCCTAGGAGGGGTGCGTCACTTGAGTGGGTTGAGTCACTGATGTGATCTTCCTGTCTGGGTTGCCACAGTGTCTCCTGACCCCTCCTGTCTCAGCCTCCAGTATTTATGCAGCAGTAGTTTATGTTTCGGGGGGCTAGGGTCAGTTTGTTATATCTGGAGTACTTCTCCTGTCTTATCCGGTGTCCTGTGTGAATTTAAGTATGCTCTCTCTAATTCTCTCTTTCTCTCTTTATTTCTCTCTCTCTCTCTCTCTCTCTCTCTCTCTCTCTCTCTCTCTCTCTCTCTCTCTCTCTCTCTCTCTCTCTCTCTCTCTCTCTCTCGAGGGACCTGAGCACTAGGACCATGCCTCAAGATTACCTGGCATGATGACTCCTTGCTGTCCCCAGTCCACCTTGCTGTGCTGCTGCTCCAGTTTCAACTGTTCTGCCTGTGATTATTATTATTTGACCATGCTGGTCATTTATGAACATTTGAACATCTTGGCCATGTTCTGTTATAATCTCCACCCCTCATAGCCTGGTTCCTCTCTAGGTTTCTTCCTAGGTTTTGGCCTTTCTAGGGAGTTTTTCCTAGTCACCGTACACCTGCATTGCTTGCTGTTTGAGGTTTTAGGCTGGGTTTCTGTACAGCACTTTGAGATATCAGCTGATGTACGACGGGCTATATAAATCAATTTGATTTGATTTTATTTGAATTTGGCTTTTTGCGACCCACAGACTACAAAATGTTAAAAAAATATATATACAGTACCAGTCAAAAGTTTGGACACACCTACTCATTCAAGGGTTTTCATCCGTTTTACAATTTTCTACATTGTAGAATAATAGTGAAGACATCAAAACTATGAAATAACACATATGGAATAATTTAGGAAGCAAGAAAGTGTTAAACAAATCAACATCTATTTTATATTTGAGATTCTTCAAAGTAGCCACCGATTGCCTTGATGACAGCTTTGCACACTCTTGGCATTCTCTCAACCAGCTTCAACTTAAATGCTTTTCCAACAATCTTGAAAGAGTTGTGATGAGCACTTTTTGGCTGCTTTTCCTTCGCTCTCCGGTCCGACTCATCCCAAACCTTCTCAATTGGGTGGAGGTCGGGTTTTGTGGAGGCCAGGTCATCTGATGCAGCACTCCATCACTCCCCTTCTTGGTAAAATAGCCCTTGCACAGCTTGGAGGTGTGTTGGGTCATTGTACTGTTGATCAACAAATGATAGTCCCACTAAGTGAAAACCAGATGGGATGGTGTAGCACTGCAGAATGCTGTGTTAGCCATGCTGGTTAAATGTGCATTGAATTCTAAATAAATTGCAGACAGTGTCACCAGCAAATGACCCCCACACCATCACACCTCCTCCTCCATGCTTCACGGTGGGAGCCACACATGGAGCGATCATCCGTTCAACTACTCTGCATCTCACAAAGACATGGCTGTTGGAACCAAAAATATCAAAACTTGGTCTCATCAAACCAAAGGACAGATTTCCACTGGTCTGATGTCCATTGCTTGTGTTTCTTGGCCCAAGCAAGTCTCTTCTTATTATTGTTGTCCTTTAGTCGTGGTTTCCTTGCAGCAATTCGACCATGAAGGCCTGATTCACGCAGACTTCTCTGAACAGTTGATGTTGAGATGTGTCTGTTACCTGAACTCTGTGAGGTGCAATCTGAGGTGCAGTTAATTGCCGATTTCTGAGGCTGGAAACTCTGATGAACTTATCCTCTGCAGCAGAGGTCACTCTGGATCTTCCTTTGCAGGTGGCGGCCCTCATGAGAGCCAGTTCCATCCTAGTACTTGATGGCTTTTGCGACTGCACAAACTATCCAAGTTCTTGAAATGTTCCGTATTGACTGACCTTCACATCTTAAAATAGTTATCTTTGCTTATTTGAGCTGTTTTTGCCATAAAGTGGACTTGGTCTTTACCAAATATGTCTATCTTCTGTATACCACCCCTTCCTTGTCAACTGATTGGTTCAAACGCATTAAGAAGGAACTGTATATTATGAGACACCTGCACCGCTATGTCAACAGAGCGTGGTGCTTATTATCGGATGTATTAGGATATGTTCATGACAGGGGCGCAACTTTGGTTTTCAAAGTGGTGGGGACATTATATATATATTTTTATCCAGTCAGATAAATACTCCAAACAGCCTACCCTACCGCTCGGAGGCATCTGCATGGTCCTAAAGCACACCATTGCCGCATTTTTTTATCACATTCCGATGATAAAACTGGGGAAGACAAAAATGCAATGTCCCCCCCCGTCCCCAGTGAAAGTTCCACCCCTGGTTAATGATATGTTAGACATAGACCCCACTGAATGAAGTGAAATGTCATAACCAAAGCGCTCTTGGCAGAGTGGGTGGACACCAGTGGAGACTGCTGAGGGGAGGATGGCTCATAATAATGGCTGGAATGGAGTCAATGGAATGGTATCAACCACATGGATACCACGTGTTTGATGCATTTGAAAGAATTCCTTTGACTCCATTCCAGCCATTACTGTGAACCGTCCTCCCTTCATCAGCCTCCACTGGTGGACATCCTATATAGAGTCACCACTCTACATACGAGGCCTTCAGTTAAATATTGGGACCATTCTGTTATACTGAGTTGAGAAATCTCTGGTCACTCACCTCAGAAGAGAAACTCTTGATGTGACCTGACCAGGAAGAACAAGCGTTGTCTCCTAATCAGGTCATTTGTTCTCAAAACACTTCTGAGCCTACTCAACACACAGCGCACCATGACCAGGACAGAGTAGTAGTAACCCATCCTAATATCATCTCAGACAGAGAGAGCTCCTCTCCAGCTTGAAACCCAACGCTTTTTTCCCTCTAAGCCACCAGACCATTTCTTGTGAATGTGCTCTTGAAAAAAGGGCTTTGGCTTTGAGTCCCAGACTGTCAGTTCTGGGTAAATCGATCCGGGTCTCTCTGCACTGTCTCTGAGATCGGCTGATCAGAAAAACACACTTGAAAGGTTGGCAAGGGGCTCCGGTGAGAAGTGAGCCATATTTAAAATAGCAACATCGCAGATTAGCGTTTGAAGGTTTAACATGAGCAAAAACACCACTGACTTCAGATTTTTTTTTATTAATCTTTATCCAAGCGCTCGATGTGGCATTCGGCTCTGGCAAGCCACGGTGAACCTCAGAAAACCTGCTTTCCATCGAGAGGGCATGATTGAGCATTTCAGCTTGCACTAATCAGCCAGTGGAGCTAGCCGGGCCGCATGTGGACACAGTCTGGCATATCTACACACGCCCAGTCAGGCCCCTTCCTCTCAGGACCCAAAATATAAGTGGGCATGTTGGGGAATTAATCAAGCCGCACTCCACTCCACACCCCCATACGGGCATCCACAGCTGTGCCCGACCAGAAAAGGAGGAGTTCAATCACATCTGTCTGGTTAGGAGGAGTGGAGGACCTGTTGGGGCAGTTTTTGACATTTGACCTTTGAATTGTGAAAATTCCTCACTGTGTGATGTACGAGGTGATGTTGTCTGCCAAGGTCATCCAGGTCACGCACTCTCTCGCCCATTCTGTCTCTGTCCCTTTCTATCCCTGTCTCCCTCTTTCCCTCTCTCTCCCATTCTGTCTCTGTCCCTTTCTATCCCTGTCTCCCTCTTTCCCTCTCTCTCCCATTCTGTCTATGTCCCTTTCTATCCCTGTCTCCCTCTTTCCCTCTCTCTCCCATTCTGTCTCTGTCCCTTTCTATCCCTGTCTCCCTCTTTCCCTCTCTCGCCCATTCTGTCTCTGTCCCTTTCTATCCCTGTCTCCCTCTTTCCCTCTCTCTCCCATTCTGTCTCTGCCCCTTTCTATCCCTGTCTCCTTCTTTCCCTCTCTCTCCCATTCTGTCTCTGTCCCTTTCTATCCCTGTCTCCCTCTTTCCCCCTCTCTCCCATTCTGTCTCTGTCCCTTTCTATCCCTGTTTCCCTCTTACCCTCTCTCTCCTCTCTCTCTGATGTGATCCATGTCCTGGTCTCAGTCTCTTCTCTCTCAGGGATAGGAAGCCCCCTTTTCATCCAGACCTTCTCCGTGCCAAACGAAATCTTCCCTGGGCTAATTGAGGGAAGTGTTAAAATCTGGAGGCAGACAGAGTGTGGAGCTGATGGAGCCCGGGCCATCAGGGAGCAGCATAATAGCCGGTTGGTTCCCCCTCCTGCCTGTGTCTGCCTGGGGCCTTGTGTAGATGTGGCGGACCCAGCCCCAGACGCCGCTCCATGGTTTGGCATGTGCTGCATTCATCAGTTTCAGTGCATTGCTGCAGCCGCTTTCCAGCTGACAGGGCTCCCACACAAACATATGGATGCCTGGTGGGTTTTCTTATTTAGTTGTCGGTCAAGAGTACTTAATAATATTCAAGAAGACAGTACGACATATCATCTGACATCTGCCAAAATACAGACCAATATTTTTTTTCACTTTCCTTCTACCCTCCTGCAGTTTTAAAAGATCGTAAATTTAAAGAAGCAGATACAATTGTGCAATCTTCAAACTTGTTTTGCTTCACATTGCAAAGCAATGCTGGATAGAGGAGAAAACTGTAGAGATAGCAGAACCTTTCACGGGACAGCCTTTGGAATTTAGTAACGCAATATAAATGGGCCAAAACGGTCCATACAATTTAGTGTATTATATGTGCAACACAATGTTTGTGATTGGGTCAAATAGTGACTCTATCTACAAGTAAGAGGAAGTGGTCAAAAAGAATCATCAAAACCAAATAGGTCTAGGAGTTTTCCTGATTACGTAGTTGGGACCCAAGGTTTTGTGGTCAGGAAAAACTCCTGGCCCTACATATGATATGCACTGTAAATATGTAACTAACATCAATATCTAAATGTTCTTGACTGTCTGCAACTGTCATGACTGTCTTAATTAACTTTCACATGAACTACAGTCACACGAATATCACCACAGTTTCCCCTTTAAACCACTGGGTGCGTTGTGTTATGTGGCATATGACGTGGCTAGATTGATGAGTCCTCCCTGTCCCAAATGCTCTGTGTCTGTCTGTCTGTCTGTCTGTCTGTCTGTCTGTGTGTGTGTGTGTGTGTGTGTGTGTGTGTGTGTGTGTGTGTGTGCGTGCGTGCGTGCGTGCGTGCGTGCGCGTGTGACATGTCTGCAATGACAGTCGCGGGTGACAAATTGTGTCCCTGCTGGTCTTTGATGATCGGGGCTTAATAAAAATCGCTCCTTTGAACATTTTAATTAAACTAAACAGGACCATCCCCACCCAGCCTTTACCAAGAGTTACATTTGAAGAGAGAGAAATAAGTCCATCTTTTACAGGAATACATCAAATACGTGTCTTTTTTATGTCACCCTGGGTCTTTATGTTGACATTCATTATTTCAGAAATCCATCTGGAATTTGGATGGGCATGTTTTGAAGAAAATGGCCTGGAAACCACAAAGCAGGGATGTCTTGAAACAAAGGTTTCTGTGGTTTGTCTGTCTCTTGTGGTCAACAACAACTCTCAGAACCAAAGAGAAGGGTCTGATGTCTGTCATTTTAGTTTATGCTGTAATTATTATTCCAGTTTAGACATTTTCATTGCTTATAGTTTTGTTCTAATATGGTATATGACTTACGGTTTATGTGTTGTTTTAACAAAGTGCGTTATATAATCAAAAATCATATATAGAATCTTGAAAAAGGAATTACATTTATTTGCAAGACCATTCAAATGCAGCAATAAAACACAGAAATTAACAGGACCATATTTAAATACATTTGCATATAGCATATTTATGGTGATTTACACTTTCTAAAGATCACTCAAGTGCACATCATGTTAAAATATAAGTGCAGGAACTTAGCCAAACTGCATACAAAAGCTCACTCACTCACATCATACAGGCCTCTATAGTCACACAGAAGACACCTCCCCCTACCAGTTCGACAGCAGTTGTCTACTGTAACCACCAGGGGGAGTATTGTACACCAAAAGGGCACCACAGGGCACAGACACTCAAGAAGCATCAAGATTGTGCGCATCCTGAAATGATGTTCCGTCCCCCTGTGCAAAGTCAACTGGCTATTTTTACATGTTGTTTTAAAACGCATTTGTCATAGTAGGCGATTCTGTCGCCTATTTGTTGAAAATGAGCCCCGTGATTTGATGTAATAAATAATAAGAAATGCATTTCCTTAATGATCTTTAAATATTGTCTATAGATTCATTCATAACAGGTGGCAAACAAGTATAATTTATGATCGGTTAAGCTATACATATGAAATGCCACAGAATACTCTAGAATTCTACTCAAGGTTCATATTGTAAACTGGTGCGTGGACTAGTCGCTAGAATTACTTGTCTACTTGATGAGAGTAGTCTAGTATCTCTTGTTGTGCAATACCCAAGGTTGCAACCTCAAATAGCCTATATAAGGAAGTTTCGGTGAGTTTCGCTGTATGTTACTGTAGCTGTACAACAACTGCACGTGTTCAGCTCAACCCAGAAGCCCGTCCCAATCCTTGCATATCCATACCAGCTCAAAGGAGGAGGCGTGGATAGGGCTTTTGTTACCTGCATTAGAATACCTGCAGCTACATGGAAAGAATTTAAGATGTCGTCAAAGGAGAGGAACTGCAACCGATGTGTTACGGCCTCAATACAGACGAGGGGAGGAAAAGGAGGACATTGCACCGGGTGTAAATGTACCTGGCGCACGCAAGAACAAATGAGAATACATAACTTGTCCTACTTTGATACAAAGGACGAAATATAAGAATGGTTCACCCGAGAACTCATCTTACTCCTCGACCCATCGCTCTCTCATAAGTGTTTTGTTGTCGAACTCTTTAACAACCACGTTTTGGATCACCATCACTCTCTGTCTCACCTGTTACCCGTTGACTATGGATTTGAAACGGATAAAGATTTCAAAGGAGTTTAGATTTGATATTTTGGAAAAGAGAAGTTATATCTGCATCTGGAAAGGTTAGGATACTGTAGTGTTGCCAATGTGAACGCAAGAATGACCACTTCATTCTAGTGAATGGCCCGTCCCAGAAGCGGTAATGATCATGCACAGACCCCTCCGAAGGTGGAATTTGTACTTCTTGTGCTTTGGCATCATCTACTTAAGGCTTGGGTAAGTGTAAATGTAATACTTATATCAACTGCTTATACGTTTATGTTACTTTCTTGTCAGTATTATTATTGTTGTTTTAAATATAACCTCATGGGTATTATGAATGCCCAGCCACATGTATATTCTGAATGCCCATATAAATGCAGTGTTCTTCTGCGGGCGGCAGACGGAACTGCCCTTTTGACCTCACTAACTTTTACAAACAATTTCTGACTTTTACAAACAATCTCAAAAACTCAGTGTGATGGCAGCCAAATCCATCCATGTCAGTGTTTAAATGAACCTGACACCCATAGCCATCAAGGGACAACGGCTGGATGTGCGTAAAAGCTGTGCCCATGTTGTTGTTGTTGTTGTTGCGCTTGACCAAATATTAGATGAATTCATATTCAGTCTCGGTTGTGGTTCATCTGATCAGAGTCTTGTTGGTTTTTGTCGCTCTATAGATCGTTTGACCCCCTCAGCCGGGCTCGTGCTCACTGCGGCATACCTTCATTAATAGAGGCAGCCTGGCTGAGTTGTATTTCCACATTCCACAGCCCAGATGGAGTTTTTACTTGTTTTGCAATAGCTCATCTTGATGTATAAAAAAAAACAGAGGAATTATATATGCTGTGTGTGTGCAAAAAGAAAAATCGGGTATTGTTGTTGCATATATAGAAATTATATTACACAAACGGTTAGGATCATTTTGTTTACCTGACTCTGTTGTAGGTCTGTGTTGTCTGCAAGGTAGCCTAGCCTGATGGTTTGGAGTGAATTGACAAGAGTACAAATATATACGACCAGTAAAAAAAATGTTTTATACACAAAGTATGTAACGTTAGGATATTTTATCAAGAGTCAACCCTTTGACAGCTCAAGGTCCTGTTTTCTTTACCCACACATTTTTCAGGCTAGTGTTCCTCATCATCCATAGCCATTCGTGGTTATCTAAACAAAAACAACAGGTGTCATCTCCCAGCGCGTTCCATTGGTGGGAGCTCACCTTTCCTTCTCCTACACAAGCCTTAAGTGAAATAGGCCTAACGGGTAACCTCCACAGGTATTCATATCTTAACAGTTCAAATAGGGAGAAAAAAAATCACACCAAGTGAAGCGTGACGAGATATCTCAGGGTTTTATCAAGCCAAACCAGTTAGCTCATTCCCGCCGCGTTCTCCCCCCTTCTTTAGCCTGGGAAAATCTTTCATGATACCCTCTTCACACACAATGACTGGAGTCTACAGGTGACGAGTGACATCACTTTGTGCTGACGCATTGATGCAGACAGAGTCTTTCACTCACCGGGTCCAACACCGAGATCGCCCTGTAGATCCTGTGTTAAAACCGCAGGTTGATGTTTATTGTCACGAATCTTGTCCCAGAAGCAAAACTGAGCGATTTCTCCTTATATAGGCCAGCTGGAAAGTCAAAATTGTCGATATTGTAACTTAAATGAACCTTTTGGTCTTAATTTAATGATAGGTTTAGACATTAGATTTAGCAGTGTGGTTAAGGTTAGGGTTAGGTTTAAAAACGGATTGTATGACTTTGTGGCTGTGCCAGCTAGTGACCACCCTGCAGTGCTGCCTCCAGTACAAGATGAAAAACGCGAACCTGCTTTAAAACCTGCAGTAGCCTGCTCATTTATTGACAGGATAAAGTCATTAATAACACAACATACCAGGTGTTCATTTCTGTGTGGTTACGTATTAGGCTATCCACACCGTTTTAATTTTTTAAGCATTGGATAAAATGTGTGCAAGACCAATTGCTTTATGCACATTACGCACATACGTTTTTTTGTTGTTGTTGCCTGATGATGTGTTAGTGTGAAGCAGTAGGCCTGAAGATGAAACAGTCAGTGAGTGCGCCAGTGTTTGTTTACCTTTGGGCCTGATTTGATGAATGAAAGGCAGCCCTGTCCAGGGGAGCAGCGGATCACTGTCACACTATTGTCCCGCTGTGGCGCAGAAGTGGGCGGATAGCAGTGTCTCTCTCTGCCCAATGGCAGCCACGACACTCATGAGTGTGGAGAAAAGCACTTTTCTGCCATCCAAAATCCCTAAAACCATCATCATTCCGTCTCGGGAACCACACTCTGTAACAGCCTCTACCGCTGAGAGATGACAGAGCCAATCTCCGCGCCCGCTGCACACTCACGGCCCTGGGACTGGGAGCTAGGAGCTGCATAGTACCGCCACTCAAGCGAGCACCGCAGACGCATCGCACCAACCCGGGTGTCAGCTCTTTGATTTTGGAGCAAAGGGGAACTAAAACGCGCGACATCAAGGATTTAAAGAGGACTCTACTATCCCACCATTTTTCTCACTCCACTAGAAAGCGGCCATTTGTTCAATGTCATCATGATCATCTTCTCCTCGCGCAGTGTACTACTGTCAGTCTACTATCCACAGATCTTCCTCATACTTACAAGTGGGAGCTACCTGTAAGTTGACTCAATCACCCGAACCCTTAGTTGCCTCACTGGTGTGATTTCGTGTTTGGAGACATACAAAGAATGGATTTCATTTTCGATTATATATACTCTGCTTTAGAATTGGTATTGTTGAATCTTTCTCCGAAATATTACCGCAGGTTGTTGGTTACGGTAGCCCATGTTTATGATGGATGTTTACTTCACAGTGCACATGCTAGTCTAATCCAAACTGTTTTAATATAAAATATAGCCCACAACATGCTTGACTAGAACTAGTCATATAAGACAACTAGGCTTTAGCAAAATGGAGATATTAAACGATTTCGATCATTTATTTGTGTGCACTTGGGTGTGTATTTTACGCACCGACTTTGATGTATTATTTTGTATTTCCCCACATTCGATGATGTTCTAGACGTTACCGTTTAAAATGACTAAAGGATACTCGAAATACATTCATTATCAATGCGTATGCTTCAGGTAGGTAGGGCATCCCTCCGGTCCACGTGGGAAACAACGGATGAAGTCGATGTTAATTACCTGACGTCTTATTTTATAGGCCTGTAGTTCGATGTGACACACTACAGTATTTTTTAAATTTGAAGTTAGGATCCAAATCCTCTTTTACAACATTGTAATGACGGTTGGACACGGTTTCATTTGGCCACAGAGTGGCAGAGATGTTCAAGACAATTGAATGAAGAGTGAACGTTATTTCATTATTTCCCCTTTATGAATAGCTTTTACGCATGCGGCGTACCTGTCACAATTTGTGAATAGGGATTATGCTTTATGCATTACATCACCATAGTATTATGCAGATTTACCAAGTTACAATTTAAAGCCACATCTGGAAAAGTAGCTGTAAAACACCGGTCTATGACACGCACACGATTGACAGTGGTCATAATTGTATCATTGAATTAAAATAAGGAGTTGCTCACGCAGGAGAACGTTTTATTTTTTCCTTAAAAATAATTACCGAACCATACGTTGTATCCATCCCCGTGCTGGAGACCCCAAACTTAATGTTAAAATAGATGTGGTTTATGGTTGCAGTTAAACGTGGCTATGATCTATGTTTCGTAGCCTATTCGTTTGCACATTATAAACTACATATATCATTTTGTTTTCATAATTTAAACATGCTTTATTACATTACAGTACCGCAAATGAAATAGGTTTTTAGGGATGAGGATGATTTTAAAGTGGAATAAGAAACACGGAGGAATGTGATCCCCATCATCCACAGTGTTCCTTCCTCTCTCATTACATGTGCAGCTAAATGCGTGTTAATCTAACAGTGAAATTCGGTTAACTACATGGGTGGCAAATGACTCATCCTCAGACAGAGGTATTAGTCAGAACACGCTGTCATTCCATGAAGAAATATGCAAATGTTAGGTGAATCGTGGCTTTAAAGTTGTGTTTATTGCACCACCTCACCAATTATGATCAGTATAAGGTTTTTAAAATGGGGAACTTTGGAAATACGTTTTCGATTTCCATATGAAACCCTAGTAACATCAAAGTGGAATAAGACATTTCATATGAAAACAAGCTGCACTGTTAATTTGTTTAACTTGCCCACATATTTGCTATAACCTACATATATAACACAAATACATACAAGGGTGTTAGACTGGACAGTCAAGATTTAAAATCTTTTCACTACAGAAAGATTTGTTTTGACTTAAAGTAAATATTATGAATTGATATCATATCTTTAGTTTAGACAAATCTTGTAGATTTGATTCGTTTTCACAATTGCTATTTTGGCAAATTTGCCCAAGAAGCAATTCTGACAAATCTCACCAAATAAATCCACTTGAATTACCTGCATCGTGAGACAATTGTGGCTGAGATATTTCTCAGTGAAACATACCTGTGAGCTTCATTCTGTGTCACATCAAAGGCATTCGTCTGATGGAATAGGTGTGTGTGTGTGTGTGTGTGTGTGTGTGTAGAACCATGCATCCCTCCCCCTTTACAACACCCTGTCATCGAACCCACCACCTTAAAATGTAAGGTTTGGGGGAAGGTTATTTCGCTTTGGTGGCCCGCGTGCACTATAAAATACTGTGGGAATCTCTGGATTTGCTATTGTTAACGTCGCTACATACTATAGCCTATAGCATATGGAGAATAATTGTTTGTAGCTATCATAGATGATATAGCTGTATTATATATATATATATATGTATATAATGTGCATTATACAGCATGGTTACCAATTTACATATTTAGCTTGTTTTCTCCCTTTGTATCTGTCTATTGGAGTACTAGCTGTTCCTGGACTGACACTGTGCACACAGCGTCGCCACTAAGCAAACATAATCGCATTTGTGCACTTTGATGCTGCAGGGATTTAACAGCTTAACTGAGGAATGCTCTGTTTTTGCATTGTCTCATGCTTTTGCCAGCCCATGTTAGACAGTGATGCTGGGAATTGGCAGGTGAAAATGGCCAGGCTATGATGATACAGGAGAGTAGTAGCAACATCATCATGTCCTCATGACCATTTTAGCAGACAGTGAGCTGCACAGTGACTTGTTGCTGACCGAGGAGATACCCGAGAGCCATTACGGTTGTTGCTGTTGTTGTAGGACATTTAGGATCTATGCACATGATGTGATCCAGAGCATCTGTGTACATTCCGAGAGCATCAGTTGCAGTGCACCTGACCTCGTGAATAGTAGCATCACACAGTGTATGAACCACACATTTAAACCACAAGCTCCATGGGGGTTGTTTTGCGATAGAGGAAGGTTGGTGGAGCATGTTGATTGTTTTGTTCGGCAGACATCAAGGAAACAGAAGGTTTAAAGAGTTACGTTTCGAGCTTTGTGCTTCACTAATTCTTTGCTTTATATCTCAATTTCAGGTTTGAACGGATTAAATGGAAAATATACTGTATTTTCAATGACATTTGAGAGCGTTCTAATGGCATTTACCAGACATTTCACCTAATTCTCAATGCCTGGTAATGGTGATTATCTTTGCAAAGGTCAAAGCATTGGTGAGCCTAATTCATCATCTCATTTTGGATATGGAAAGGGGAGAGGTCTATGCTGCGTATGGTGCGGCAGATTGGAAGCAAGAAGGGATGTCTGAACCGTCTCCCTTGTACCATTGAAATGCTTTGCCGTTCCTTTTGAATTCACTGGACTCAAATGTTTGCATTTTTAAGCATCTTCACAACTTTTGCAAGGATGGAAAGAACTGACACTTACTCACATGACATCCATAGTACATTCTCCTCTAGTGCAGATGAAGTAGCAAATAGTGTGAATAAGAAAAAGCTCTGTTTTTGCCAAAGATACATGTTACGTTGCAGTTATAGTTTAATTTGAACATGTCATGTCGTTTTGCCATCAAGGTTAATTTTTTGGTCTGGAGGCAGCTAATGGAGTAAGAGGCATAAGCTTTAACCAGCACGAAAAAGAAAAACGCATAGAAAATGTCTGCACTCACTATTGTAAGTGGCTCTGAATAAGAGTGTCTGCTAAATGACTCAAATGTCAATGTAAGCTGACGCACAACCCAAATTGTTTTAAGGAGGTGTTGACTAACGGAGAGTAAACTATTAAAAGAAAGAAAGACAGAAAGAAAGAAAGACAGCTAATCAACAGAAGAGGAACATGTTAGGTCAACATTCACTC
The DNA here is from genome assembly GCF_034236695.1 of Oncorhynchus nerka. Lineage (NCBI taxonomy): Eukaryota > Metazoa > Chordata > Actinopteri > Salmoniformes > Salmonidae > Oncorhynchus > Oncorhynchus nerka. The sequence goes on from NC_088404.1 coordinate 47,519,500, forward strand.
TTTTTGTTCTTCTAGTCATAAGGGCAGTATGGTTTTGTTCCTTAATCCTTTTGAAGGGTAATCCTCAAATGCAGTCGACCTCTTTCTCTCCCTCTCTTCTCTCTCTCCCCCTCTCTTTCCCTCTCCCCTCTCTCCTTCTCTTCCCTCTCTCTCTCTCCCTCTCTTCTCTCCCCCTCTCTCTGACCCCCCCCTTCTCCGCCCTCTCTCTCCCTCTCTGTCATTTTTTGCTGACACACAACTTGCCTGCATCAGCCTGCCCTGCTTGTGGTAAAGCCCTCGGAGGCCCTACGTCATACATCAAAGCTGGCATTCGCCTTTATGCTCTTTTTACTGCTCCTTGTCTACTGACATGTTTGAAAGGCATGTATCTGCAGGGTTTGGATGGCTATAAACACACTGATGGAGAAATAACCCCATTTGTTAAGCCGTCTGTTTTCAGCTACGTGACTCTTCCAAACCCATCCAACATGTGTCACCCCCAAAGTGACGATCAGTAGTAGAAGCTCCATGGTGTCTTGTCATGGGTTAAATGACTGCTTCATCTTTACGCTTGGAGGAACAACACTTCGTCGGGCATTCAGGAGGGCTGGTGTCGGAAATCTTGCGTACTTGCCAGGCATACCGTGGCATTGCTCTGTGTGGATAAATGAACGAAGTCTCGCACGGGAAATATATTTATAGGCGGTGTGTTATGCCGCATGTGAGCTTTGAAATCATACATATCAAATGAAATAAGGATAGCATAGTTGTGTGACGTCTTGGTTGAGAAGTGAACCATGTCCAAATTTCAGAGGCCCAGTTACAAATGGAAGGCACGGTTGTGCCGGCGCGCGGCTTGCCCACGCCCGGAAACAATTCTAACCACGTTACCTAACAATGACCGCAAAACCCCAACTCATTTCTCTACGATCACGAGCCAAACCAACGCGGAGAGGCACATGGTCAGCAAGCAAATAAACACAATGTCACTTTCTGCTTTGGATCTGTTTTACCATACGGTGTAGTTTTATTATTCAGCTTCACATTGGATAATATGGTTTCAGATGCTCTCTTTGTTTCACCTCTGATCCATGAAATTGTAATATTTTTAGCAAGACAGCACTGAGTGCCTAAGAATGCTCATCAAGGCTTTGCTTGAATTGAATCCTGGTCTGGAGCGGCCTAAAGTCGATGTAATGTGACTCAAGTCTATGTGTCCTCCAGTACCGCTAACTGACTATGTTTGTGTGTGTGTGTGTGTGTGTGTGTGTGTGTGTATGTTTACCTCTCCATCCATAGGGCCCTGTCTTCCGTGGTGGCGTTGGGTGCCAACATCATCTGCAACAAGATCCCTGGGCTGGCCCCTCGCCAACGGGCCATCTGCCAGAGCCGCCCGGACGCCATCATCGTGGTGGGGGAGGGCGCTCAGCTGGGCATCAATGAGTGTCAGTACCAGTTTCGCTACGGCCGGTGGAATTGCTCCGCCCTGGGGGAGAGGACTGTCTTCGGACAGGAGCTGCGAGTAGGTTAGTCTGGGCACCTTGGGAGAAGTCGTTGTCTTCTGTACCGTGGACTGACGCTGTAATGTCCACAACTCTGAAAGGCATGTTTGCGGACATAGACCTACTGTAAAGGTGTGGCGCAATACGTTTGCTACATTTGTGGGGAGGCATAAGGCTGACGTTTGAAGAGTTACTTCAAATCTTATTTGCAGGGAGGATTGGATTGCAATGGTAGTCATTGATCATTTGCTTTCGGGCAAAGTATTGAAGCTGTGATGTAAAACAGGTTACATTTTGGATTGAGGATGTCACCATCTCCTCCAAATGGTAGCCTGAGAGGAGAACTCAATCCACTACCAAGCCCCGACCACCCAAGCCTCTTCACAAGCCAAACCCAAGCTGCACACATCACAGAGTCAAACATTAACCAACTGCACACACAAGTCTTTGACTCTCTATTGTATAACAATACACGTTGGCAAACTCAAACTCAAGATGACTTCATATGTTACCGTTACGACAGATTGCAGTCCGATGTGTCCTCATTTCAATTCACACCGTTACATTTCTGCAGCGTGGCTTGATTTCTTTTGATTTGCATTGAACTTCTGGTTAAAAGCTGGCTGCAGCAAAGTTATGGAAAGGTTACCAGAAGCACCAAAGTCTAATGGGGAAAAAGTATGGTTGAAAAATGATATAGCAAATGAGGAGACAACTAATGGTATTATTGTAGAGAACTTTGTTGAACAGAAATAGATGGACACATCTGTTGTTAATCTTAGGAAATTGGTTGTGTCCATTGCTTGGTTCACGTGTGTGTGTGTGTATGTGTGTGTGTGTGTGTGTGTGTGTGTGTGTGTGCGCGCGCGTGTACAGACAGTCAGAACAAGCTACAAGCAGACAAACATTTACGGGGCTTTTGTTTGAAACTGAATTCCGCAGACCTCTTTTTGTATGGCTTTTTTTTTACAGACTTTTATACATTTGTTTCATTTAGAAATGTTTGTCGCTGTTAAAGTGCGGTTCGACTATGCATTTAATCCAATAGCTCTGTTAACAATCACTGCTATTTAGGAGCGGCTGACTTCGCTCCAACCCCTCTAAAAGCGTTTCTCTTTGTTGTAAATCTGGCACTTTTGTAATGGATCTCGTCTCATTTTCTTCTGCGTTCAGCATCTCTTATGCACTCCTTTTTTTCACATTTTCTTTTTTGCTTAGTTTCAGGGAGACTTGAACTGAACAGTACCACATGTCACGCCTTGCTTTATCACTGAGAAATCGATCAGGTCACTGATACTGCATGTGAACTACGCTTATGTTTTTAGAACATTTGTATGAACTATTCAAACTACTTGACTCATGAACCAGCCACATCTCTGGTCAAAGCCTTTAGTTAGTCGTGCGATTTAACTTTAGGCGGATGTTTTCCTCCATCCTACACCCCCGGAGAGAGAGAGAGGGAACCTCTTCTCTAGAGGAGGCAGAGATGAGGCATATTTATTTTTTCTCTCGTACTGTGCTACCATACTTTCCTCCATGATACTCACTGACAGCGAAGCCAGGGATGTTTCACTACACTCTCTCAGAGCTACAGCCAGACAGTGGGTACTGGTACTGTAGAGATTGACTCATACTGGTTAGTGATTGGCTGCTGCCATGGCCAATTACCCGTGAGCTCAACCACTCCAGTACTGTAGGCAGAAAGGTCAGTGGATGGATGTGACCATTTATTGAGTATTTATCTCAGGGCTTTATTGTCAATACACCATAGATTGTTTTTGATACTAATTTGATTTGTGCATGATGAGAGTAGCCGTGTTCTTTAAATATGTTGTATGCATGACAGTGTGACATATGAAGTGATGGAATTTACACCTCCTCAATAGACAAATGTTACAGTCCGTCTCCTCCCGAATCTGCAAAATCCCACATGATCATAATCAACTGCAAGGAGAAAAATGCATATTCCACTCCCACTGAAGTTTTTCATTCAAATCCCCCAAATTATGAACACTAAACCTTTCCTATTCTCAGTGATCCAGTCTTAGTTTTGGATCGGGGGAGATGCCGTTGTTTTCTGAAGAGTTAAAGATCAGGGAACCACAAGCCTAATGCTTTCTCTCTGCGCTGCTTGCACTTGGATGGAGTCGGTCAGTTTGGCCGGGTTCCGTGGTATTACATTCGGTTTCCAAGAAAGTACACATTAATAGCTGGGTTATTGAGTAGGACAGAACCCCAAATATCTTGATTCAAGGAAAGATTCTGTTTAAAAAAAGGCCATTCATTTGATATTTATTTATGTGTTATTATACTGTAAATATAGATATATCCTGCATATATATATATATATATATCCTTTATCTGCCGATGCTACCGCAGCCTTCCTTGACACTGGCATCTCTGTTAGTTCGATGGGACTTTAAAGGATGGATGGAAACATGGATGGAACCATACTCATTACGGTCACGTCCTTCAACAGTTCCTCTGTTGTGCAAAGAGTCGTTGGCTCTCCTGTTATGCTCTAACTGACACATTGGAGAACAAGGCCATAAACACTGGATGCTGGGTATTAAAATATGTTTGTGTTTCCTCCTCTGGACACAGAAGCTATAGTAATCTCACTCACTCACGTTGTCATGTGCCTTAGCAGAATGATATTGGCACTGCTCTGTACCTTGAGCCCATAAAATGTGGAGTGAATTATCCCGTGCTAACAGAAGTGGGTGTTATTGAGTGGTATATTACCCTCTATTAACAGTAAATAATACAACTGAAGTCAGATCCATCATCAAGGCAGGGAGGGGCTATGGATAGGCAAAGCAGATTGTTGCACTAGGGCTGGTCGGAGACGTGGAAAAGGCCAGGATAAATGGCAAGAGAGTGATACTCAGAAGTAAGGTTTTAATACAGCGCTGAATAAAAGTGATGTATGGTGGGGTTGACTACAACCATAATTCCAACCTTAGTTTCTCTTCTCATAACCTGTGGGAAGTCAACACCTTATCAGTTTTAACACTGCTGTCTACTTTGGCCTGTTGCTTCCTGGTCATTTAGGATGAAAAATGCCATCTTCAATTGGAAATAGTTGATGTGATATACGGTAGATTGTGGAGAGCATCTACACCAGAGATATCCTGAGCCCCCGAGCCTGAGCACCTTCAGCTTTAACAGCTTTCACAGCCTGAACAGAAGAGCAGAGCACTTGAGGTTAGCGATTATAGTATGAAAATAGACACCTTTCAACGGCTACACTCAGCATCAAAGGCAGACGTAGGCCCCGTCGTATAACTGCCCTGCTCTGGTTACTTTCTGTTTAACTTTCCAACCAGTTTGTCACCATAGTGATTCATGCTTTTCATCTCAAAGAGGTTCTTGTTGTGCTCAGCGGTGAGATATTGCAAAAGTTCAATTACTCTGGCCCCTGGCTCATTGCACAAGAATGGAGAATGGATGCAGGACAGGGGCAGGTGACCCTCTCAGTGCACGACATAGGAATGCTGCTTTAATTTCATACCAACACTAAAAGCCCGGGCTGGGCTGGGGAATCCACTTGTTAGAATCTATTAGAGACTGGAGAACTCAATCTACATCCTACATTTAATGACAAAGCAATGCAGTAGTAGTCCCTTCGTTTTTTTTGGACCAGATTGCTTTTCACACAAAAACATCTCTTCAATCATCAGAGAGGAGAAGCTGTCAGACTAGCAGGCCGTTCTGCTCTATGGGCCACATTGCATTGCCTCCTGCTCTCGCTGCACCTTTTCTTAGAAGCAGCAGCCTGAAGGCAGCCGACAGACAGACAGGCAGGCAGTGAGTTGAGTTATAGCGCTGAGCCTGACTCCATGAGTACAACTCTGGAGAGAGGCACTCCAAGGCACGACCAGCTAGGAGGCAAACGGACGGCATGAAAAATGCCTAGCAGCTCCAACCGGCTGGTTAGCAAGCGAACGAGAGGTCTGGGGGCTTTTAAAAGAGGAAAAAACTTAACTGGGGTGGAATGTGAGAGCTGGTGGGGGGTATCAGGGAGGGGATGGGGGTGGTTCCGTCTCTATTTCCCACTCGCCTGGGTGCATACAATACAGTATCGTCTCCACAATGAAGCGCTCTCTCACTCCCCCACATCCCCCAGGGGGGTGGGGTGAGGGTTGTAGAGGGGGAGTGCTACTGCTGCCCAGCGGCCGGGCGGCTGGGGTAGGGCCGAGCCAAACAGACGTCTATACAGATAAAAGATGTGGAAGTCAGCAGGTTCATTGGAAGCCACTTGAGAGGAAAGGGTTAGGACAGGCACATACTTGATCAGGAGCTGAAGATGCAAACTACTACTCCCATAGACAGACCATCTCCCCGGATCAGACATCAGACAGGGAGGGGGAAGGGTCACAGTCAACAGATCGCCTCGCTCCATAAGTCAGACTGATTAGAGTGTTTTTAAAAATCTCTGTTTAGAAGTGGGCTGAACAGAGGAAAGGTGAATAATGTTCAAGTTTAGACTTAAACAGGTGACTCACAAGCAAAATGGTGTACATTTTTGCCACTGGTCAGATGCAGAAGATTCTTCTCAATTTTCTATGTGTTTATTTAAAGGAATGCTGTGCCTGTGCACAGAGCATGCATTTTCTGCAGTATTTTTGGCAAATGTTATGCTAATATCAGACCGCAGCATAAATGTATAAAATCAGTGATGAGTTGGTTCGGTTTGTCTCTCGTTCCACAATGGAGGTTGTTTTCATGAAAATCATGATTTTCTACAAGTTGCTTATGCATCTGTACATTGACAACTCTTGGAAGGAGTGCTATCGGCTATCATCAGTTTAAAGGATTCCACTGTTATACTGTGATGTACTATATGAGATTGAGCTGTCGTAGGCTAGCTAAGCTCAAATAAATAATGTCTTTATTGGCGATTCAGTCCAAATGAATTCATTGCCATGTAATGTCTCCCAATTATGTCACATTATTTCCTGTGGTCCTTTTAATGAGATAAGATGCTATCATTGAAGTAGCAATACATTTCAGGTGTAGATTTGTTATTCTCGGTCATTTGCGGGTTTCAGTGCCAACAAAGAAAGTATAGCTTTGTCTCATGTACTGTAATATAGCTGAAGGTCACAATTGCAGGACAACTAAAGACTCCAATTATAAATGAATTGGTAAGATCTCCTTCCTTTTCTCAGAATCACTTCGTAATTTGTGGTGAAACTGTATCTTAAAAGAATGCAAACACAGACAGTATCGCCATAGAACCTGATCCTAATTATGAGTGACTATCCTCCCAAACCTAACAATGTATTTAAATGCACTGCTATGATCAAAACATACACATATGGTTTAATTTATGCATGTGTTGCATGATTTCATCCAACTTTACGAAATTAAAGGAAAGGCATTTTGGGATATTCATTGTGACCAGCTGAAGTTTTCTACAACCACTCATTTTTTCATTTAAATGGGAAAGTCAAATACAAATTCGAAAATAAACACATTCCCTTCAAATATAAACTTGTGGGAACCCCCCCCAAGGCATTCTAAATGTAAAAGAGCATAGAGAGCCGGTCAGAAAATGTCAGCCTTTGCAAAGTAAACACTATATATTAGTCATTGAATCCCAGGAAGGAGTGACTATACATTATCATATGATAGTGGTCATCTATTTTTTTTCCTACGTTTATTGGCTTGTCTTCCCTCCCCATATTTGACATCCAACATGACTGGTGGGGAGTGAAATGTAGTAATTAAATTCTTGCTAGAATAATGATTTGATGCCCCATCTGATTGCACAAGTCTCTGCTGACACACAGCTCGTAAGCGAACACATTCCATTCCACAGCCAAGGGTTTAACCAACCCATCCTTGTTTAATGTAGAGAGGAAAAACACATTTTTTAAGACTGTAAGAGCAACGTAAGTGGCTGCTTTGACACCGATGAACTCTCCCAAAATATCATTCATCACTTCAGTAGTACACAACTACCGAGCCCATTCCTTTTAACTTCACTATTTATAATAATATATGCCATTTTGCAGACACTTTTATCCAAAGCAACTTACAGCAATGTGTGCATCCATTTTTACCTATTTGTGGCCCCGGGAATCGAACCCACAACCCTGTCAGTGAAAGCACTATGCTGCACTAACTGAGCAATACTGGACCACTCTCCTCTTCCTGTTGGCTATATTACTCTCAAGCAAATGATTGTAATCAAAGCTGATATGCTATCAGACTTTCTACAGCGTTATCATGGAAAGATGAGAACGCTGTAGAACTTGATTTAATGTGCAACGTAAAGCCCGCACGGCGCTCAGTAAACAGAGACAACCATATAGCCAAGTAACTCATGTCATGTGGATAACCCTGTGCAGATGATGCGTGCATTGTGCTATGCGAGACTGGTGGCGAATAAAATACCTATGTTTGGAGCCATCATCATGTGGGTAGGCCTAATCCGCTGGCCACGGAGGCCAGGGGAAACAGAATGGGGCGAGGAACTTCTGATGGAAACATGTAGAATGTGTATCACCATCTGTAGGCTTTATCAGGGTCATTGGAGTTGATCATTGGAGTTGATCATTAGAGTTTATCACATTGGAGTTGATCATTGGAGTTGATCATTAGAGTTGATCATTAGAGTTGATCACATTAGAGTTGACCATTAGAGTTGGTCACATTATAGTTGATCATTGGAGCTGATCATTGGAGTTGATCATTAGACTTGATCATTGGAGTTGATCATTAGAATTTATCACATTAGAGTTGGTCATTGGAGTTGGTCATTGGAGTTGATCATTATAGTTTTTCACTTTAGAGTTGATCATTGGAGTTGATCATTGGAGTTGATCATTGGATTTGATCATTGGATTTGATCATTAGAGTTGATCATTGGAGTTGATCATTTGAGTTGATCATTGGATTTGATCATTTGAGTTGATCATTGGAGTTTGTCATTAATAGTTGATCATTGGAGTTGATCATTGGATTTGATTATTAGAGTTGATCATTAGAGTTGATCAGGTACTGTGCTGTTATGTGGTGAGTCTGGCTGTGTTCCACTACAGTGTGGGCTGTATCTGTAGCCTTCATCGGGTACAGTAGTCGGTGGGTGTGGGTTGACCTTCGGAGAGTGGGTTAGTCCCCAAGGCATGGCAAAGGTTGATATGTGTATCACCATCTGTAGGCTTTATCAGGGTCATCAGGATCTCTTCCGCCTTAGACACTGGGCAGTGTTTTCCATAATGCGTTTGTTGCCTAGGCAGGCCTCACCTCCTACGTCGGGGAACCAGTTGTGTCTGGTCCCCACGGCTGCTCTCTCTCTCCACCTACCCCTCTCCCCCTCTCTCTCAGACAGCATGGGGGTCCACTCTCACCTACAGAGTATACTGTTTGCTGACAGGAGCTGCGTGTCCCGGCCTGCCCTACCCCTCGGCCCCCGGGGGCCTGATGCCGTGGGCCGGAGTCGGTGGATAACCCGCGTGGTGTTATCGTCCGCTGGGATCTGTGTCCGTCTGTGTCCGCCTGTGTCCGTCTGTGTCCGCCTGTGTCCGCCTGTGTCCGCCTGTGTCCGTCTGGCCGCCAGACGCAGGGGAACAGGATGTGAGAGGATCAACTGTAATCTCAAAGCGCGCTTTGTTCCACACAATCCCAGCACGGACTGTATCCACTACACGCAAGTCGGCAGAGCACATTTACATGTGCCAACAATCACAGCACTATTGAACATTAAAGAGAGTTGATTGAGAGACAGATACGGAGAGGTTTTGGAGGTGGAAAATGTTCAAGAGGCTTTAACCCCTTATCGAGGTGACAATATGAAAATGGGAGACTTTGCATGTTGTTAATGTCAGGACGATCAGATATCCTCTGAGACTCCAGTGAGTGATTGAGTTACAGTTTAACCAGTACATTGGATATCTAGGCAGCGTACTACTTAACAGTTGACACACAAACAAGATGCCAATCATTCAAATGGACTAGAACCTCTAACAATGACATCAAATGAATGACTTTCTGAGTTGCTCAATTAGATGAGGTCTTGAACTGTCCCGACTCATTACGGGATTTTCCGTTCAAGTCTTTTTAATGGATTTTGGCACGTTTTTTTTGGGCAGAGTCATCATTGTGTCAGAATCTTTATCTTCACCTCGGGGAAGATAGATGGGAGAAGTGCGGGCACATGAACAGTGTTCCAACTGTAGGTCTTAGAGAGGGAGATTGGTTGGCATCCCAGTATTTAAAACCATTACGCCCCGAATGCACTCACATTGTTTTTCAGTTCTAACTAACACTTAACTCGCTCTCTCTTCGTCATCGTCCTATGGACCAGAACTTAAGACTTATTCCGCCTGCCTGAGTGTGTGACTCCCACAGCATTACAGTATATATACGCGCTTTGCAATGTGAGTGTATTCAGTATGTACTTCTGGTAAAACAATATTACTTTATTGTACAGGAACATGGCTGCACTAATTCCTCTAGCTGCAAACCTCACGGACCACAACTTTGTCTATAATTTGCTCAGAGCATATGTTCATAGCAACGGTACATAAAGCGGAACGAAAAACAGTAGTACAGAGTGCATTAGTCAGCTCGGGGAGAGAGAGATAGAGAGAGAGAGCAAAAGTGAGAGAGAAGGAAAGAAAGAAAGAAAGAAAGAAAGAGAGAAATTGGTTGGTATACAAAGCAAGGGTTTTCCTCTACTGGGGCCCTGGAGAGAGGGGGGAAGTAACAGCACCATGTATGTACAGTGGGATGTACAGTGTGGAGTACATACATGTATGGCATAAACTTCTTGGGTTATCATTGGAAACACTGATTTAGTATTAGTATTTAGTTGCCTTTCCTTTTTTCGGGATAATGCTCAACCCTTTTCCTAGTGGCACTCTGACTCTCTGAAACCGCAATGCCTTTTCATGCCTGTGTGGTTGCAGTTGAATTGCAAACACAAGCAAACACAAACCACACTGCCTAACTGCAGCACCTTGTGGCTACCAGCAGGTGCCACCTTTTTTCTTTGTTCCAAGTCAATGATTACATGTGTGCTGTACATTATGGGCTCTCAGTCTGTGCTTTAACAGATTACTTCAAACTAGAACTATATAGAACTGTCCTCCTCAACTGTAATGCTTCCATGCTGTAAGCAAGACACTCTTCATCTCTCCTCCTCCAACTCCTCTCCCTCTCTGAGTGCATTTAGAGACAGGGGCCTTCCTCTCCGGCAGCCAAGGCCTCCCCCCCTCTTTTACAGGCGCTTGGCTTGTGTGTAGAGGCCACTGGTCTGCACTGCTGAGCTTAGTGTGTGTGTGTGTGTGTGTGTGTATGTGTGTGTGTGTGTGTGTGTGTGTGTGCGTGCGCGTGCATGTGTGCAAGGCTATATCGATGTATCTGTATCTGTCTGTGTGTATGTGTGTGCGTGCGTGAGTGTGTGTGTGTTCTTGATTCCGTCCGGGGCCCACTCCCCTCTCCCCAGCTCCTCCTCCTCTCTCTTTATCCCTATGCCCCGCCCCAGAGCAGTGATTAAGTCATTTGTGTGCTCTGTGACTCTCTGTCTGACCCACTGAGGTATAAAGAACTGGAGACCGCGTCCAAGATGTCCGACCGTTGTTGTCAACGTAATCTACTCACGTTCACATATGCCGATTCATGGACCGTCTATGTCCAGGTTGCATCCGGTTTATGCAGCCCAACTTTACATGTGCATACAGGGGCTGCGGCCCAAACGTGAATTAGACAGCCCTCGGACCTCAACCCTCAGCCCTTGAATGATGTTTGCCATCGTCACGACCGAGTGTACCTTAAATGTCCCTTGCCCAAGCGAGGGAGTGATGATCGGTGGGAATCTTGTTGAGCCTAAAAACAACCAATCTGAAGCTATTGATGTACCTAGCAAGCTAACATAGCTAGCTAGCACTCCTGTCAGGTAGCTGGCTAGCTAGTTTTATGGTCTTTTATTCCAGAATTCCAAAAATATGTTTATGAAGTCACTTTGAGCATCATATCTCCATTTGCCACCGCTAAAATAAATGTCATCTATAGATTTTTGTCTCACGTGCCGAAAATGCAGCGTGTTGATTCAATTTGACACTTTGCAGCCACTGGAGTTTGACATGTGACTACAGTTTGCTTTGAATTGTTGGTCTCATCAACCCCAGAAGTGATTAAAGTTGTTCACTCTCGCCCTCGAGCTAATTTGAGGGCCGATTGAGAAACTTTTGTGAATTGGACCGCCACATAAGATGTCAATCAAACTGCATCCAGTTTCGACCGGGATTCTCCTGAGGGAAAGTGGCTAGCGCGAGGGCTGAGGGGGTAAAAATAACACGATTGGACCGCAACCAGGGAGGGGAGCGACGATGTCATCACGTCATCCAAAAACATGGCAGACATTGGATGAATATAAAATGTTAATGATGGGGGGGATAATCATCCTCAGCGACAATTATTTGAATAATTAAATGGATGTTTTGTGCACATAGGTAATGTCTAAAGTGTCTTATTAGGAATTTTCCGGTCTGACTTCTCTAGGTGGCCACCTATAGAAATTCTTTCTGAACCCGGGACTCAGTTAAACTGCAGTACAAGACTGAAGGAGCAGTCGATGCTTCTATAGACCAGAACCCTGGCCCCTTGGTCTGATCCCCTGTCCCCCATCACGTACACAGCACCAAACAAACACAGGCTCTAAAGAGGAAGCACATTGCCAGTCCATAGCACAGCGATGGTTAGTTGTAGTGTTTCCAGGCAGCACAGTGTCCAGACCAGAAGCTCACCAGAGGGCCAGGGGTTGGCAGTAACCTCAGTACTTGTGAACCAACTGTGGTTTCTACGGCGACTGTCCCCAATGTGTCATTTCTGTGTCCCTTTGTGTCCTATTTTCCTCCCTTGTCAACAAAATCAACAAAGGCCAAATGCTTACTTACGAGCCCTTAACCAACAATGCAGTTAAAAAAAATACTGATAAGAATAAGAAATACAAGTAACAAGTAATTAAAGAGCAGCAGTAAAATAACAATAGCGGGACATTATTCAGGGGGTACTTGTACAGAGTCAATGTGTGGGGGCACCGGTTAGTTGAGGGAGCAAGTACATGTAGGTAGAGTTATTAAAGTGACTATGCATAGATGATAACAACAGAGAGTAGCAGCGGTGTAATAGGGGGAGGGGGGCGACACGGCAATTTAGGTGTTCAGGAGTCTTATGGCTTGGGGGTAGAAGCTGTTTAAAAGCCTCCTGGACCTAGACTTGCTGCTTCGATACCGCTTGCCGTGCGGTAGCAGAGAGAACAATCTATGACCAGGGTGGCAGGAGTCTTTGACAATTTTCAGGGCCTTCCTCTGACTCCGCCTGGTATAGAGGTCCTGGATGGCAGGAAGCTTGACCCCAGTGATGTACTGGGCCGTTCGCACTACCATCTGTAGTGCCTTGCGGGTTGAGGCCGAGCAGTTGCCATACCAGGCAGTGATGCAACCAGCCAGGATGCTCTCGATGGCGCAGCTGTGGAACCTTTTGAGGATCTGAGGACCCATGGCAAATCTTTTCAGTCTCCCCAGGAGGAATAGATTTTGTCGTGCCCTCTTCACGACTGTCAAGTAACTTGAAGCTCTCAACCTGCTCCACTGCAGCCCCGTCGATGAGAATGGAGGCGTGCTCAGTCCTCGTTTTCCTGTAGTCCACAATCATCTCCTTTGTCACCAGGAGAGCTTTGCTAGTGTAGCCTAGCACTGTCTGCAGTGTCTGTACTCTCTCCGGCTGTATAACTCCATTGCTGTGTCATGTGAAATGTTTGTGGTGCACTCGCCTCCGGTTTAAACACAGATTGATGTAAAAGCGTCCTGCTACCACATACAGAAATGTTTGGGTTCATTTGATACGGCAAGACATGACAAACAAGCAGAGGCCAGGCAGTGGTCCGCTTATGCGAAGGCCACACTCTCACACCCACTCCATACAAGGTGTATTCCTCCATACAGGGTGTAGCGAGCCATCCTGTATCGCCCTGGGATGTTGACTGGTACCTGCTCTCAGGGAAGAGCTTGTGCCTTCCTTCTCTTTATGGCCCTGGGATGTTGACTGGTACCTGCACTCAGGGAAGAGCTTGTGCCTTCCTTCTCTTTATGGCCCTGGGATGTTGACTGGTACCTGCTCTCAGGGAAGAGCTTGTGCCTTCCTTCTCTTTATGGCCCCGGGATGTTGACTGGTACCTGCACTCAGGGAAAAGCTTGTGCCTTCCTTCTCTTTATGGCCCCGGGATGTTGGCTGGTACCTGCTCTCAGGGAAGAGCTTGTGCCTTCCTTCTCTTTATGGCCCCGGGATGTTGACTGGTACCTGCACTCAGGGAAAAGCTTGTGCCTTCCTTCTCTTTATGGCCCCGGGATGTTGACTGGTACCTGCACTCAGGGAAAAGCTTGTGCCTTCCTTCTCTTTATGGCCCCGGGATGTTGACTGGTACCTGCACTCAGGGAAAAGCTTGTGCCTTCCTTCTCTTCCTTAGTTTCCATCTTGGACACTGTCACAGACACTTGCCACTAAACTCCATTAAACATCTGGTTTAATATTCCCCTATTCTTCTCCCCAGACTGTTCCAAGTTCATTGAGGTTTTTCTGGTCAGTCCAATTTTCCACTGGCAGCAGAGAAGGCTATCCCAGGGTGGTTCTTCCTGGAATCCTGTCAGGACTCTGGGGCCTGCTGCCTCTTTAGCCTTTTTCTCTTTCATAAACCACATTCCTATTCATCAAGCGGGGTCTCCGTGTACACAACTCCCATTCATACTGTACATATATTTGAGCATCGCGCCCACAGCACAACAACACAGCGTTGAACGTCTGGCTTATCAATACAAAATAAATCACCTCACGGATCAATGATGAAACTTCATCACCAAGACTACTCCATCAAACCTTACACTCACTGATACTCTGAGACTCCAACACAGAAATGGAGCACCTGAAGGTTGCAGCATCAACCATCTCCTCCATGGAAGCAGTGCCAACACTTGTTGTTCTGCTAGCTAGTCCAAGCATCAAGCAGCTCCCTAGGGTCTTGGGTCTGCAAACATTCCTTGCACAGTTGTAAACAGTCTGATTCAAGACTACCAGTTGTGTGAATTAAAATGTGAATAAAGACATGCAAGCATGATGTTGACATCATTGTGTGATGGATAATGCTGATTCCCACAAACGGAGCTCCCGCATGTGCATAGGATTACTGCAGCAGAACAAAGTGGGTGCTGCTTTCCTACCATTTTCTCTCGTTACTAGACTAAGCCCTCTTAGCGTTGGCTGGCAGTTCCGTGCAGGGCCATAACTACATATGAGGACACCGAGGTTTGGACCTCAGTAAAAAATATATTTAAAAAATAGAGAAAATATACATTTTTACACATCTAAATTTTGCTCCCAGCGTCGATCAAAGCTCAGAACACTTATACTCATGATCTACTGACTTCTGATTGCGCCTGCCTCTTTGCGAATGAGTGAGACACGAAACAAACTACCCCAACTACCTCAAATGTCTCCGGGCTCAAGTTGGCAACTAGAGACGCTGCTGACAGTGTGTTTGCGAGATGCTGGACAAAAGTCCATTTTAAAACCGACCCACGACTTCTGTGTACAGACATCCACCAAACAAAACTGCCTCTCGGAGAACGAGTCCACAACTGGTAAATAGTAATTTATATGTCAGTCAGTCAGGTGGCTAGCTGCCGTAGAGACTTCTATGGTAGTAACATTTAAGGGCTCTGGCTAGTATTACTTAGCCAGCTAGAAGGAAGAACTAAGCAGCTAACATTAACCAGAGCCTACCTCAGCAGAAGCAAAAAAAATGGCTACTAAGTACTCATAATAACTTTGCTTTACAGAGAGTAGATTACTGAGACAGACAGTGATGTGGCGCTCATTGGTGAGGCTGAGGCAGACTGCAATGCATGCAGGAGGAAGCACAGGAAACAGAGAGAGAGAGAAGCAAGCAGAGAGGGAGGTTTGTATAGTGGCTCCTAAACTGGGGGTCAGTCCCCATGTGGGGTCCCCTGAGAAAATCTGTACTAATCTTATCAAACAGGTTAGTAACTTAAAAAAAAAATATATATATATATATATATATATGTTTCAATATGAACATCTCGACATGCAATCAAAATGCAAACAATACAGTTCAAAAGTTGTGATGACCTTTTCGTTTATATCGGTGGTTGTTCATCTTATCTCGATCACCCACTGCAGTTCATAGTTTATCCACCTTTTGTTTTTACCACTACATCACTGATATTAATACAGAATCGTAAGTAATATTGTAATCATTCGTGTTAAAGTGATAAAACGATCATCTGTGTGCTCCGTTGACGTCTGTTTGTGCGGAGCTTGATCAGTGTTGCCTAGGAATAGACACACGTGAACACCATGCAATTTGAGCAAAGAGATATCTATGCAAAGATTTGATGATTTTATGCAATTCATCATTACAACCGACTGAACAGTTGCTGATGCTACGTGTCAGTGTGAATCACATCTCATATTTCCCCTCTTTCAGGGGTATAACATTACAATTGTATAAGTAATAGGTTATGTGTTTGTAGATCGACTGAGGTGAATGAACCAAGGTGATAATGGCGGGGGTAAATTTCGCTTGTTTTTCCTGTTTTCCAAATAGCATTTTAAAGTTGTTTCATTGTATAGATATGCAGTAAATGAACTTCAACATTCAAAAACAAATCCTGGGACCTCACTAAAACTCAAACCCTGGTTCCAGAGCCAACAGGGGGTGTCAACCAATACCAGCCCACCCAATCATCATCGTTTTCCCCATGAGCAGTTTTAGTGCAGGCAGAATGGCCCCAGAAACAGGCCTGCATCTATGGCACAGGGAACCACCCTTCCTACGCTGGAAACTCCCGTATCCATTCTGTTTTTACCATCACACTGCCCCGCGTGTGTGTGTTCGGTGTGTGTGTGTATTCTGAGTATGTGTGTCTTTGTGTGTGTCTGTGCACATGTGACGTTGTGTGTGCGATTCTGTGTGTGTTTCAGTGTGTGTGACTGTGTGCGTGAGGTGGGGATAGCTCAGCAACAAGATCTCACGGTTTGACCCGTTTTAATTCACATTCTGATGTTTAAACATGTTTCTCCAAGCGTCAAATTTCAAAGTGTTTTAAACATCCCAGATTGCTCCTCCTACTCCACATCATTTCAAATAGTTAGGTTAAGGGTTACAGTTTTTGGATTAAAACATTAAGTTTAGGCATTCATTCCCGAATGGTTAAGTTAAGGGTAAGGTTTGCGATATGGTTAATACCCCAAAATGCAAAACCAGTGTCTACCACTCTGATTGAACACACATATTCACAAATTGGGGGTGGGAACATTGTGGTGATTTTCAGGTGGACATGTAACAACACCCTGAGTGCATCGGACACAAACAAAAACGTCAATACAAATGTAACAGCACAACAAAATAGACAAACACGTTTGTGGAATCTATTTCCCCACAAGTTCATCTGACTCTGGGGAAATAGATAAAAGGTCCTCATTGCCAAAATCCCAAAGTATCCCTTTAAACCCAAACCTACTTGATGGTAATAGTGCTCACCGTTGCCCCTAGTGGCCAGTTTTGAAGGCAATTCCCGACGTCCTCAGGACATGCACAGACATCCAATTTCGAAGTCAATCTGAGCTGTAAGTAACCACAAGCTGGCAGGTCACATCTCTGTTGATAACCAGGAAGGCTGGTGGTTGTGAGTCATTCCTCATACAGTACATACGGCAGGCCAGTGGGCAGGCAGTCCAGGTCATTAGCAATAGCAGCAGTCATGGCCGGGGCTAGCTCCTGCACGGACTAGCAGCCTCCACTAGCTGTGACCACAGTGTTTGGGGCTGTAAAATAAGGACAATTAAGCAGTGATTTTACGTCTAGTAAGTTTCTAAACTGTAAAATATTTATTTGCTTAGGCAAATAACCTACCACTTTTCACGTTTGAGGTATGTCGTGTTTTTTTTCTGTAATTTGGCTAAATACATTGCAATATGGAGTGGCCACACGTTGCTGAACGTCAAGATATTTTCCCCTTCCCTCATGCTGGTAGCCTGGTACAGTAGGCCATGTGGACCAGACAGCAGAAAGTATACCGGACCGATCATAAAATCTCCTTGATATCTGAAATGCTTGATTAATAGTATTCACATGAAACAGAAGAAACGTTAGAGTAAGATGAAAACACAACCATGAGTTCTACAGTGTGCTTCCTGTGACGTTACAGGCAAAATATGTTACGTAAAAGAAACAGGAACAGCCATGGGTTTTTTTTTAAAGAAGAAAAGATCCCCCACTCCCCCTCATGAATGCTTAGAGGCCCACTAAAACACACTGGTTAGTCACCAGTAGCGTTTGTTCTCCCTCCGCCCTCTTTCTTTGAAGCGCAGATCCTCTCTACTCTCGCTCACATTAAGGACGGCTCAGGGGACACCTGGGTCACTGGCAGTGACAGCACAGCGCCCACGGACCCTTTTAGAGCACAGCAGTCTTTTAAAGGCACTGCCTACTGACCATGGGACAGCACTAGGGGATGCATACTTGAAAAGGGATGGTAGAACAAAACATCTGTGTTGACGGCCCTGAACAATAACTCTCATTGGAGGAAAGACTACATGTGTCACTTTTGCCTGTTGATTGTCCTCTGACCTTATGCGTACATGGCCTTAGCCTTTACCAGCAATACTGAAATCCTAACCACTGCAAACTGTACTGTCGACAGAGAGAACACCAGAGAGGGAAACCTTTGCTGCCAGGCTACTACAGACAGAGAGAGAGAGAGAGATAGCCAAGAAAAGGAAAGTAAGTGCACTAAGCAGCCAGGCAGACCTGCAGACCACAGCTGTAGTAATGTGGGCAGCAGTACAAGGTGCTCGAGGAGAGGAATTCAGCACTTTGGACAGCACCTAGCTAGAGTACTCTCCTCTCTCCACTCTGCCTGGAATCACAGCACCGCATACTTGGAGGCTGTGCTTAAGGACTTTGTGGTCTGCACTGTGACCACGTTACTAAGGTGCAGGAGGGGAAGGAGGGAGGGACGCAGGGGAGGTCTTGCCTGGAGGGTTATGCCGGATTTCCGTGTCTAGATCAAGTGGGAATAGAATACAAACGGGAGCAACGAGGTCACAGTTCACACCAGCTTCTATAGTGTTCAGTTGTCATCGTTGTAGTTCTACAACTATTTAACGACCTTACTCTCTCTCCCGTCTCCTCTTCTCAGGTAGCCGGGAGGCTGCATTCACGTACGCTATCACGGCCGCCGGCGTAGCCCACGCCATCACGGCGGCGTGTAGCCAGGGCAACCTGAGCCAGTGTGGCTGCGACCGGGAGAAGCAGGGTTACTATAATCAGGAGGAGGGCTGGAAGTGGGGAGGCTGCTCGGCGGACATCAAGTATGGCGTGGAGTTCTCCAGGAGGTTCGTAGACGCCCGTGAGATCAAGAAGACCACGCGCCGGCTGATGAACCTCCACAACAATGAGGCAGGGAGAAAGGTAAACACCCACATAGAAGAAATGCATCTTTGTCTTTTTAGTTTGGTGTCTGTGCGCATGCATCCATGTGTAAACACCCAGGCCTGAGAAAGAGTGGAAACCTACAGACTGGTGGCGGGAACCCCTGATTGGGTGACGTGCTGATTGACAAGTCCCAGTTAGCCTCTCAGCAGCTTGTTTTGCTTTAGCTCAATTACTGTTTTTTTCCCCTACCATAATGGGGTGTATTTTTCTCTAGGAGTGATCTGGCACACTTGGGCTATGTTTGTTTGCTATTAGTCATCTCAGAACACAGAACAACATGAACCATAAGGGAGGGAGGGAGGGAGGGAGGGAGGGAGACAGAGAGGTGAAGTGAGAGAGATGTAGAAAGAAGGAGTGAGAGAGCGCAAAAATGACATAAAGATGAGAGAGAGAGAGAGAGAGAGTGAAAGAAAGAAAGAGCGAGAGAGCCTGACTGCCTGCCTGTGCTTCTCTGGCATTCTGGTGACAAATGGATCTAATTAATAAGTTCAGGGTTTTATCGTGTGCTCGCTGCTTGCTAGGGAAGCGGAGTGCGGCCGGCCGCCAGCTGCCAGATGGAGTTCTGCCATGGCCCTCCATCCAGCCCTTTCATGGAATTATGAAGTGTAAAGTCAGGAACAGGATATTATTGCAGTTCTCTCAGCCGTACCAAAAACACAGCACTGCTATTTCACTGCACCCATTCTGTTTCTGAAAGCACAGCGACAATGGTGGAGTTAACGCATGCAGACTGATATGAGGGGATCGCGGTCAGGTGACCTGTCTGAGTCTGAGTTAGGCCTGGCAGAGGTTTGGTATGGATGATGGGATTCAATCAAACACACGCTGTGGAAACTGGAGTTGTGGGGGGAAAATGACTTTTTCTAGTGCAGTCTGTTGATTAACGAGACAAGAGGGAAACTCAACTAAACATATTTCCAGTTTGAATGGCTGCATTTTCACAGCACAGGAATAATGTCCTTTTCTTTAAGTGTTTGGGGTTTGATTGAAGCTGGCCCTAGACCATTTAACGAAATACTCTGGTGTCTAACAAGTTTGAGAGTCTACTACTCTACCACTACAAAGATCGCTTTGCATCTAGAACATTCCGACACAAACACTGTCGGCTCCAGTTCTGTAAATCCCAAATAAATACAGACAAACCCATGGAATTATTTAGTCTCTCTGGAAGTTTGACCAGATTCTTTTCGAGGAAATCTGGTCATATCTGACTAATTGGTAGCAGACAAGAGGTTTGACGGACACACTGTAAAGTAAATGTTTCCAACCATTCAGTCAGTCTGTTTCACATAGACAATCATTGTGGTTTGTGCCGACAGTATGTTTTTGGAAATCCTCATTCTGAATCACCATGTGTGATGAGATTCTTGGTTGACCCTCAAATCTTTTACCTTCTCCCCTCTCTTTCAATCAGATATCTGCTAATGAGGGATTTCAAATCACACACCGTATCAAGAGTAAGAGTCTAACGGCATGTATTAATCGATAACTCAGCGTACAACGTGTCTGATAGAAGTGTCTGTGAGTGTCTGATAGAAACGATGACTACTGCTGGCAAGGCATCGTGCCTGGAAAAAAAACGGCTCTGGAAAAATGCCCTGCCAACAAAACGGAACATCTTATACAACAAATACATGCTTGGTTCTTACAAGTAGAAGCGCCCAATTAGGTTGAAAGAGTCATGTTAAGAGTACTACAGAAGTGTTTATGTATTCCATGTCTCATACAAGAGCCACGGTCTCTTATTTCTCCATGACTTTACCCTCTCTGTTCTCTACAAAATACAGTTTGTACTGTAGTGGTGGAACGCAGTACTACAGTAGGTTACTGGAAGCCTGTTGTAGAACAAGGATTGTCTCATTCCTGACACTAAACTGCTGTGGACACCACACAATATTTCCCAGATGCCCTAGGATTAGGCATTTTAGTAGGAGTTCTCTACTACACTGTGTGCCACATGTTGGAGCTGAAGATGAGCTGGGTGAGGGCGTGGGGTAGGGGAAATTAACCAGTGCTAGTGCATTTCCAAAAGGATTCCGTTTCTGCTATTTGAACATGTCAGAGTGTTTTGATTCAAGATAAGAGACTTTGAAGTGTTGGTTTTGGAGGATCTGTTTAATTGCGACATCCAGTACTTCATGCATCGAGCTTGTTCATTTAAACACCATGCTTCTTTACTTAATAAACCAAACCATGCTCCCAGTGTACACCGTGATCCAGATGCAAACAGTTAATGGTCATCTGTCGAGGATGTCTGCCCAACGTATCTGCAACAAATAAAATAGCCGAATGATCCACATTTAACTCAAGTGTAATGGTGTATGGTTATATGAGATTTAGATTTATTTTCCTCTGCTTTTGATGTGGTGTTCAGGAAGGTAGGGATAATTACATGGTAGAATATGACCAGAAATGGCATTTTTCCTCGCTCTACGGCCCGTGAGGGGGTCTTATCTAGCCAGGGGGTGGTTTAAGTTAATAAAATATATTGAAAAAATACATATTGTTTTGAAAAAAAAATTGGTGGTGGAAAACAAACTCAATAGATTTTAAAATAACTAAAACCAACTCAAAATTGTGTAGTAATGATAATGGACCTACATTCATACAGTTTCTGGACTGTGTCCAGTTCACTAATAATCACCTAAATGAAAGCAAGACAGTCAGGGACAATAGAACATTTAAAAAAAACTATAGATATAGAACAATTTCTTCAGATTTTGATGGCGAGGGAATATAACATATTTTCAGTGCGGCCCTCCAGACCTCGTTGAAGACCGAATACGGCCCCCGGGCCAAATTGTTTTGACACCCCTGTTCTACGCTTAGCCAGGATGCAAATGTTTGACCCTTAGACGTAAGTGGATGTGGCACAACGCACAGAACAAACAACAAGTGTGAATTCAGATAAAATAAAACTCCCCATTCTATAACACAATATTAAGTCAAATACTTCCAAACAAATGTGTTTGGAATTCCACAGATCTGTCATTGTGGACATCCGTTTCCACTTACAGGGACCCCCTCCAAACAAAGAGGGCATTTACCAACCATCTGCTGCCAACTCTTGGTTATTCATTAATAGACCCAATATTGAACTCAAATAAATATGTCCTCTTCACTCAGATTGTCTCTTGGTCTTTCTCTAAAATATGTATATGTAACACTGAAGAGAAAACAAACTAGGAAAGCACTGGTGTGAACTGTGAAGCTGACGTTATATCAGAGAAATACCAGCATCCATAGAAACATGCCATCCAAACAGTGCTGCAAATACAACATAGACAACCGTTGTCTTTTTTGGCCATGCAACAGTGTGGTATGTTCCCAGACTTTTATTTAAATAATATTAAGTAAACTCTTATAAGGAGAGATGTTTAAACTTGATGGTTTCAAGTATTCAAGTATGATTACTATCTGAGTATGTCCTTTTAAAAATGTCAAGGAAGGCTGTAAAGCATTTTGTAAGTATCATTACATTTTCTCATACTTTTACCAAAAGCCCAATGGAGGATTGTTGGACAGAATCCTGTCACATTTCACCTTGCATTAGACGACTGTGTTTGGGAGGTCAGTACAGTGGCTTGCCAAAGTATTCACCCCCCTTGGCATTTTTCCTATTTTGTTGCCTTACAACCTGGAATTAAAATTAGATCTTTGCGGGATTTTTATCATTAGGATTTACATAATATGCCTACCACTTTGAAGATGCAACATACTTTTTATTGTGAAACAACCCAGAAATAAGAAAACTTCAACTATTCACCCCCCCCCCAAAATCAATACTTTGTAGAGCCACCTTTTTCAGCAATTACAGCTGCAAGTTTTTTTGGGGTATGTCTCTTGGCACATCTAGCCACTGGGATTTTTGCCCATTAAAAGGCAGAACTGCTCCAGCTCCTTCAAGTTGGATGGGTTTCGCTGTTGTTCAGCAATCTTTAAGTTATACCACAGAGTCTCAATTGGAATGAGGTCTGAGCTTTGACTAGACCATTCCAAGACATTTAAATGTTTCCCCTTGAACCACTCTAGTGTTGCTTTAGCAGTATGCTTAGGGTCATTGTCCTGCTGGAAGGTGAACCTCTGTCCCAGTTTCAAATCTTTGGAAGACTGGAAAAGGTTTCCCTCAAGGATTTCCCTGTATTTAGCGCCATCCATAATTTCTTCAATTCTGACCAGTTTCCCAGTCCCTGCCGATGAAAAACATCCCCACAACATTATGCTGCCACCACCATGCTTCACTGTGGGGATAGTGTTATCGAGGTGATGAGAGGTGTTGGGTTTGCGCCAGACATAGTGTTTTCCTTGATTGCCAAAAAGCTCAATTTTAGTCTCATCTGACCAGAGTACCACCTTCCATATATTTGGGGAGTCTCCCACATGCCTTTTGGCGAACACCGAACGTGTTTGCGTAATTGTTTTCTTTAAGCAATGTCTTTTTTCTGGACACTCTTCTATAAAGCCCAGCTCTGTGGAGTGTACGGCTTAACGTGGTCCTAAGGACAGATATTAAAATCTCCACTGTGGAGCTTTGCAGCTCTTTCAGGGTTATCTTTGGTCTCTTTGTTGCCTCTCTGATTAATGTCTTCCTTTCCTGGTCCATGCGTTTTGCTGGGCGGCCCTCTCTTGGCAGGTTTGTTGTGGTGACATGTTCTTTCAAATGATTAATAATGGATTTAATGGTGCTCCGTGGGATGTTCAAAGTTCCTGATCTTTTTTTATAACCCAACCCTGATCTGTTCTTCTCCACAACTTTGTCCCTGAGCTCTTTGGAGAGCTCCTTGGTCTTCATGGTGCCGCTTGCTTGGTGGTGCCCTTTGCTTATTGGTGTTGCAGACTCTGGGGCCTTTCAGAATAGGTATATATATATATATGTATATATATATATATATATATATATATATATATATAATGAGATCATGTGACAGATCACGTGACACTTAGATTGCACACAGGTGGACTTTATTTAACTAATTATGTGACTTCAGAAGGTAATTGGTTGCACCAGATCTTATTTAGGGGCTTCATAGCAAAGGGGGTGAATACATATGGCCGCACCATTTTTCAGTTTTTTATTTTGGGCGATTTAAAAAAAACAGGTTTCTTATTTTGTCTTACCAATTTTTACTATTTTTGTCCATTACATGAAATCCAGATAGAAATCCATTTAAATGACAGGTTGTAATGCAACAAAATAGGAAAAATCCCAAGGGGGTGAATACTTTTGAAAGGCACTGTAGTTATTGCCAAACACACTAAAATAGTATCCATTTGTTGGCTCAAGAGGTAATTAATTAGGAGTTTTGGTGCGGATAAAGGTGTGGTGGTTCAACAACATTTGAGAACAGCTTGGTCTTTTATTACAGACTCTGATCTTAAAATGATATTATACCAAGGGCCATCTTTTCTCACTGACCTTCTGTTGACTGTTTTTCCATCATTCATTTAGCAGAAGAGCTAGGAACCTCTTCACCCTGGCCTTGATTTCTGTTTCCACCCTAGTCAGGCCATTCCAGTATTTTAACGCTGGGCCTGCCACAGGAATGCAATGTAATGTCTTGTAACGCCATGTAACCTCTTACATCGCTCTCTTCCTGTGTGTCCATGCAGGTCCTGGAAGAGCGGATGAAGTTGGAGTGTAAGTGTCACGGCGTGTCGGGCTCCTGCACTACCAAGACTTGCTGGACGACCCTGCCCAAGTTCAGAGAGATCGGCTATATCCTGAAGGACAAGTACAACGAGGCGGTTCATGTGGAAGTGGTCCGGGCCAGCCGACTACGCCAGCCCACCTTCCTCAAGGTGAAGAAGACCCAGGGCTTCCGCAAGCCCATGGAGACCGACCTCGTCTACATTGAGAGGTCGCCCAACTACTGCGAGGAGGACGCGGCCACGGGGAGCGTGGGTACCCAGGGGAGGCTGTGTAACCGCACCTCGCCCCACACAGACGGCTGCGACCTCATGTGCTGCGGCCGGGGCTACAACACGCACCAGTACACCAAAGTGTGGCAGTGCAACTGTAAGTTCCAGTGGTGCTGCTTTGTCAAGTGCAACACGTGCAGCGAGAGGACGGAGGTGTTTACCTGCAAATAAAGGGGTTTGTCATAACGGACCTACAGTACGGTACTATGACGGGGAGGGGCGTAGCAGGACTAGTTGGATGAGGAGGAAGACCCCCAGAGGAAAGATAAATGGACATGTCTTGGAACAGGAACAATGAGACTTTACAATAAAAAAGGAATGGAATTTTTCATGTCAGCTCTTCATGGCATCGTTTTGCACAGCAGAATCAAAATTTGCTTTTCAAGAAAGTAAAGGCTAAATATCAATAGGTAATAATACTACCCCAAATCTTTGGCCGACTGAGACAAAATAATGTGTGCTCATGTAGTGATGTATTCAAAGTGACTCTAAAAGTTGGGACTACAGGAAACAAATAGTGCCTGGACGGGAACTGTGCATTGCACTCTGGGATTTGTAGATCTTTATTTCCCGGAATGGCTTCTAAATGGACCAGAAAGAGACTGGAGATGTGGTAGAAATTGACAGTAACTGTTGAGGGATGAGACTCTGAGAAAGAGTCATCTAAAAGTCTTCTAGTAAGAACTCTTTGGAGTTTTCTTTTGTTTTTCCACAGAGGGAGAGAGCAGAGGTGAATATTTTAGCCCCCAAACAGGAGGTGTTTTCTTTTTGGAGTTGTGTAGACATGAAGAACGCTGTGTTAGCGTGGTGCCTTGGGGCGCACCGAAAGCTGAGTCTCTATAGTAAGCCCTCTGCTGCCAACTGGAACAGAGTATGTCCGTTTTCCAGTCACACTGGAACTGTCTGTTTGAACACTGAAAATAAATGGTTTATTTATGTTATAGTATCTTAAAACAAAGCACTAACGGGTAGAAATGTCTTTTTTGTACTAAGTGTAAAAAATACTTTTTTTTTTGAAAACTCTGACTGAAGATTATGCGTGTCTTTTAGAAAATGGTACCCATCCCACTATCAATCCCCCTTTTTTCTAAAATGGTTCCATTGCTATTGGTGTGTTGACTACAACAACGACAAAAATCAACATTAAAGTGTATTTTACAAGTAGAATCAATCACGTTGGTTCTATTCTGCTGTAGCATAGCTTTTGTTTGCAGTCATTTATGAACCAGATGGTAGGCCTACATCCTGCCTGGGTTATGTTGCATTTTCAAGCAAAGACAGTAGAAAGAGCACTCCTTTCTTAACCGCAAAGATCCTTGCTCAATTAATTGAACGTGATATTGACATGTTGCCGCGTGTGTTGTCGAGATATGCCTCAAATGAAAATCATATCAACTCCAATTTGACTGAGTTTGAAGAAAAACAAGACTGAGAATCAAAGTGAGTGAAGGTCTGCTGGTCTCGAGGGGAAATGCAAGGCGTCAGCCAATGGCTTCATTCATTCACTGCATACAGAGCTGTGATCTCATTCTCATCTGTGTTCATTGGTTGCGGTTATACAAAAGTGTCCGGTTACATCAGGTTTCAGTGACGTAAAACATCAGAACACATCATTTTGGCACTTTATCATAATCGATCATACAGCTCCTCCTCTATTTTCTGTGTGTTTAAGCTTCATATGTTGATATGAGACCATTTGTTTTTCTGCTGATTTGAGACCACGACGACGCAAGGTTGACTTCTCAGACAGGCCAGTTTCTTTCTTGTTTCATTTTCTTGGTTTTTCATGAGATCGACAGATCTGTCATTGTGTGCACAGTGAATAATAAACGTTACAATTTAGGTGAAAGGTGCTGTTTTATTGTAGTGACGATGTAAAATTCAGTGCTTTCGTCGTTTTCAATGATGGTAATCAATGTTGGTGCTACTCAAATACAATAGTAGTTTAATTAACCGGATAGTCTGCTGACTAAAGCAAACTATTTAATGTCGCCTAGACGTGAAAGTTTATCAAATGAGTATGTGTTCTAATATTGATGAAAACCACTGCAGCCTGTTACTATTTCAGGATACAGTATAAACTCACAAACAAGGGGATAAACATGTGAAAATGATCCGATTTATCTCTCAGATAGTTTCTCATCGCTGCACCCACATATTAGAACGACTAATCCTGGAGTTACTGATTAACATAACTGGAGTCAATTGTTTACTTTGCTATGTTTAAGTTCCCTACAATATCCAGAGAGTTATCTCAAACTTTTATGGCAGAAGACCATATATTGTTTGGGCCAAGTGCAAGTTGATTCACATAATATTGCTTGTCAGTGCTCATCTCAGTTGCCCATGACAACTGTTCCACCAAATATCCAAAGGGCTTATTATTTGGGCTCTGACTCCCTGCAATGGAACACATTTTAATATGTCTGGCCATTGTATGTAGAGATTTTAAGCCGCCATTGTCTATATAAAAAATGTCCCTTATTCAGAAGTTCCAACCACCGTGAATATGGCTATTGGCGTTGCGAAGGAAGCGTAAATCATTAAATATCATAAATAAATAAATCAACCAGCTTGCTAACTTTGACATTATTTTGTACACAGCACATGTTCATAATAATCTGTGGTTCGTCTGTCTTGATTACGGTGCGCACAAAACAAAAGTCAATTATCTCTCGCGGCCCATCGCTGAGTCAGTCGGTCACATGTGTGCAGCGAGTGGGAGAGCAAGTGGAAGAGAGAGTCTTTGGGGTTTCTAAAGCTTCATAGGGAGTTATTGTGTTGCCGTTTCTGGGTAATTGGGGTTGTCTGTCTTGGATTGTCAGAGCAGCATGTGAAGCCACATCTTCTCACTCTATCATTGAATAATCGGTCTAACTCAGTCACCATTTGTTGCACATGTTCTTGACTGCATGCCTGCTGTAGTCAATATATCACAATTTGATATGAGATACTATTAAATCAAAATCAAATCAAATGTTATTGGTCACATACACATATTAAGCAGATGTTATGGCGGGTGCAGCGAAATGCCTATAATTGATAGTGTTAGGGTAGCTACTCTAGAAATGTAGTTTACCAATCTACCAATTACTTCACACTGGAAGAAGTTAAGATACCCGTAAAGAAAGATATAGTTTACTTAACTAAAGTTACTTTGAAAAAGTAGTTCACGACATCCAAACGACTTTGTGAGAAATTGTCATAACTAAATCTTGGAAGTGTCATAGAATACAGATTGCAAGAACGGTTCTCTTTGCCGTCAGATGTTAACAGGGTAATTTAAACTATTAAACACTAACTGTATGTTTCCCGGGAGAATTAGGCAGATCTGATGCCGAAAAAGAAAGGAAATGGTTGCCTACTTCACACGTATTTGATTTCATTTTTGCAACAGAAAAAAGTAGTGTGTAGGAGTTCCAGTAGGTAGCGTGGCAAAAGAAAGTAGTGTGTAGGAGTTCCAGTAGGTAGCGTGGCAAAAGAAAGTAGTGTGTAGGAGTTCCAGTAGGTAGCGTGGCAAAAGAAAGTAGTGTGTAGGAGTTCCAGTAGGTAGCGTGGCAAAAGAAAGTAGTGTGTAGGAGTTCCAGTAGGTAGCGTGGCAAAAGAAAGTAGTGTGTAGGAGTTCCAGTAGGTAGCGTGGCAAATAAAAGTAATGAACTGCTGAAAACACTATCTAGATTTAGATGAACTACCACAAAGCTACTCCAAAATGTAGGTTATTACTAGTTGAACTACATGTAACTCACTATTACCCAACACTGATTATTGATATCAATAAGTACATTTCAAGTGTTATGGATGCCTTTACATGTTGATGGAGTACCTGTACAGTGATTACCTCAACTCTCTGTACCCTCGCCATACTCTCTGTGTTGGCAGCATTGGCCCCTAGAGTCACTAAATACTATAGGCCATTTAAGCAGACACTTTTATCAAAAGCTACTTTACAGTCATGCGTGCAGACATATGGGTGCCCTGGAAATCGAACCCACAACCCTGGCGGTGCAAGCGCCACTCTCTACCAAGTGAGCCACACAGGACCACAAGTGGGAAATTGGAGCTCCATGCAAATGACCTGTGCTGAATAAGAAGTGCCTCATTTTCCCTCTTGCTTTTTGGACACAAACGAGTGTCATTCTTTTGTGAGTGTGTTTTTCTAGATGGATGGAACAAGGATGTGCATGTGCAGTCGGAAACAGCAAGTGAGAGAGAGTGTGGGGATACTGTTAAGGAAGTACAACATTGGGTCAAGGGTAGCAGCTCTGTGGAGGAGAGAAATTGGTGTGAATCGCATTTGTATTGTCTTTTCATGAACTGAAATTCTTGTGTCCTCTAATAGTTAATAGTCAAATCCACTTAAGATCAGATCAAAAAGTAAGATAAAAAACGAATAGCCCACTCGTCTTTGAACCAATTCATTTGTTGGTACTTGTTAGTTCCCTTGTTGGTACTTGTTAGTTCCCTTGTTGGTACTTGTTAGTTCCCTTGTTGGTATTTGTTAGTTCCCTTGTTGGTTGTTGATGGTTAATTTGAATGTTGAATGGATTCTAATATGGACTCTGAAAGTCAGTCACCCAGACTTGGGTTTGTCTACTTAGCCCAGCTTGAAATTAGCATTTGAGGAACTGAAAATGTCATTTTCTAAATATCCATTTACAGATTGATGGAGTAATTTGGATGAATGTTGCATTTAAAATTGAGAACTTGATGTAACAAATTAGTTATCAAATCAAATAGTTTTTGTCACATGCTTTGTAAGCAACAGGTGTAAACGAACAGTGCAATGCTTACTTAGGGGCCCTTCCCAACAATACAGAGTGAAATAATAGAATAATATCACAAGGAATGAATTGATAACTTGGCTCTATACACAGGATACCAGTACAGAGTCAATGTGCAAGGGTACGAGGTAAATGAGGTAGATATGTACATATAGGTAGGGATAAAGTGACTAGGCAACAGGATAGATAATAAACAGTAGCAGCAGCATATGTGATGAGTACAATGAGTTAGTGCAAAAAGGGTTCAATGCAGATAGTCCGGGAAGCTTATTGGTTAACTATTTAACCAACTATTTAGCAGTCTTATGGCTTGTGGGTAGAAGCTGTTTTGGGTCCTGTTGGCTCCAGACGGTACTACTTGTTGTGCGGTTGCAGAGGGAACAGTCTATGATTTGGGTAGCTGGAAAATCTACAATTTTTTAGGGCCTTCCTCTGACAATTCCTGGTATAGAGGTCCTGGATGGCAGGGAGTTCAGCCTCTGTGGTGTACTAAGCCCTACCCTCTGTAGCGCCTTGCGATCGGATGCCAAGCAGTTTCCATACCAAGCGGTGATGCAGCCAGTCAAGATGCTCTCGATGGTGCAGGTGTAGAACTGTTTGAGGAATCTTTTCAGCCTCCTGAGAGGGAAGAGGCGTTGTCGTGCTTTCTTCACGACTGTGTTGATGTGTGTGTACCATGTTCATTCCTTAGTGAAGTGGACACCGAGGAACTTGAAGCTCTCGACCCGCTCCACTACAGCCACGTCGATGTGGATGGAGGCATGTTCGACCCTTTGCTTCCTGTAGTCCACGATCAGCTCCTTCATCTTGCGTTGAGGGAGAGGTTGTTGTCGTGGCACCACACTGACAGGTCACTGACCTCCTCCCTTTAGGCTCTCATCGTATTCTTTTATCAGGCTTACCACCGCTGTGTAGTCAGCAAACCTACTGATGGTGTTGGAGTCGTGCACGACCACGCAGTCGTGGGTGAACAGAGAGTACAGGAGGGGACTAAGCACGCACCCCTGAGGTGCCATCTGTTGACGGTCAGCGTGACGGATGTGTTGCTGCCTACCCTCACCATATGGGAGCAGACCGTCAGTTATCCCAGACATAACAAAAATAAACATGACATTTACTTGGGCCAAATT
The DNA here is from genome assembly GCF_034236695.1 of Oncorhynchus nerka. NCBI lineage: Eukaryota > Metazoa > Chordata > Actinopteri > Salmoniformes > Salmonidae > Oncorhynchus > Oncorhynchus nerka. The sequence goes on from NC_088404.1 coordinate 47,550,338, forward strand.
GAGATAAAAAACGAACTTACCAGAAAATTCCAATACATAAAAATGGTGTCAACATGACTATTTTTATACATGATTGTGAGTCATAATCAATATTTCCATGGTTGTTGTTGAGTTTTATGGTATATTTTACATGTGCTATATTTATATCTACTGCTTTAGAACAGACAAGTGTCCACCTTTATTTGTACATATTATGGATAAATTGATATAAAGACAATATTTATGAATAAGTCTATTACAGAACAGTGGAATATTTTGACCTTTGTACAAAATATACTCCAGAACGATCAGTTGTTTTTCAAAAGTACATTTTATCGAAAACAAATCTCATATATATATATATATTTTTTTTCATGATGTGAAAAGTATAAATGGTTGCTGTGTGTTAAACATCATTTTGATTCAGATCTTTTTATAAAAGGGCGCTACATACTGTGAAAAGAGCCATGCTACTTTATTCATTTGGTGGGCGCTCCCACTCGTTCTCCTGTATGTGAAAAGCATAACAGCCGAGCAGCAGAGCAGAAGTAAGATGTGTTTTGTTAGTTGTCTGAAACCCTGGGGACCGGAACCACATACGCTCCCCATACTATACCCTTGATGGAGAAAAATAAATCCATTTGTTTCTGAAAAACATTAAAAAAATATGAGATAGATAAACAGACTGCTGTGTGCGTGCCTTCTTGTAAAGCAGCTATTGTTTAGTTGACAGAATCATTAGTTCATTGGGTTATATTCTGCAAGCTAATGCATCTGGTCTAATTCACACTGGGAGAGCGCGACGTGTCTGCTTTTCCAAATCAGGGACCGGCCGGGGGAGAGAGAGTTGCAAAGTAACACAGCCATTGAAACAAGTGAGAATGGACACTGGTTGTATCTGCTCCCATGTATCTGTAACCAGCCCACATCTATGGTCATGATTAAGCGTTTAGAGAGGGGACAAACAAGAGGGGGAGGTCCGATCCGATGTACACCATTTTGGCAAGAGAAGCGGATCCTTTAACTCAAAGATGGCGGAACATGTGTCCTAAATGGCACCCTATTCCCCATGGGGCCTGGTCGAAAGTAGTGCATTTTATAGGGAATAGGGTGCCATTTGGGATGCACACTGAGTCTAAAGAGCATAAGAGCCCAAAAGGCTGCCAAGTCTCATTTGAACCCAGTCAGATGCCACAGAGCAAAGGGAGGATGAAGAGAGGACAGGAAGCTGGACGCCCACCCTCGTGAGGTCCTGATCAAAACGAGGGAATGTTTTCGCTCCTTTTCTCTGAAAGTCTTTGCTGCTCAATGCCAAATGAAGTGCCTCCGCAGATTGACACTGCAGTGTTATCCTCCTTCAGCTGACAAACATCCTGATTCACTGCTGCTGGAAATGGGGCACCGTTACCACCTATGGTCTAATGGGCCTGAGCCAGAGGCACATGAACCAACTGTCAGCCTCAAGTATCAGACCAGCTCAGGCCTCAGGGAGGCCCTATGTAGAATAGATATGGGGTGGCCACTAAAGAGGTAACAAAGACACACTAGGCGGTCCTGCCTCACACAGAACTCCCGGAAAAACACCAGTCTAGATGCCAGGGTGTCCTGTCTTTTCCTTTAACATTTCTGAATTCACAAAAGCACTATAGATTCCTCTAGCTTGGCTCAGGGGATCTGACTCCACCCAGTCATTTGTAACTTCAGTGAAACAGAAGAGAACCTTTGGATCAGAGACCCGGCCCTTATAGATAAGACACAGCTGCAGCGAGGGAGAGAGGAGAGGGTGGCGAAAAATAAATTACCTCAAAACCAGGAGGAGGAGGAGGGGGGGGGAGTTAAAATCAAGGAGTCGTTGGAGTTGACGTTTGAGATTATCCAGGGATCCAGGGAGAAGAAAGGAAGGACTGTTGTCTTCCAGACACTGCACATCAATTACAGTGTGCCTGGGAGACACATAGAGGACATATGTAAAATTCCCTAGAGTGATGTATCATTCTAAGGCATTCTTCCCTGTCTTGTTTGTTATTCGAGGAACATGTTGGCTGTGGATGAGCTCATAAGAGTGTCTGAAGGCACTACCGGGCTGCTAAACCCCTCCGTCCTGGTGTGATAGCACACTGTAACAATGATTTGGGAAGTTTTACAGCATGCCATGCAATTTGATTGTGAGCTTAGTTTGACTTCAGTGTTTCTGTAAGAAAGGTAAATCAGCTGAAGTCCAAGGATCACCATTAGCTCAAAAAAAAAAAAATTCAGCTCTAAAATGCATGCTGTCCTATTATGTGATCTAAGAACACACCAAAACTCATGAAGTCTACTTGCGATAACTGGAATCAACAGGAAAAAAGGTACCTATTGGAGTGCAACAAAGATTGCAACAGTTCTAAAATCAACGTGGTCTTTCATCTGCTGTTCGGTTAGAACGGTGTTTCTCATCCGTTCTTTTACATTGTTATGACTGCTCGTCGTATTGAAAGACCGTCATTTTGAGGTTTCACATCATCTGTTTGATATTAGTGGCGAGGAACACATGGCTATTCAAAGGCAGAGGCCTAAGTGACATCATAGACCGCATGGCGAAGCCAGGATCATATCGTCAGACCCCAGTCAGAGACTTCTCAAACATACCTGACAACCAACCCCCCTACCCTGCGTCTTACTACATTGATCTATTGGTGTAGTCTTCATCTATGGGATTTACCTTGGATTCTCCCTCAAAGAGATTTCAATGACCTGCATTTATTCAACAGTACCACGTACTACAGTATATGTAGTCTTCTTGAGTACAAACCTCACCACACAATACTTGTGTTCAGAAGGCTACATCCCTACATGCATAATTGCAGGAAGTGGTCAACCAATATCAACGAATAGAATATTCATCCTGAATAATCATTGCCTTGTTGAGACTAACAAAAACACGAGGTGAGGCTTTGTGATTGAATAACAGTCTGAACAAAACTCTAGAATGTTAACATGAATGTGTAATTCATTGATATATTGCATACAAATGCAGCAGGATTTACTCATCTGTTTCAGGGGGAATATGTTAAATAATGGATGTTTAATAACTATATGTAACTGAAACTGTAAATAATTTCAGATTGGTAGATATTGTGAAAGTGAAAGTTATATGTACTGTATTTGTGGAGACGAGACATTAGCCTAGGGAGTAATGACGCCCAATTTGGCCAGCACACCTGTTTACGTTGGACAGGGGCGGTAAGCGGTGCTTGTAAAATACGAGCGAGGTTAATACTTATGCTGTGACGCCCTCAGTCAGGCCCCACAGCTACAGTAAGGACAACATCAGCGCTCTTACACGACAGGATGGGTCTAACCCCAGGCTGAGCAGAGGGTGTGTGTGTGTGTGTGTGTGTGTGTGTGTGTGTGTGTGTGTGTGTGTGTGTGTGTGTGTGTGTGTGTGTGTGTGTGTGTGTGTGTGTGTGTGTGTGTGTGTGTGTGTGTGTGTGTGTGTGTGTGTGTGTGTGTGTGTGAGAGAGAGAGAGAGAGAGAGAGAGAAAGCGAGAGATAGAAAAATTGAAAGAGAGAGAAGAGGAGGGAATAAGAAAGCGAGAGGAGGGATGAATTAGAGAGGGGAATGTGTGACTGTATCTACAGTTAGTCTGTATCTCTTAGTGTCGATATGCATGAGTGTCGGTATATGTGTGTTAGTGTGTGTGTCTGTGCGGAACAGGCAGACAGATCCCTTAGGGAAGTGGGTTTCTACATGGAGACATTGGTGGGGAGAGTTCGAGGACAGCCCACACGCGCTTTGTGCAGCGCGGCTCGGTGTCCAGTGGTTGGCTAGGCCACGGCTTCTCCTTGAGGATATTTCCTTCCTCGCGTTTTGTTTTCATGAAGTGAGGTCGGGGTTCTAAAAGCAGACTCCACCTAGGGAAAACTCAGAGAGACCCTTCACAACCCTTTTCATAGCACATCCATTTAAACTGCCCCCCTCCTCTAGACCCCAAGCCCACCCTCCTCAAAAGAAACAGAGGACAAAATGCTTTGGAACTCACCAGTGACTGTTTGACCAGTAACAGGCATGTAAAACACCAGAAAACAAAACACCATTTTGTCAAAGGTAATAATGCTAGAATAAAACGGAACCAGAAAGAGAGACAGAAGGAAGGAAGGAAGGAAGGAAGGAAGGAAGGAAGGAAGGAAGGAAGGAAGGAAGGAAGGAAGGAAGGAAGGAAGGAAGGAAGGAAGGAAGGAAAGAAGTAATGCTGTGTTTTCTAGCATTTACAAACCAAGTCCAAACCAGAAAATGGCCCAGAACGCCATGCTCTGAGTGATCTGTTCTGAATTGATAAAACAACATCAATGTGCTACACAGCTGAGACCACAGAACTCGATACCCCACAGCCCAAATCCCTGGACATTTGGAAAATATTTAAATTTTCAACATTTTGGTTAGCTCTCACAGCACGCGAGATGTTGTCAACAAGCAAAAAAATGATCTGCCGACATTGAAAAGACATCTGACTTTACATTCATTTCAATGAGGCACTTTTGGCAAACTAGAACTCAGATACAGTTTAAGTGTATTGTATTAAACACTGATTAAGGAATTGATTTACAAAACATTGTATATGACAGCGCTACATGCCGTTGCCTCGTGCTGGTGCTGGGTTGGAGTAACTGGGAGCTTGTGTAGCGAGATGGGTAAACTCCAGTACTGAGCATCCTCCTTCTTTATGGGTCTGACTGGCCTGTCTGTGGAAAGAATAACGGCGGAGGTGGGGATTACAGCCGAAGCTACTGATCTGGGTCACTAACTTGGAAATAACTGTTTAACCCCCTGCACAGTTCAGCATGAGGTTACCACGGCATATAGGCCCACAGTATACAATGGAGGTTGTGTCATCTCACCATTCAACTCAACTGACTCCCTATACTACATGATTCCCTTGCCGTCAGTACTTTTTTGGATAACAGAGACATCGTTCGGATTCAAACCGTTGTCTGCTTTCAGCCAGTTGGCGGTGTTCCGTATGAAAGTAAAATACGAGTGGACTTGTCTATCTCTATCTTCAGAAGATTGATGGCGAACTCTTTCTGTCAGCAGAGCACACCACACCGATGGAAACATCAGAGAGACCGGTCGCCGCCCGGCGCTTGTATATTTCGGTCTCCATCTGTGTCACAGGGTTGGAGCGGGCTGGAGTACATGCCTTTGAATATGTAGGGCATTGGACATGAGCGTCATGTGGTTTTGGAGAAGTGAAAGGATGGTTGGGTTGTAATCCAGTCCCCCCCACTCCTCCTCCACCCAGTTTTCCCCTCTTGTCTATGCTGGTCCTATTCACCCCCTAAATCCCTCCGCCCCTCCCCCCCAAGCCCAACCTCACCAACCCGTCCGCTTCTAGCCGCAATCCAGAACCCTAATGCCTGACGGATGCACAGAGGTCGTACTGATGATCTAACAGAGCCCTTTGGTCCATCGCTGGGCCTTTGATCACAGCATTGAACCCCAACTCCCTCCCCCAGCCGCCTCCCCCTCTCTGCCCTCCGTGGATGAGTGTGTGTGGGGGATCGAGTTACACACTGCTGAGGAACAGGCTGCTGACATCTTCTGGCAACACGTGTCTTTGTTTAAGGCTCTCCTCTCCGCAGGCGGACAGCTCTCGTTCGCTCTGGCACAGTAGACACTGCTTTGCCAAGCTCTGCTGTGCCCTGCCCTGCCTGGTTGCTACAGAGGTGGGATTCTGTACTTGCCTGTACAGCCTGGGGAGGACAAACCTTAATGCTCAAGAAAGGCCTAATACCTATGTGTTAACTTGTTTATATTGTGTCTGAAAATGTAACTTCACTGATCAGTGAAACCTGACCAAACAGACTACTTGAATGAAATTCTGGTGCACAGATAACATGAACTGGACACAAATCAGATCCTGCGATACAGTATGTGATTTGATGCCCCCCCCCCCCCCCCCCCCTGCACACATCCCTCGCCCACTCAAGACTCACACAAGAAGGGAATAAGCCGCTACTTGTTTCTGGATTGCTCTGGCAAGTCACCCGGTGATGGGTGAACTCACAATGAACTATTTCACATCCTCCATAATACATATTTCCTTCAATCTTGTGCCACAAAACATCCAGTACACATGGCTTTCTGCCACTGTTTGAAGTCAAATGAAGATGCACACTCTCCTGCGGTCTCCACTTGTGGTGCTCTGACAGCTTAGCAATGGATGCTGTTTGGTCAAAGAGATACACAAGGTTGAGTCGGGGAGGCAAATTCATTTGACTGTCTAATTTGACTGTTTGTTTAGACTTGAAAAAAATCATTTGTATTTATTGGTTTTAGAATCACAACCAATAATAAAATAAAATAGAGTCTAAACAGGCCAACAATCAGCATTTCATAAGACACTCTGAATTGATACTATGGTACAAGTCATTGTTGACCCTAAGAAATAATAATAAAATATTGCAACCATTTATATCCTTTGTTTGGCGTTGTCTTGGACATTGCCCATGTATCTGAAGTGTTCTTTCTTTCATTTATGTATTTATTTTTTGGTTAAATCTCCTGGTGTTGTGTTGGCGTCCTTGCATCCCTATCTACATTACGTTTTCACCATCCTGTGGCACATCATCACACACATGCACACACACGTGCACACACACACACGCAGATGTTTAGACTTTTTAGTTCTGTGGGTGAGAGACTGTAACACATTCAAGAATATGCCACCATGTGTGATGGAAATGTAAACCAAGGTAATGCGTTATTATGGAGTGTTAGTCAACTCCTTTGTTACGAGTCCTCCTGACACAAGACGGCAAATACAATGTGGGGCTTTAAGCCATTTGTGAAAATAAATATCATAAAGTCTTTGAGTTGACAGACTAATTGACTTTCAAAGTCGTGCCGATGCTTTTGACTGCAGATGTGTCATCTTTCAATGCATGGCTATGTGTTCATTTTAAAATCACCTTACCAGTTGTCGGATATGTTTGTTCAATTAGCGGCTTGAGGCTGAAAAGCAAGGGAAAACTAATGTGTTTCTAATTTTAATATCTTCTGGTTTTTACATGTATGTATCATCTTTCCAAAGAAAACTTCTGCCCTTACGTTTCTCTGTTTTATTGAGCCGAATTGCAATAAAACCGAATCCACGAATACATAAACGCATTAGACCTCATTGGGAAGTGCCATTAGGTCTCTGCAGCAGCAGTAAAATCCATTTTTAACTCCCAGCCAGTTAGTTCACTGCTCCCTGCCTAGCTGGGCTGCCCTGCGACCCACAGCTTTACCTCTCATCACCCCGGCCATAAAAGCCTGCTCCCTGGGCCATGTGGATAACTATGTGGACAGGATGATGGGGCTCAGAGGCAGGCCCAGTCAGACACAACCAGCCAGGCAGCCCAGGCCCTGTCTGTCCTGTCCCCTGCCCAGCATCTGCCTGGTTGGCTCTAGCCAGGCTTTTCCGATGAGTCCAGGTTGGTTTGAGAGGGGAGCTGTCAGACAGTGGTTGTAGGCAGGGCGTGGTGCCTGACCAGAGGGCCGACTGGTCGACCATACAACGCGTGCTAGCTGAGACGTGACCTGGGAAGCCTGTCTACCGGGCGGTGGGGGAGGCGGCAGTGTGGTTCTCATCTCCAGATGGATGACAGCATGGATAGAACTCCTCAGCCTGGACGGACAGAGGTCTGTCTGTCTGTGGCCAGGTTTCCTAGTGTGCTGCCTTCATCAGAGAAGGCTAGGAAAGAGGTGAGGAGTCTTCTGAACATAGTTCAAACTATTTCAGAAAGTACTGGTAGTTCCAAAGACATTTACAGTGCTGATCAAATGGTTCTGTAGAATATTCTGTCTTGACTCTTCAAACACATATTTGTGCTGCGATTGACTCAAACATCAATAGACTGAATGAAACCTAAGCCTCCTACTTTTTAATCATATTCCTACTACTCACTTTTATGAATGATATACATTAGACTTCCCTTTTGGCTTCCTCCAAGAAACGTGCCCTGATTTGGCCAGAATACAAAAACACTGCCGCGAAATGGAGGTGGTTAGAGTAGTGTGTGAGTGATGACTCTCACTATGGCAACCTCCTTGTGTTTTCAGTTTGAAGCTGCCATCTCAATAGCTCCTGTTGTGCTGACATGTGGGACAGTTAAACGTTCTGTATGCCGGTCATTCCACGAAAAGAGTGCCTTTTTCACCCCTTTGATATTTTAAATATAAATTGTGCACCAATATTGCATTTAAAAAAAAGCCTCTTATATTAAATGAAGTGCCCTTTTATATAGACCACACGGAGAATTCAATAAATAATTATTTTTTTGTATGAATAAAGACTGGCAAACAATTAGCATTTTGACATTACCCTCCGTGCCCTCTCTGTGATTTTACCCCACTTAACACCAACATTTCACCAAGTTCTCATTGTAAAGCCCTAGTTATTTTGTTGCTTTCCAAAGTCCTTCCTGAAGATCATGTCGTGATTAGTGGTTAATTTATGTCTGTCCCTCATTTTAAGGTCAACACCGTTACGTGAACTCGTTTAAGGTGAAACTATTTATTTTTAAATGTATTTTTTTCAAAGGATTGTGCAAACATTTCTGATGTTTTGTGGTGGAAAACTGAGCGAGTCGAGCATAACACGTCATCTCTATTACCCCTAGATAGACAGGCTAGAAATGATTGAACAGTTTAAATATTTTGGTGAAGCTTGCATTCAATTGTCGCACACAACAAGCTTCCATTCCTCCTGTCACAACGGGATTTATGGCCTATTTAAGATGAAGTTGTCAACCCTGTTACTATATTTGCACTTAATAGGCACTTACACTTTTTTTTAAATGTATGAGATGGGAAACATGATTTTTATTAAGTTGAACATGTGCTATTTATGACAGAATGTTAAAATTAGGTGAAATCAAAAGTTTTGTTTGACCAAGTTACACTTCTCAAAAGACACCAAATTGGTGGAATGACCCACGTACAGTATAGTATGAGGTGAAGTATTAGGAAGCCTGTTAATTACAGGGGTAGAAAAGGGTATAAATTACTCCGATTACAGGCTGGATGCAGAAGCAAAACAAACCGTGAGCCCAGACACTTCTTACATTCAGACCAAGCTTTGGCAGATGGATCTAGCCTCAATATCAAGGTTGGAATGGAGAACTTAACCCCTCATTTCACAACTGAATACAGAATTAGCTAGACTGCAAACCCCAATCTACAGGGTAGTGATGGCCATACAGTCTTAGAAAAAAAGGACGCTAAGTAGAACCATATAGGGTTCTTCGGTTTGTTGTCATAGGGGACCCCTTTTTGGTGCTATGTAGAACTCTTTGTAGAACCCTTTGAATATCAAACAGTTTGTGCTATAGCTTGGAAAATAAATAAATGTGACTCCGGATGACAAAATAATGATGTTTTCATTCCTTAACATGATACTAACGTGTGTCGCAATACTGGTATCGTCCCGAACCCTACTAAGAACCTTAATATATTTGAAGGGTTCTTTCTAGAACCCTCTATGAATGGTTCCACCAGCCTTATTAGCCTTTAAAATGTAACTAATTACAGAATACATTACATATATCATATCATAAGGCCTTTCTTTGAGGGCCTAGTTATACCCTAACACAGTGGTTGTAGTAAGCTCCTGGTTTACAGGCCACACGAGGCCATCTAGTCACATGAAGCGGCTTGCAAAGTGCTATGTAATTCTATTCTGCTGTGTAATTCTATTTTATTTGTTTTTTCCAAAATTCGTTACAGTTTAAAATGTTCAACAAGTTCAAATTCAATCCATCATTAAGTTTAAATTCCGAATAATAAACAATTCAATAAGTAATCAATTCAAATGAGTTAAAACAAATGGTTATCCAATCAAACAAAAGCAAAGTAAAGGCAATCAACTAATCAAAAATAATCAGAACAATCTGTCAGTCCATTCAGTCCATTCCATCAGTCAATCAGTCAGTTAGTTAGTTAGTCCACAATGTTTCTTTGTGTTGGGGGAGGGGTGGGGTCTGGGCTGGGCTGGGCTGGCAGTGGCTGAAAGGAAAAGGAATTTGGTGCTGTGTTCAGGATTGGTGCTGGTGTTGTGGCTTGGACCGGAAAAACCTGGGTTGGTACTTCTGTTGGAACCTGGACTGGAAATTGTGCTGGGACTGGAGGCCAAGTGTTGGATCCAGCACCAGTCCACCAACCTGAGAAAAAGTATACAAATGTTATTCAAAACAAATAACAGGAACCGGGAACTGGGGCTGCTGCAGGTGCTAAGTTGGGATATGAGTCTGTAGAGGGTAGGAAAGACAACCTGAGGAGCAAGCAGACATACAAGGGAGTCTTAGACCCAGAGGTCAATTGTGGTACTTCTCTGTGACCTGCTAGCTCCGGGTGAAGATGTGATTTTTGGTCCCTCTTTCACACCTCGTCTGGTGGTCTGGTGGTGGACTGGTGCTGGATCTACAGAAGGGAGGAAGACGTGGAGGTCAAATGTTGCACTCCCCTGTGGTCCGCTTGCTCCGGGTGAAGGTCTGGTGTTGGACCCTCCTCTGTGCCTCTTCCGGTGTTCTGGTGCTGTGACTGGGTCTGATACTGGAACTGGGTCTGATGCTGGGGACAGGACTAGAGTTGGATCTGCAGATGGAAGGAAGGACAACCTGAGGATCGAGCAGACACCTGGAAGCACAAGACCCGGAGGTCAGTGATGGTACTCCCCAGTAGCCTGCTCGCTCCGAGCATAGGTCTAGAGATTTGGTCCTTCCTCATTGCCTTATCTGATGTGGTGATGAAAGGTTCCTGGATCTGTGAGAAGGATAAGTGTAGAGGGATGAAGGCAGAAAGGGATGGAGAGGGAGCAGGAGTGGTGAAAGGTTTGTCCATAGGCCTTTGTTGGAACAGGAGCAATTTGACATTAAAGGCTAGAAGACAGAGGAAGCAAACAGGGCACAGACCAACCTGGACACAGAGCACTCACAAACAGTTGGTAGGTGTGTTCAATGCAAGTGCCTCCATGGGGGGCTTATTAATCACCCACAACCTGGATTCAGAAAGACTGCCAAGGCACAGCAGATAGTCTCATTTATCAATCTAAACCATCTGGAACAACCGTCTCAGTAACGGGTTGAATAAGTCCAACTACTAACAAATTTGATTAGTTGAGAAAAATGTATGTTGTTTATCTTTGTGTAGAATAAGATCAATCAATCAATCAATCAATCAATCAATCAATGTATATGCAAAAACACATTCATTGGTTGTGGTTTTGAGTGTTTTACTCTACACCGAGTCAAAATGACACAATCACGCTCAGGGCCATTATGCACCCCAAAAATCTGAGGGGCGCAAAGTACGTGAGGATGGCTGGGGGGGGGGGGGATGGTTCCGAAGGGGGCTAGGCCCCCCGACAATAAGTTGGAGAATTGTTTTGAATTTTTTAAACACCTGAAACAATAGTTCTGCATAGCTAAGCATACCTCTTGAGCTGTCTGTGTCCTGACTGTTTTTTTAAAAAGAAACTAAATATGCTTCTGTACGTCTCTGCTCAAATCTGGGTAAAAGATTGAAAGGAATGTGAGTCTTATTCAGTTCATTTAGTTATTGCTTACTTTTAAAAAAAGTCTACCAACCTTGCCAGCAGGCATGCCAGCTAAGACAGACAAGCGAGTTACTCGATCTTGATTGACACATGACAAATCTGATGGGGCACATGCCCCTGTACCCCCTATGGACATGACACTTCTGATCACACTCACCTTTGGTTAACACCAACACTTGGGTTATTTTACACCACTGAGTGTAAATTTAACTCTTTACAGAGTTCATTTCATTTAACTCCTGAATCAACTCTACAAATATTTCACTGAAAAGTCAACTAGGTAAAACTGGCCAATTTGCTATGTACAAATATTCCCGTGTAGGTACAGTTTAAATAATCTCACACCTGTCCTTTTAAACTCTAGAGGGTTAAAGTTTAAACACTGGGGTAAACAGTAATACTCAGGCACTATTTAAAATAAAGGAAAAAAATACAATACAAAAGCTTATTCCGATTCTGAAGTGTCCTATGTAGAACCCTTCTTACCTTCCAAAGAATCTTTCTTGCCATCCAAAGAATCATCAAAGAACCCTTTCTTCCAAAAACAGTTCTTAGGATGAGAAAGGTTCTAGGTTGAATCCTTTGCCTTACAAAGTACCCATGTCTTCCAGAAAGGGTTCTTCAGATGAAAATGGATCTTGGTAGAAGCCTATCCTTCTCTAAAGAACCCCTTTGGAACCCTTTTTTTCTAGGAGTGTAGTTATGAAGGATGAGAAAAAAAGAAAAAAAATCTACACGTCTTGAATTTAAGCTCAGAAAGTAAACTTAAAGTTTAGAGATGTGTGTAGACAAATG